>NC_143576.1:130544204-130869360 GCF_048544385.1 Mastigoproctus giganteus | reverse complement strand
CAAGGAAGAAAGCAACTGTTACCACAATTTTGATAAAAACCTTCAGAAATTAAAACACACAAACTTTTTAGTGTTACTTGATATTTTACCTATTCAACATGTAATGATAAAATCCTTACTGAAATATGCATGAAGATTATATGGCTTACTCATAACAATAATACATTTTTACCCGATTATTATTAGATACGTACTTCCAGACTAACACTGCCACCAGCAGACTTCTACTACATGAACAACTTGTTGATCCACTCCATATACTCATATAGCACATCCAAACCTCATCTCATACTTTGTGGGTGGGGGAATGAAAGCTGACTATTTTATGTGTGGGCCATGACGAGTACATATGCAGATCTATATTTTGAAGGCCACTTAAAACAATCTGTCTGTTCATATATGAGTCATCTTAAAATTTTTCTAGCATGTACTTCCATCTTCTATCTGTGTTTATTAGACAATGACTTGAACTGGCTTTGAAAGCCAGAGGAGAAATCACATCTGTTGATCCCATTTGTGCAATTTCAGCATTTCAGTAATACCTATACAGATCTGTTTTCAAAAATCAGATACAAATTAATATTTTAAAGCACGTACAAAATTTCAGATTTCACAAAAATTTCAAAATTCCACTCCACAGAGCTCACCGCAGTCAAAAATTCATTGCAGGATACCAAACATGCAACAAACTCATTCATGAAATGGATAACGATGCCAGGAGAGCACCTGCTAGAGAAAAGCACGAATAATGCCACAGTTCAATATGCAGAAATATTATTATATCATATTTATTATTATATATATGCAGAAGTATTATAACCTATGGACTGAAAATGTGACTGTATCTCCAATTCACAAAGGGGAAGGGATCAAATGGTGACATGAGTAATTACAGACCTGTTAACTAACTTCTGTTCTAGGGAAAATAACGGAGTCTCCAGTAAAAAAAAAATTCTACATAAGAATGCAATTATATTGCAGTCACATCATGGGTGATCGTGGGCAACCTTGTTTGACTAATCTGATTGGATACTATGATCCAATAACAAAGGAAATGGATGCAAAATGTAATTCTGATATCACATACTTGGATTTCAAGAAAGATTTTGATACTGTTGCACATAAAAGACTGCAATACAAACTGAAGCAGTGTGGCATTAAGTGGTTACCCCTCTGAATAAAAGGATATGAGAGAAAACAGAGAGTGGTTATTAATGGACACTGCTCTTTATGGACTAATATTATTAGCAGAGTTCCCCAGGGTCCAGTGCTGGGTCCTCTGTTGTTTTCTATATTTATTAATGAGCAACATGAATTGCTATTAGTTCAGTGGAGAATATACTGAACTCACGTAACAACTGATAAGCTAATGTGACGTTTGGAAAAACTGTGGCGATTCCAACATGGACATCATTCTTTGATCCATCAGTATGTACTACGACAAAGCTGGGAAACTGGTCCACTACTGTATGGTATAGTTGCAAGAAGTTTTCTCTATGCAATGTAAATTTATTCCATTCATGCAGATGTAAGTCACATGAAGGTGGAGTGATATTCCAAGGAGCAAGAGAAGATGGGAGGCTATGTGCCACATTGTCTAAGGTTAAATTTAGTTCTTCTAAGAGGTGTTTTATTCTCATACCCAAAGGACGGTTAGCATTAGGGTATAATCTGCTGTGCTGTGATGTGAAAAGTATCTTCAAGTTTGGGTGTTCTGGCATAGATCTAATTTTACAGGCATAACGTAGTATCAGTTGTTGTTGTCTGATCGAGAGAGGGGGATTCATGTGCTTCAGCATATAGGCTATGTATTGGAGACGTGTGATATGCTCCTAAGGCAATGCGTATTCCACTATGATGGATAGGGTCAAGCCAGCGAAGGGCACTAGGTCTTGCTAAACTATACACTGGTGCTCCATAGTCAAGTTTCGATCTTATTAAGGCTCTATATAGAGTAATAGAGTAAGGCGATCAGCTCCCCACTTAGTTGCAGAGGGAACCCAGATCAAATACCTGCTAATGGCACCTTCTCCCAAGGCATCTGGACGAACACAGCATTACAGTGACAAACTATGACCCCCCCCCCACAAAGAATAGTGCAGTTCATTATAGTGGGGGAGATGGTCATGTACTGTTTTCTCTTTAACAGACCAATAATTGGCAAGTGAACCATTGCATGTTTGAAGCGGAAACTTATTTTACAACAAAATCTATCGTGCACACAAAGAAGGTTTTGACTTCAGTTCAATGTACCTAGACACGCCCAAATTCCCTCTCAGAATACAATAATAAGGTTTAAGCTTTTTTGAGCTACTGGTAGTGTAAACAATCAATTTATCGGGACTATGTGTACAGTTCACACAGGTCAAACTGTACACATAGTCCTAAACACAATGTTGTGAAGTCCATTCTGGTCAGCAAGGAGAAAAGCGATTGCTTTGGTAATATTGAACAGAAATCTAAAGATGAATTTTGCACAATGATCTTCAGTTCCAGCCGTACAAAATTCAAGTCGCCCACGAGGTAACAAATCTGGATAATCAGAATTGCTTGAGTACAGCTCTGTAGACAATTTATGGATATTTTGGAAAACGATGCAAATGTTTTGAATGTTTTTATTATGTTGGACAAGGACCATTTTCATCTTTCTGGATTTGTTAACAAGGAACACTTTTGCTATTGGCTGGAGATTAACCCAACAGAGCTCCACCAAAAGATATAGGAAATAGCCCCAACATGGTTGTTATTTGGTTTTCAGGAGCATTAGCAACTAAGGCCATATTGCTCCATGATATGCGGTGGTCATTCCCTGACCTTTCCGCATCCTCCGTATTTGTTGGTGACGGGCTCGAACCCCGGTCTAATCAAGAAGCGTGTGCTACGCACTGCTGCTCCTTCCCACCTGGCTACGGAGGCGCCCCCCCCAACATGGTGAGAAGGCAACTGCCTGGTGTGGTGTACCCACATTTGGAATAATTCAACCATACGTCTTTGAAAAGAACAATCACATTGTAACTGCTGATTTATACAGTGCGATGTTGGAAAAATTTTTGGTTGAGGAACTACACAACAGGTTTCAACAAGATGCAGCAACACTGCACACTTCAAAACAAAGTATGGCCATTTTGAGGAGAATGTTTCCTGGACACTTGGTTTCAAGGTTTGGTTGTTGTTGTTGTTGTTGTTATTTGGTTTTTAGCATTAGTAACTAAGGCCATATTGCTCCAGGAATATGTGGTGGTCATTCCCTGTTCTTTCCGCATCCTCCATATTTGGTGGTGACAGGCTCGAATCACGGTCTAATCAAGAAGCGTGTGTTACGCACTGCTGCTTCTTCCCACCTGGCTATGGAGGCGCCCTTCAAGGTTTGGCAACATCAACTAGCTGTCAAGATTTTCTGACTTGCCTGCCCCCAACTTTTTTCTTTGGGATATTTAAAAGCAAAAGTTTATCAAACAAGACCACTCTCAATTCATGAACTAAAGGATCGGATTACAGAAGAAATTGGAAGAATTTGCAGCAACAATTACCTGGTTCTGCCCAGTGAATGTTCCTAGCATTACGTGCACCAACCTTGCACACACTTGTTTGTCTGGCATGACCACACCCATTCGATATGTAACGTTTTCCATTCAATTCTCCATTCGATATGTAACCTTTTTATGTATTTTTATGTGTTTTACAGCTGAGGAAGAGACCCGTAGTCTCGAAAGCTTCTGTGCTCATTTTATTTTATTTTGCCTGTATTACCCCATTTATTAGTTTTAATAAATCTGTTCTGTTTTCCAGTTGAACTATATATTTACTCTATTAGAATTATATTGTGAAAATTTTTCTATCTGCATTACATTCTAAGTTTTCATTTTTTATTTTTCTCGATATGCTTGCTGTTGTGCTAATAACTATTTTATGAAATACAGAATTTAAAAAAAAAAAATTTAATTGTCATAGAGATGAGAGTTTTTATTTGACTAAAAGTTTAAGAGATGGTATTAGCATTTTTAATTTCATTTCCATTTAAAATCATTATTATACATTCATTAAGTTCTTCTCTATGTTCAAAAACTGCACTGATACTCCTGCGGTAGACCACCTGAAGATAAAGAATGTAATAACCACCACTTCATCAAGTATTGGAATTCATAATAATGCATATGCATAAAACAATATGCATTCTCAGCAATTGCATTCAGAATAACCAAATTCAGGTGATGATCATGATAATGTACATGAGGTGTTAGGGTTTGGTTCATAATAGTAATAAACAATAGAATTAATAAAAATAACAATAATAACAGTATTTATAAAAATGTAAGTAAAAATGTGCTTAACGTGAAATATTGGTTAAATGAAATGCAAATGAATCCATTCTGATGTCCATACTTTTTCTGTGCATATAAGCACAAAACAATTCATATGGAATACAGCTTATAGACCAATTAGCTTGTTATCCCACATCTACAAGTTGTTCACAAGGGTCATTACTAACAGATTAGAAAGAATACTTGATGAGAATCAACCGAAAGAGCAAGCTGGCTTTAGGACAGGATTCTCAACTATGGTTCACCTTCACGTAATGTCACAGCTAATGGAGAAAGCAAATGAATATAAAACACCATTATGCCTGGCATTTGTGGATTATGAAAAGGCATTTGACTCTATACAGCATAATGCAATGTTTCGGGCACTGGAAAGACAAGGCATAGATACCCCATATATTATGATTTTGAGGAAAATATAAGAGAATGCTACATCCTTTATTAGACTAGACAAAGACAGTAGTAAATTTAAAATTGAAAAAGAAATTCGACAAGGAGACAATATTTCTGAAGTTGTTTGCTGCTGCCCTTGAGGAAGCTTTCAGAAGGTTAGACTGGTCGCAAAAAGGAGTCAATGTGAATGGAGACTACCTAAACCATTTACGATTTGCAGATGACATTGTGGTCATAAGCCACGATCCCAAAGAATTAGAGGAAAATCTTATCAGTTATGCAGAGTTAGTAAGGATTTTGGACTAAAGATGAATATGGCTAAAACAAAAGTAATGATGAACAAGTATGCCACAGAAATGGATATAATGATTGCAGTAGCAGTAATTGAAAAGGTGGAGTCATATATTTATCTGGGACAAGTCATTAGCTGTAATCATGATAAATGGCTGGAAGTCAAGAGAAGAATAAATTTTGGATGGATAGCATTCACATACTGAGGAGCAATATCCCAATTTGCCTGAAACATAAAATAATGAACCAATGTATACTCCCCACCATGACTTATGGAAGTGAAACTTGGGCACTTACCAAAAGAATGGAACGAATTATATTGGGAATCAGACTGTTAGATAAGAAGATTGGATTAGGAACATGGATTAGGCAGCAAACTCAAGTAAAGGACATTCTTATCAAAACTAAAGAACTAAAATAGCTTGGGCAAGACACATAGCTCGAAGACCTGATGACAGATGGACTAAGAAATAACAGAATGGTACAGAAGAGGAGCTAGAAGAAAACCTGGAAGACAATAGCAGAGATGGACAGATGAAATTCATGAGTTTGTGGGTAGTAAATGGATGGCCATTGCACAAAACAGAAGGAACTGGAAAGTTGCTGGAGAGGCCTTCATCCTGCAGTGGATTGAAAATGGCTGATGATGATGATGACAGCTTAACATGAAAATATTTTTTGGTCCTTGAAAAATGCAAATACATGTAAAATTTTTCAGATAATGTGAAACAGCATTTGTGATTATTTTCTTTGTCTTTCAATAGCTATTTTTTGTCCCAAAAAGACATCTCCCTACTAAGATTTTTCATTAATAAACAATAAAAATGTGAAATTAATTCTATCTTACTGCACTTAAACAGTAGCATAAAATTAGTTCCTAAAATAGGGAACACTTACACTAGAAAATAAATATAGGAAATTAATGGTGTTTGGCAGTGATGGGTAACCTGACAGGTGATCTTCAAAAATAATATTCCCATGTTATTTTCACTGATTCATCCAAGGTCAGTTTGAAAGCAGTTTTACTCCATAATGGAACTAAGTATCCATCTATACCATTGGCTCGTGCAGTTCACATGAAAAAAATGTACAAGAACCTACAGGTTCTTTTGCAAAAATACCTGATAGCAGGCCACCCCTGCTATCAAGAATACAAATGGAATATCTGTGTCAGCCTAAAAGTGACAGTTTTGCTGATTGGGTTGCAAAGTGGATACACTAAATACTGCTGCTTTTTATGCAAGTGGGATAACCAAGTCAAATTAAGGTAAAAAAATGGCCAGACCATTCGAAAACTACACCAGGTCAGAAGAATGTAGCACATCCTCCTTTGGTGGATAAGTCAAAAAATCTATTTACCTCCACTGCACATCAAGCTAGGTTTGATAAAAAATATTTGTGAAAGCAATGGGCAAAAAAGGAGAAGGATTTTACCGTTTGAGGCAACGTTTCCTTGAATCAGTGGAGCTAAGGTAAAAGAGGGAATTTTTGTGGGTCCTCAAACCAAACTGCTATTCCAAGATGAGGAATCCACTAAAAAATTAAATGCTATAGAAATAAAAGCCTAGAAGGCATTTGAAAACATCTGCCAGAACTTTTTAGGCAATGAAAAATCACAAAATTATAGTGAAATTCAGAATGAGCTAATTTTAGCATACACAGAGTCAGGATACAATAATGGCGTTAAAGCTTCATTTCCTACATTCCCATTTAGACTTTTTCCTGAAAACTTGGGAGCAGTCTCCAATGAACACTGTGGAAGGTTTCACCAAGATATTTCTCAAATGGGAAAAAGATACCAGGGAAAATGGAGTCCAAATTTGTTGGCACTGTTGGCTACTGTTGGAATCTCATATGGGAGACACCCATGGATGATTATAAAAGGCAAAAAACAACAAAATAAGTGTTTTGCAATCAGATAAACATTTTTGTAAATAGAATAAGTTTAATAGACCCATTGTTCAATATTTAGTACTGTATGTAACATTTTCTTAAAATTTATAAAATCTTTTTTTTTACTAGAAACTTAGTTCTTAACTTTAATGCCTTATTTTTTAAAATCGGTGGGTGTTACTTTGCATATGTCTTACAGTGAATGTCAACAAATTTTTGTTGACATTCACTGTAAGACTGTTTCCAAGTAAGATCCCACTAAAAATTACATTGTTTGTTGGTATACAGCACGACATTTATTCATCAGTAATAACATATGCAACTTCAAACATGGATTTGTGATAATGTAACATTAGAAATGCAAACTTGTTTTCTCTAATATCGCAACATCCCTCAACTAACACCCTAAACAATTATACCAATGATCATTACTTGGTAGCATTGTATTTAATACAAATAATATGGGTTTACTTTTAAAATAAATACCCTGTATTTAGAGTCCACATGGTTTTGGTAATCAATGAGAAAAAAAGAATGAATAAGGAATACTGAAAAATGGCTGTGATATAGGAGTTTAAAATTGGGAATTGATTCAATCCCCATGGGCGTGATTCTGTTTCAAAAAGTTACCAGTAGCCCTCCAGTAGGTTAACAATATAAGATACAAATAAGAAGAGTCCTTTTTTTTTTATAGCAAGAATGCAACTATCTTTCTTAGTTCAAAAAGTGTTACATGAACAGATGAGTGGTGCACATTTGTATACTAATCAATCTCTCTTTCACAGATCTCAAAGTATCTCTTTCACAACTTGGTTATGAAAGGGATATTTGATATCCGATGAGGGAATTAAATTGTTCCAAAACCAGTCAAAGGAGTGCCTTCAGTTTTCAATGGATAATGGTTATTTGATGAATGGTTAAAGATGTTATCTGATTAAAAACAATATTAGTAACTCTTGGTTAATTACATACAAATATTGTTGTTTCTAAATATGTTAAGTCTGAGTGCAGTCACTGGAAGAATAACAATGTCCCCAGATTTGACTGAAAACATGATACAGACAAGCAGCAATATGATGCTTCTCTTCTCTTTACCAATAATGCTATTTCAAAAGAATTTATTGTCTTAATTAAGAATGAAATATCTTTAATTTTACCTAGTTATATTAAAACCAAACTGGAGAAACATACCTCGACTCAGACCAAATGAAGAATCTCTCGGATGACAAGGTAAGTCAATATCATATGCACAGCACAGCTTTTGCAACAGCTAAAATAAAGGGGGGGAACTAAAGTTTCATTATACAAAAAAAAATCTTTCACTTATAATTACTGAAAAAATTCAACATAACACTCAACAGGGATTGCAATTCAAGTTACTCTATTATTCTTCTTAATATACTCACAAACAAATTATTTTCTTAGGATTACCCAAGGTATCACATTCTTTTTTTTTTTTTTTAGGTACACTCACATATATAATGAAAATGTGCCTATTGTCTTCAACATGTCTGTTCGTCCTTAAAGTACCAACTCAACTTCTAGTAAACAAATTTGGGCCTTTTAAAAATATCTGTTGAGCCATTACAAATTTCATTAAAAACAGATAAATAGAAATCCACCAATTATTATTTCCATACAAGTTTTTTTGAAAAAAAGAAATTCATAGATTAAGTAGTTTTAATGCAGTATTAGACAATCTATGACAGTTTTGTTTGTACTGTTATGTAAGACTTGTGAACATGTCATTATTGAGGAGATATATACAGGGTGTTTCAAAATTATGTATACACACTTTAAAAATATATACAAATGTAAATTTTTTGATACTTTGAAGACAAAAAAAAATCAATTTTTTTTACAACAATAAAACTTTACCTCTTGATTCATTAATTCATTGCTACTTCTTGATGTCCTCTTCCTGCTTCATGTTAAGTTATTGATATTCTGAATGGTTCCCAAATTTATCCCTGAAACAAGTAATTGTTAAACACGTGGGTGCTTTTGTTCCATATCATGATTTCCAAGCATGCTGAACTTCATTGACATTTTCATATTTCCAATACCATTTTATAATTGCCATTCTTTTATCAAAACTTAATTGGGTACTCTCCATCATTTTAGAGGTATCTATAAAATAACACAAAAATTTAATTACTGTAAAAAAATTGTCTATTTTTAAGCTACAAAATGAGTTTAAGAAAATTAAATGGGTGCATATTGTTCATTATATATTAATTTTTAAAGTGTGTATACATAATTTTGAAACACCCTGTATATATATATATATATATATATACAGACAGAAAAGACTGAGTATATGAGAGAAGAATAATAAATATTATACAGTTGTAATAAAACTTGGTCCTCAAGGCTTGTCACAGACATTCAGGTATGACAAGCTAGAGCTTGCTGCCTAGTAGTCTAAAACACTAATGGAACTGATATTCAGGTGACACTTGTGAGTCAAGTGGACTGAATTTCATTAAAGTCCAATCATTCTGGAAAACAACCAAATCCTCTGCCTGTAGCACCTTCATGATGCTGAGACTGTTAATAACTTGAGTCCCCGTTTGCAAATCATGAAATGCCACACCTAATATACTAGAGGTGACAACCCAGGTGTGAACAGGGGTTGTATGGTGTCCACACCACACAGAGAAATGCCACCTTCTTTGTTACCACGCAATACTAAGGTAAATAAAACCAGTAAATGAATCAAAAACCAGTGCAATACAATGAAACCCATGTTTAGTCTCCAGAGCAAGAACTCCAGCAATTCCAATCTTTTCCACATCATGCATCACTGATGTCTTTTGAGTTTATGATGGGCATCGTGGAAATATACAATGTTCCTTGCATCTCAAAGGTACAGCTCTAAAATGGTGTTTGCAGCTGACCACCAGATAGTCCACCAGACTGAACCTATTGTTAACTCTCTAAGAGGCATTTGGATCAGCTAGTGTATAATCTCACTGCCTCTACTGTGCCAAAATTTCGACTGGAGGGAATGTGAGTAGTATGTATGCAGGAGCATTGGTCGTATTATGTCAAGGAACCGGATATTTTCTTTTTTGTGTATGCCATATCCAAAAATTTCATTACTTCATATATGCACCCCCCCCCTCTATTTTTACTTTACTACAGAATAGATCGTGAATAGCCAAATTAATAGAGCAAACTTAATTCCCATAAAATTCCTCATTCTTTTCACAAATATACATGGTCTCAGCTCCAATCTCAATGATGTCCTTTCCATCTGCAGTTTGCCGAGATTTTTCTGACAAAATTCCATTTATCAGTTGCCCCCATCACAGCTCATCACAGTTGTACTAATTATTTGCTGTAAGATTCCTTTCACTTCAAAGGTGGTACTCGTGTATGCCCACACTGGAATTCACTCAGATATTTAGTTTGGAATCTTCCCTTTTCAATCTTCTTTGGATTAAAAAATCTCTCCACCCCATTCTGTCAAATTCACCTGCTGCCTTTATCATTCTCCCAACTCCACTAATCACTTGAACTCTTTGACTTCCTTTTTTGAAACTCTATATTTTCCCAGTTCAACTTTTCTGACAGTGAGGTAATTTTATTGGCTGGCTATTTTAATGTTCACAACTTCACACTCCTTCTGTTTTCCAGTCAAACATACCCTGCTGGTCAAGATGTAGAGGTTTTTGCAATTACCAATGACTTCACACAGATTGTTTATTTGCATACCACAATACTAAATAATCCTAACCACATACCCAACACCCTTGATCTTTTTCTCATGAACAACCCTTCAAAATACACCATAGAGGTGAGTGGTCCTCTAAGTAACACAGATCATAATTTGGTGATGGTCGCTTCTCCAATGGAACCTTTCTCTCGTACCATTCTCAGTCTCATGTTTGGTATTACAAGAATGCAAAATGAGATGATCCACAAGATTTCTATCCTTCTTTTTGTTGGTTGGATTACTGTTTTAAATCTTATATCATTCTTTACTCATGTTGTGTCAGTGAAATTATTCTTGTAGGGACCAAATCCTTTATTCCACATTTCACCTTAAAATCTCATCCTTTATCTAAACCTTAGTTTTCCAATAAGTGTGCTAAGGCTGTTCAAAATCACAACTGCCTTGCATCAAAATCTCCGGGTTCATTTTCTGCCAATACTAAAGCTTGCAACAATTGTAAAGCAGCTATTAATCAGTACAAACTACATTTTTAATAGGCTACTATTAGAAAACTTGCTTCTTATCCAAATGATCAAGCATTCTAGTCTCATGCCAAAGTTAGCGGACAACTTTTTCCATCTATACTCCCACTTCTGTTAACCTAATGATTTTTATTGCCTCCGCAGCTAAGGATAAAGCTGACTTACTAGCAACGTACTTTTCTTCTGACTCTAGTATTGACAACCTCGTAAACCACCTTATACCATTCTCACAATTAATATAAGAATTGTAAAGCAGTTATTAATCAGTCAAAACTAGATTTTGAATACAATAAGAATAGAAAATTTGCTGCTTGTCCAAATGGTAATTAAGCATTCTGGTCTCTTTCCAAAGCTACTGGCCACAACTTTTGCCCATCTACATGCCCACCTCTGTTAAACCTAATGGTTCTATTTCCTCCTCCACTAAAGATAAAGCCAACTTACTGCATCCTACTTTTCTTTTGACTTGTGTACTGAAGACCTTGGTAAACCACCTCCTTCTATTCCCAGTACACTTCACTGAATACCTCCCATAGTCTTTTGTCAAAAGGATGTCAGAAGAATTTTAAACAAATTTAAACTCCAGGTCCTTATAGCATTTCTCTACTTCACAAAACCTTTGCCCATGAGCTTACTCTGTTGCGTCAACTTTTTAAACTTTCTTATTCCACTGGTGTTTTTCCTTATGCTTCTAAGTTTGCTACATCCAGCCAGTTTCTAAAAAGGGTGATAAATTCCTCCTATCCAATTATCACCCCACTGTCTTTATGTCTACTCATTCTAAAGTAATGTAGAAATCCACTAACTGCCAACTCTTAAACTATCTTGAAATCTTCCATCTATAATTAAAATGAATAGCTAAGTTTAGAGAACATTAAACTATAGCGTAAATAAAGATAACTTTATTTACTTTTCATTTAATTCTATTAATCACAGAAAAAAAAAAAATCTGAAATGTATACAGTGGACAGAAATCATGGGATACCTACCTAGTAGTGAGTAGGCTCACCTTTCGTCCGGATAAGGGCAGTCACACAGAGAGGCATCAAGTCCACTAGTTCATGAAAATGTTCCACAGGTATTTCCATCCATGCTTGCTGCACCGCTGTCCATAATTCCGTCGCATTCCTGGGTGGAGGGTCCAAAGTTCGAACGGACCTTTCCACAGCATTCCAAAGATGCTCCGCAGGGTTCATGTTCGGCAAACAGGGAGGCCATTCCATGGTGGTAAAATCTGTGGAATGCTCTTCAAATCATGTTCTTATCACCACAGGTGGTGCCCTGTCCTGCTGGAAGAGTCCATTGACCTGTGGGTGCATGATGGCCATGAAGGGATGCAGATGGTCTGCAAGGATGGACATGTAACCTGGACTGTTCAGAGATGCACCTAGACGTACCAGAGATCCCAACGTGTGCCAGTTGAACATGCCCCAGACCATTACCAACTGCCCACCTGCCTGAGCAGTTCCTTGTTGACATGATGGGTGCATAGCTTCATGCGGTTTCCACCAGATATGCACCCTCCAGTCCACTTGAAATAACTGGAAACCGGACTCTTCGGATCACGAGACCTGTTTCCAATCATCCAAGGTACAGTGTCGATGTTCTTTCACCCAGTTGTGTCGATGTTCTTTCGCTCAGTTGAGTCCTGTGTCTTGGTGTTAGCAATGGGACTCTGGTGGGTCAGTGGCTCCCATAACCTATTGCAGCTAATGATCACCTGATGGTCGTGGTGGAGACATTTCTGGTACCTCCCTCATTGAAGTCGGTGGTGATTTGTGCCACTCTCACTCTCCAGTTGGCTGAAACAATGTGAGAGAGATGCTGACAGCCAAGTTCATCCACCACCTTTCTCCACCCACTGCGTTGTCCACAATGAGATGTTTTTCCGGAAATGGCATATTCCCGTGCACTCTTGATAGTTCGAACGGGGATAGTGCAATTTCTGTACCAGCTCCACGATAGAGTGACCCATGGATTGGGCACCCACTATCATCCTCTTTCAAAGTAGGTTAACTCACAACATTTATCCATACTGACATAGAATTACTGTCTATGGCAGGGGTGGGCAACTTTTTTCGTCAGCGGGCCGAATGAAATTTTCGTATCATGATGCTGGCCGAATGAAATTTTCGCATCATGATGCGGGCCGGAATAGATTGAACGATTTAATAAAAAAAATCAGAACCTAAAAAATGTTATATTATTGAATTACCAAATTATTAATGTATTTTTAAAAAAAATATCTGAATGTCCAATTATCATTGAAAATGCGGCATTCGGCATCAATTTTTCTTTTTTTTTTAATTGGCTCATTTTATGGGCTATAAATTATATTAAATTAAAAATTGTAATAATTAGAAAAGGCATAAAACATAAAATATCTCGCACCAATATTATTTTTTTCGATAAGAAGTCAAACCCAAAGGAACTTCGTTCGATCGATGCTACAATAATAATTAGGAAATAACTCTTTGATGCTGCGTAGAATCACTTGGTTACTGTTGTACTGGCCGCGATTCCCGATTGAACCGAATTAAGCCGAACGTTTACGGCGAGTGTACTCAGGTATGGATTTTCTATATTTATGCATTTACCGAGGGGACCGGATTCAACATCGTCACGGGCCGGATGTGGCCCACCCCTGGTCTATGGGAATGCAGTGATGCAGTGTACCTATATACCTGTCAAGCGGTGGGTTTGTGTACTAGCGAGGGGTGTGACAGAGTCACGTTGCACAGGAACCAGGTATCCCACGAATTCTGTCCTTTCAGTGTAATGCACTGCATATATTAACTAACTCCTTTCTTGGGGGGGGGAAGATGATTTGAATCAAATCAACCCCACAGAAAGTGCATATTATTAATTTTTGGGGAGATGAGCTTACAAAAACGACAACTAAAAAAAAAAAAAGCATCTATTCTAGTGGTTTTCGTTTTGTGTAGACAAACCTCCAGTGAAGTTAGAACAAGTTTGTTTGAGCACAGAGTGCATTACATTTCAGGCACATTCAATTTTTTTAAAATTAATTAAACGTTTTGTTCTTTTTCTGTGATTAATAAAAATGAAAAGTAAATACAATTATCTCCTTTTCAGTTAATTACTAAGATTATAACTTTATACAAAACTTAATAAAGCTCTACAGTTTTATTTTCTAAACTTATTCGCTCAATTTAATTACATCTGTATAATATTTATTATTCCTCTCCAATATACTTTTTAAGTTTCTCTTCTCTCTATATCTCTTCAGCAATGCCATGTTCTTGAATCTTAAGGCAAATTTACGTTTTGCACTTCGGATGTACATGATTCATCTGCAAGGAAACAGAAAGTTAAAGGCTAACACAATTTACACAATTCAGTATTTTTAACAATGTGCTTTCATTTCATCATTTCCAAAATGCTGGCAATTGAAATAGTAAGTGTTGGAATCAATTTAATAGAAGTGGAGCCCTTGCAGAAGAATTTACTAAATTATGAAATGAAATGGGGAGAAACAAAAAAAACATGTTGATGCCATTGTTGGTGGATAAGGCCATAGATTAAGTGGTGAAAGCAATTGGGAGCACCAACAAAATAGTTAACAGAATGCTGCAGAAGATCCTGATATGATACTTATCGTTCCACAGGCACTCACAATTTTTGTAGGCTTCCAAAAATATATACATATGTTCATCCTTCCAATTAAATGCCATTATTATAGATTATTATACAGATATCTGACAGCTGCAACTACAGTTTGAAAACAAAATGTCCTTCACAACTATTCACCAAATGCCAAGAATGCAACGAAAATGCATGTTTACACATGTCACTCTTTTTACCAATACATCATCCACTTGATTCATTAAAAATACTAATCCAATCTATTGTATCGATTTGTTCGCTATTCACTTTGGATGAAATTCAGAAGAAATGCAATTTATATAATTTTTCACTTAGTATTAGTAATGTCCGCTGGTGCAAGAAAGTATATGGCTTATGCTGCACCAGCCAAAAAAAAAAACAGAATAAAACAATGATAAAAAAAACCAAAAAAAAACCTAATAATTAATAAAAGAAAAGGAAATTAAACCTATCATCCTATGCGTTTCCCTCACCCGAAGGTACTATCCAGATGACCTTTGAATCTCCCCAGGCTGTCAGCCTCTACCATGTAGGCAACTAATTTATAACTCGCTGGCTAAAATAAAACTTCCTGCAGTCCAATCTAAACATCTCCCCCCCATAACTTGAATTTATGTCCCCTAGTTCTAGCATCATTTATAATCTTGAAAATTTCGTCCTCATTCATTTTACTGATGCCCTTCAGAGCCTTAAACCCCTCAATCAAATCTCCTCTAAGGTGTCTAATTTCCAAACTCTGCAACCCACATATTCGAAGTCTTTCTTCATAAGGACGCCCTTTTGCCGATCTCACCAGGAGAGTTACCCGTCTTTGCACCCTTTCAAGAAGCTTGCTGTTAGATGCGGTCTCCACACTTGAACACAGTATTCCAAGTGTGGTCTAACAAAAGCCTTATATAATGGGATTATCACGTCTCTATCTCTACTTGCAAAGGTTCGATAGATCATCGATAGGACACCATGGGTATTAGTAATGGCCACATGGTGCAAGAAAGCCTATGGCTTTTGCTGCACCAGCACAAAAAAAATATATATAAATAAAAAAAAATAAAATAAAACAATGATAAAAAAAAAATAGTAAAAATAAAAAAATAAATAATAATAATTATTAAAAGAAAAGGAAATTAAACCTATCATCCTATGTGCTTCCCTCACCCAAAGGTGCTATCCAGATGACCTTTGAATTTTCCCAAACTGTCAGCCTCTGCCACCCATGTAGGCAACCTATTCCAGTAATTAACAACTTGCTAGCTAAAATAAAACTTCCTGCAGTCCAATCTAAACATCTCCCCCCTAACTTGAATTTATGTTCCCTAGTTCTAGCATCATTTATAATCTTGAAAATTTCATCCTCATTCATTTTACTGATGCCTCTCACAGCCTTAAACACCTCAATCAAATCTCCTCTCAGGTGTCTAGTTTCCAAACTCTGCAACCCACATATTTGAAGTCTTTCTTCACAAGGACACCTTTTGTCGATCTCACCAGGCGAGTTACCCGTCTTTGCACCCTTTCAATAAGCTCGATGCCTTTCTTTAGGTGTGGTCTCCATACTTGAACACAGTATTCCAAGTGTGGTCTAACAAAAAAACTTATGTAATGGGATCACGTTCCTATCTCTACTTGCACAAGTTCAATAGATCATCGATAGAAACCATGGGCCTTACTTGCAACCTGTTTACAATGCTCAGAGAATTTCATGTCTGACCATATCGTAACACCCACTCAAGTCCCTTTCCTCCACTACTGGGTTTAGTTGAACTCCACCAAGTGAATAAGTTATTTTGGGATTACTGTTTCCCAGGTGTAACACCTTACACCTTGTTGGATTAAAGCATAGCTGCCATTTTTCTGACCATTCCTGAAGTCTATCTAGGTCTCTCTGAAGAAACTCAGCTTGACAGTGATCATTAACTACTCTATCAATTTTAACATCATCTGCAAATTTAGACATCATGCCCCTCTATCCCTTCATCGATGTCGTTTATGAAAATTAAAAACAACAGTGGTCCTAATACTGATCCTTGGGGAACCCCACTTCTTACATCAACCCAATCTGAGGAATAGCCATTTATCACAACCCTCTGCCTCCTGCCCTGAAGCCATCCTGCTATCCATCTAAGGATTTTCCCAGTGATTCCAACCCGTTCCAGCTTATAAAGAAACCACTCATGTGGGACTGAGTCAAAAGCTTTGCTGAAATCTAAATTTATATAATGTCGAAATTATTCCCAGAAAAAAATCCAGCTCATGAGTGACCCTTTCAAAATAGCAAACCAGATTAGTTAAACATGATTTTCCCTTTACAAAACCATGCTGAGTATCCTTCAGAATTCCATTTCTATCTAAATGATCCTGAATTCCAACTTTGATATATCTCCATGGTTTTCCCTACTACTACTACTGAAGTTAGACTAACCAGCCGGTAATTTCCCACTTGTCTTAGAACTGCCCTTATTTATTGGAGACACATTGGCACTTTTCCAATCCAATGGAATCACTCCCGAGTCCAGTGATCCTCACATAATTAGCCTCAATGGTTCAGTGTACTCACTTGCCGTCTCCCTTAAGATATAGGGTATATGCTATCGATCCCTGGAGCCTTACTGGCCTGTAGGCCCGAAAGTTTTTCATTAAATAATCTTGCGAAATTTCAATATCATTATTACATATTTTTCAACTTCGCTCCCACAATTTCCCATTGCCACAAAAGGTTTTTCATCTGTAAATATCGATGCAAAATAACTGTTGAGTTTATCTGCAACAGCAGCTGGTGTATTTAATACTATCCCCTTTCCCTTACGTAAAGGTCCGATCTGGTTTGTCCTGCTTTCTTAGCATTTATATATGTGAAGAAGTCCTTACCCCCCCCCCTTGCTCTGTTTGCTTGCGATTTCTCATAAACTGCCTTTGCCTGTCAAACCTTTTCTGTGGCTCTATTATAGATCACCTTGTAGCTGTTATAGGCTTCAGTACTTTTTATTGCTCTGTAACTTTTCCATGCCACCTTTTTCTACTCAAGTAATGTGGCAACGTCACTATTCATCCAACTTGGAACCGTCCTTGTGGAGTATTTTTTAATACTCTGGGATCTATCCAAAGTGCAAAATGTAAATTCGCCTTTACATAACAATACATGTAAAGCATACACAGACTTAGACGTCTAATGCTAACAACACCGATTTAAATCTACAAGTAATCAATGAAAAATTTTCCCCATATAATTTGCATGGGAAAAAAAAATTGCTGGATTTCTCTTTGTCCAATTTTAATGAAATTTAGGATGGCTCAACAATTATTTTTAAAAGGCCCAAATATAAAGTTTCGTGAAAATCTGTCCACTGGAAGTCCCTCTGCTACATGCAGATGGATGGACAGGCACAGTGAAGACAATAGGCACATATGCTTGTATATATGCAAATAAGCCTAAAAATATTTCTTACTTGGCTGCAGAATAATTTTAAACAGTGGTATTCAGTGCAAAACTCATGCTGTAATCAGTAAAGAACTAACTCTTCCAAACTCAAATTCATAACTTCCTTCAATGCTAAAATTTAGCCTTGAAGATCAAAATGGAGATTACAGGGAAAAGATCCATGAAAAATGTGTTAAAATACAACAGCAAGTTTAAATAAAGCTATACATAATAGAGTTAAATATATAGACAAAAATAATGATAGTAGTTTTTTAAACCTAAAAGCAGTAAGAAATTGTTTTTAAACAACATTTCTCATTGCATTAAAAGTTGCTTCAGTTGTTGCATACCACAATTTGGGGAATTACTGGATCACTGAATTATTCTAAAATTAAGAAAATAAAAATATTATGTACTCATATTTCAAATCAGTAAATTTTAACCAACGGTGGTAGGTCAGACCTCAGAGCATTTCTTGAAATTGCACTAATCTACAAGTCAGTCTGAAAACTTAAGACATTTCACGATAGGGGCTCACATCTGGTGAGTATGGGCTTGGCAAACCCAGGGTCCTGAGCTGGATATCATCATTCTTCTCTTTCTTGGCGATTCCTTTCTACTTCTGACACACTCTCTCTCTCTCTCTCTCTCTCTCTCTCTCTCTCTCTCTCTCTCTCTCTCTCTCTCAGGGAATTTTTTTTTTTTTTTTTTTGGCTGGTGCAGCATAAGCCTCAGGCTTCCTTGCATCATATGGCTAATAATAATAATAATAATAATAATAATAATAATAAGGGCAATCCTCCATATGCAGGCAACATAATACAAAGGTATGAGAAAGAATATTTTCTCTCTCATACTTCATAGAAAAAAAAAAAAAAAAGGTAAAGTGCAGCCATTATCAACCCACTGCAGGATGGAAGCCTCCTCAACAATTCATATTGAGGGAAATGGACCATAATCTGCCACGCTGGTCCAGTGCGGGTTGGCAGATCAACCGTATTCAGCAGTCAGGGGCTTGAACCCCAGTCTACTCAGAGCGTGTGCTACTGCACTCCTGCTCCTAACCACTCGGCTACGGAGGCCTTTTTTCTTCATAGTATTCATTATTAAAGGCTGTAACACTAACCATTGATTTAGGGTTTTTTTCCAGAAAAAGAAAATCTATGTGCATACTACTGCTTTTAACGCTGTCATTTTTCAGTTACATTTGCCCTTATTCTATTTCATTAATTTATCAGTAATTTTTTTTAATTTTATGTATTTTAATTTTACCTGCTTATTAAATTTTTTATATATTCACTTGAACATTCCAAGAATTTTTATGACATGTTAGATGATCCACTTAACATATACAACTATTCATATAAGTATTGCAAGTTTTCAACTTCTTGAATATCCACTACCAATTCCTTGAATTCTCCACTGGGGCAAAGATAACTCAGTTGAATTCAATCCTTCTAAAACTCAGTCCTGTCTTATATATTGCAAAATGGATTCTTCTGCTCCTATACTTATCTTTGATGACACTGATTTCTAAGCAAGATCATCTCTATTGGGGGATTACTCTGACTTCTAATTTCTCTTGGCATAAGAACATTACAAATATTGCTTCCTCTGCATTGAAAAAAAACTGGGTTTTCTCTTTTGCCCTTGGCATTATTTTTCTTCTAAACAGCTGTTCACTTTGTACAAATCGCAAATCCACCCTACCATGGAATACTGTTCCCACATCTGGGGCAGTGCCTCCAAACCTCTCTCAGGCTTCTAGATTCCATTTAAAAGAAAAAGAGGATAGTTAGGTTAATTAATGACTCATCTCTAACAGTCATTACAGGGAGTCATTACAGAGAGTCATTACACTCTCTGTCTCATAGATGTTCTGTTTCTGCTGCATGCCCTTTCTGTAGATACTTCCATGGGCATTGTTCTTCTGAATTGGCTTCTATAATTCTCACTCTCGCTCTCTCTCTCTTTTCCAAAGCAGTCCGAAAACGTGCTGCAACCAGTCAACATCCTTTTACTGTCCAACTTCAAACTCACATAACCAACTTTTCTTCTTCTTCATGCACTGAATTCAGCTTCCATTTTTTTAACCTCCCTTCGTACGCATTTTCTGAAAATTACGATCTACAGAAATTCAAGTCAACAAGTACCTTCTTTCATCTTCTCAACCTGCGACCCAAGCATGGTACTAAGTACTATAAGTTCTAATACCTCTTGTGCTTGGATTTCTCATTAAAAAAAAAAAAAAAAAAAAAAAACCTAATAGTAAAAGAATTAATAAATTTTAATTACTGATATTTCGGTTGTGCAATTTTTGAATCATTCTATATTTCCTTATATGAGTAAATAATTAAATAAATTGACACCAACTCCTTTAATAATAACAGTAAAATAAAATTTAAAAATAATAACTAACTAAATGTAATCATCGAGCTTGTATAGCAGAAACTAAATGTTCAGTGCTGAGCATGATACTTTTTTGTCAATTGTACAAATGAATTCAAATTCAGATTTTCACTGTAATTTTCCAAACAAACTTGCAAGTACTGCTGCCTTCTGGTATAGTTTGGATATTTTTCTGACTGAGACACTTCAAAAATTTTAGAAAATTCCCTTTGCTCTGACCACACTTTTATAAATTTGGTTCAGTGGAACAGTTTTCAGCACAAAAACCATATATCATGATTATTAGAACTAAGATGTGTGTGTGTGTGTGTGTGTGTGTGTGTGTGTGTGTGTGTGTGTGTGTGTGTGTGTGTGTGTGTGTGTGTGTGTGTGTGTGTGTGTGTCATAATAATTAAACAGTTAAATGAAATAATCTGAAGGCTTTCATGGAGACTGCATGAGAAGGTTTAACAGACTGTTCATTGCAATAGCACAACTTTTGACTTTCAAAAACCTAGGATTTGGATAATTGTAAGCAAAAGTAAAAGATTTTTGGGAAAAGATGAATTCTGATTTCTCTATTCATGCTGCACTTGTCAATTCTCCAAGTTCAACCAAGGATCACCCTACATAATTTCTTTCTTATTTCATAATAGCATCTAGTAGACTGTCGGAATGAAACTGTAAATACTTATGATATATTATAATAGTTTTATATATTCTTTAGTATTAGCATTAGTAGTTGCAAATAATGAAAGAAAGCAAACTCAAACAGCATCAACCAAAAACAGAAAAGAAACACTTTGCACATCACTTGTCCATCCCTTCTAATAACATGTCTAATTCTTCCTTAAATTTATTCAAACAATCCATTTCCACAACAGATGAAATTTTATTCCAAAAACCAACTACCTTCTGACTGAAAGCAAATTTCAATACATCAATCCTGCAACCACCCTTCCTCAATTTAAATTGTAAGGATAGTATGACATTTAAGCATACAATCTATTCAAAGCTTTGAACAACTTAATCAGCTCTCACAGGTGTGTAGTTTACAGATGCTGCGATTTCCATAACTGAAGTCTCCAAGAGAGACTTCAGTTCTGCCTCCCCCCTCCCTCCACCTCATAAATCTCATTGCTCTTTTCTGTACCTGTCCCAAAACACCTGAACCCTTCCTAAAATGAGGCTTCCAAAACTGTATGTGCTTGAGATGTAGCCTCACCATTGCCTTATAGAGCAGAATAATTACCTCCTTATTCCTGCTGGCAAAATTCCTGATTGGCAAACTACATGAGCTATTTTTGCAGCCTGTCTGCACTGCTCAGAGAATTCCACGTGTGACTACACAATACCACAGGTCTTTTGATCTGTTTTTTTTTTTATTCATCACTACTTCACTGTGGTACCATACAGTTGGTAAGTTAATCTGGGATTACTGCTACCCATACACACAGTACCTTGCAGCTACATTGGTGTATACTAATTTTGTTCACTAAATGTGCCTAGTGCTATGATTTTTTTTTGTTTGTATACTGAAAGGTTAATAGTTAAATTTCAGTTTATTTAGTTTATTGTGCATTGACTGAAAAAAAGGATAAAGTTCACACATAAACACTGCTACTATAACAGCCTTGCTGATCATCTTGCTAAAATACTTGCCAAGAGTAATATGAAGAACAAAAACACCTCTCTGCATGTGTAAATAAAGAAAATTTATCAAATTTTCGGCAAATGAAAGTTATAATAAACAATATAAATTATATTAAGGTCATACATTATGGATTTTTTTTTGAAAACTTTATTGGATGAAAAATTAAACAAATGAGACATCTAAAACTAAATTGGAAGAACTAAAACACTTGCTGCAATTCTCAAGACCTTAATGCATCCATACAGCATATACCACTGTATGGATGCACGAAGGTCCATACCCTCCATTACAGCGGTATATGCTGTATACCTTCTGGTTTTTGAAAGACTTGAAAAAATAAATATTATTAAAATATTTACTGCAAATTAAAAAATTAATTTATTAGAATTTGATTCTTAGGCAATACTTATAGTTTTATTATTTTTAATATATATATGGCAAATATATATATAGGCAAATATATATATATTTGCCTTTATGGAGTTCAGGTTCTATTATTCCTACTCCTTTAGTTTTTCTTCTTACTATCTGCATGTTTCTCTATGTGTTAATTTAATTATTTATTTTTACCGTATCCATCACATAGGGGGCACCACATATTATTTTGACGACTATTACAATATGTCCTAGATACGGTCAATATGTAGTATGTATTATATATTTAATCTTATTGTAATCATTAAATTATGTTCTCTGTCGGGTCAACAATGATTAATATATGCTTACATTTATATTTTACTTATATTTCTTACCTTTGATTCTAATATTTCAAAATTTTTTTTTTTTAACTTTTATTATCTTCTTTCGATTTATTTATATTCGATTTACATCCGGCCCATACTGGCTTATATTTGGTTAGATTTAAATTACTTAGCATATATTGATCATCACAGAAACAGAGAACTTCTTGTCGTTTTTTGCCTTCATTCTGGGTGGTTGGCCCCAGTTGAAGTCATCTAGATTGTCGGTAAAAAGCGATAATATATATATATATATATATATATATATTTTTTTTTTTTTTTTTTGCATTTTCTTAGATCCCTGATGGTATTATTATTGGATTGATTTACTTATTCCAATGTTCTTTATATTATCCTTAATATTATAGACATTATGGGTGTATTGCATGACTGCTGCAACTGCATTGACTCATAAATATTATTTACATATTAGTTACAGTTATTGTCGTTTTAACTTTCTTTATTTTTTATCAATAATTATAAATATATATATATATATATATATATATATGAGGGGTTTTTGATAAGTTTCCGGCCTGACAAGGAAAAAATTTGAATAGATGAAAATCCTTTTAGTATGTTGTTACCCAATATCTCATAACATGTACAAAATTTCATTCATTTCCTGATAGTAGTAATTTTTTTTTACAGGTCTGAAGTGACCATGGCGATGCAAAGTTTGTTTGTTTGTTTGTTATCTGGTTTTTAGGAGCATTAGCAACTAAGGCCATATTGCTCCAGGGATATGCGGTGGTCATTCTCTGACCTTTCCGCATCCTCTGTATTTGGTGGGCATGGGTTCAAACCCCAATCTAATTAAGAAGCGTGTGCTACGCACTGCTGCTCCTGCCCACCTGGCTATGGAGGCGCCTGCAACACAAAGTGTGAGTTTTTTCAAAGTTGAGAAGAGAGCCATCATCAAGTACCTCTTCTCCAAAAAAATGTGCCCTTCATACAGCACAGTGAAATCGTAGGTGGCGGATTTCAGAAGGGAGAGAACAAGCACAGAAGATGAAGACTCAGGACCGTGGTGACTGTAAATTTTCGATAGTGTCCACGACCTGATCCTTGTAGACAGGAAGACTGGTCTGCAACATGTAGTAGACACCCTAGGCATCAGTCTGGAGTGGGTGCATTATATCGTGCATGAAGGATTGTGTATGAGAAAACTGTCTGCCAAGTGGGTTCCCAAACTCTTGACAGCTGATGACAGGAGGAAAAGAAGGGACTGTGTGAAGGCACTTTTGGACCATTATTCAAGTAGTGCAAGTAATGTTACTCAATGAATAGTGACAGTTGATGAAACACCATTGTACGTGTATGATCCTGAGACCAAAAATCAATCCATGCAGTGGTGCCATGATGGATCACCACAACCCAAAAAATTTCGCAGACAGAAATCTGCAGGGAAAGTGATGGGTGTGATATTTTGGGATTGAGGGGATAATACTCAGTGAATACCTGGAAAAAGGCACCACCTTGAATGCTGAACATTATGTTGATTTTTTTTTTTTTTTTTTGATTTGGTAGTTGTTGGCGCATCGGCTTCTGTGGCCATATTGCACCTCCCAAGGTTTTTGCAGTACTTTGATCCAAGCCCGAGGCGGGAATCGAACCCGCGACCTTTGGGTTGCCGGGCTGAACATTATGTGGTCACGGACAAATTGCATGCTGCTTTAAGGGTAAAGAGGCAGGGAAAGTGGTCAAAATGCATCCTTTTCCTCCAAGACAATGCTCCCTGACACAAGGCCAGAATTGCAATGGAGAAAATTCATGACGCAGTATGAAATCATTGAACATTCCCCTTATTCCCCAGACCTTGCCCCCCCTCGGACTATTATCTGTTCTCCAACCTCAAAATACACTAAAAAGTACTGCATTTAGGGACACAGGAAACATTATATCAGCAGTAGAGGGGTGGTTTGCAGAAAAAGACTTCTATTATCATGGAACAGAATTGCTGCACAAACGTTGTGCCGAGTGTATCAACCTGGAAGGGAACTATGTTGAATAAAATGACATTCATTTGCCACTGGCGCCATGTTTTCTTTCTGAGGCTGGAAACTTATCAAAACCCCCTATATATATATATATATTATGAATCAACAGGGCTTACCTTTATTTTTGATATAGAAAGCTTCTTTTCCAACTCTCCTTGTCCAACTCGCTAATAATTCATGGGGAAGGCGATATCAATTTTTCAAGACATTGTCATAAAGTTAGATTTTGGAGGTCTAAACTGGCTAATAATTAAGGATCGATTTTTACTTTTTGGTGCTGTGGCAGGAATTTTGAGTTAAATTTAGGGGTCTAATAATTGGATATGGGGTAAGGGGGGTGGGGTTATTCTCTACATTCCTTAAGTCGGACTAAACCTTTTCAGGGTGTCATGTTCACAGGAAGAGAGCTACTCACAATTAATCCGAAACTTTTGTCTTATGTTGTAGTGTTTGTTCTTCACGCATGCGTATAAGTGACCAATCGTCGGACAATAGGAATGGCCTACGGATATTGATTGAAGTTGCATGTAGTTTCATCTCTAAGGTTTCTGCAATAAGTAGTTGTGTTGAATATTTATAATTTTAGTTTCATTAAAGCCGAATGTATGTCGTTCATTTATGGCGTGGAACGAAAGTTCCGATGCATTTGAACGACCCGCCCACACTGAAGCTTCGTGTTGTTTTGCTCGAAGCTGTGCCACTCCCATGGTGGATCCTACGTAGACAGCGTCACAATTTTTGCATGGTATACTGTATACTAGGTCATGCTGTGATTGGAATGTGGTATTTGAAGGTCGATTTCTGAAGAATGTGTATAATTTGTTCATGGGTTTTGCTATGATTTTCATGTCGGTTCCCTTGCATATTTGGTTAAGTTTATTGTACCAGTGCTCGATATATGAAATGGTGATGAAATATATTTTGGTCTTGTCGGATTTTTTTGCAATGTTTGTTGCGAGGTTGTTGTTATTTATTTTATCACGGGCTATTGTTTTGACTTTGTTTATATAGGTTAGTGAGTAACCCCTATTTGAGAATCTTCTAGTTAGTTCATTTATTTCAGTGGTTAGAGAAATCTGGGTGAAAGAATATTTAAAGGCATTTAGAAATTGGTTCAGCATGACCGATTTTTTGTATTGTTGGGGATGGTAACTGTGCAAGTGCAGAAGCATCCCTTTATTAGTGGGTTTTCTATATATGCTGAAATTAGGAGACTTATAAAGGAGACTATATAAATAAATTATACACCATCATTTCAGACACAACGACATACGAAGAGGTTGCACCATCAGAGTTCAACAGCTTAGTTAACAAATATAACAAATTGCTCACCACCTATAGGAAAGATGACCACATCACTATGGCTCAGCTCAAACAAATTAAAGCCCGCACATACAATATCCCAACCTTATTCGGCCAAGTAAAATTACACAAAACAGGATACCCAATATGTCCCATCGTGTCATATAAGAATTCAGCTTTTGCCTCCTTAGCCATGTTCATCTACCCAATTCTAAAATCACTCCAAGATCTCCTAACATATAACATAAAAAACTACGATGCGTTATTCATGAACCTCAAAGATCTCCATATCAAGGAGGATATGAAGTTATATTCACTCGATGTGACTTCACTATACACTAACGTAAATATACCCTACGCCTTACACATAGTCTGGGCCTACTTAAACGATGATAACACAAAAATTAATAACACCAGACTCCCCAAAGACAGAATATTCGAACTAACAAAACTATTAGTAAGTGCAAATTACATTCTATTCCAAGAAAAAATATACAGACAGATTTTTGGCCTCCCAATGGGCCTAAACATTAGTGGACTCATTGCTGAACTATACTTAGACAAATTAGAAAAGATCCACCTTGATCCATTTATACCACAGATCACATATTACGGAAGATATCTGGATGACATCCTAATCATCACAGATCACTTGACCATAAACAATATTCTACAGGTTTTTAATAACATCCATCAGAGACTAAAATTTGAATTAGAAACTGAAGCAGAATCCCACTCCATAAATTTCCTTAATTTTACCATACACAGATTAGACCAAAAACTAAATTTCAACATATATAGAAAACCCACTAATAAAGGGATGCTTCTGCACTTCCACAGTTACCATCCCCAACAATACAAAAAATCGGTCATGCTGAACCAATTTCTAAATGCCTTTAAATATTCTTCCACCCAGATTTCTCTAACCACTGAAATAAATGAACTAACTAGAAGATTCTCAAATAGGGGTTACCCACTAACCTATATAAACAAAGTCAAAACAATAGCCCGTGATAAAATAAATAACAACAACCTCGCAACAAACATTGCAAAAAAATCCGACAAGACCAAAATATATTTCATCATCATTCCATATATCGAGCACTGGTACAATAAACTTAACCAAATATGCAAGGGAACCGACATGAAAATCATAGCAAAACCCATGAACAAATTATACACATTCTTCAGAAATCGACCTTCAAATACCACATTCCAATCACAGCATGACCTAGTATACAGTATACCATGCAAAAATTGTGACGCTGTCTACGTAGGATCCACCATGGGAGTGACAAAGCTTCGAGCAAAACAACACGAAGCTTCAGTGCGGGCGGGTCGTTCAAATGCATCGGAACTTTCGTTCCACGCCATAAATGAACGACATACATTCGACTTTAATGAAACTAAAATTATAAATATTCAACACAACTACTACAAACTACTTATTGCAGAAACCTTAGAGATGAAACTACATGCAACTTCAATCAATATCCGTAGGCCATTCCTATTGTCCGACGATTGGTCACTTATACGCATGCGTGAAGAACAAACACTACAACATAAGACAAAAGTTTCGGATTAATTGTGAGTAGCTCTCTTCCTGTGAACATGACACCCCGAAAAGTTCTAGTCCGACTTAAGGAATGTAGAGAATAACCCCCCCCACCCCATATCCAATTATTAGACCCCTAAATTTAACTCAAAATTCCTGCCACAGCACCAAAAAGTAAAAATCGATCCTTAATTATTAGCCAGTTTAGACCTCCAAAATCTAACTTTATGACAATGTCTTGCAAAATTGATATCGCCATCCCCATGAATTATTAGCGAGTTGGACAAGGAGAGTTGGAAAAGAAGCTTCCTATATCAAAAATAAAGATAAACCCTGTTGATTCATAATATAATAGAATATAGGAAATATCGAGCACTTAATAGCTCTCTAGTATCAAATATATATATATATATATATATATATAAGGGGGTTTTGATAAGTATACATATATATGTACAGTGCTTTTTTTGGGACGATACACAATGGTACGGCATTGTTATTTTGGTTTTTTTAGGAGCATTAGCAACTAAGGCCATATTGCTCTGGGGATATGCGGTGGTCATTCCCTGACCTTTCCACATCCTCCATATTTGGTGGTCATGGGCTCAAACCCCGGTCTAATCAAGAAGCATGTGCTGCGCACTGCTGCTCCTGCCCACCTGGCTATGGAGGTGCCATGGTACGGCATACTGGCACCTTTATTAACAGTGATGTGTGACATTTGGATGCAATGCACTTTGAAATTTGTAATATTCCATAAATTTTTTCACATGTTTATACATTCAAATAAGCTTAAAATTATTAGTAAATTTGCATTTTTTACTATCTACTGTTAAGATATTTTCTATATAACACTGTATAACCATTTTAATAATTCTAAATTACTCAGTCGGACCTCTGTTTAATGAAGTTCTTTCATAGCAAATTATTTTGAATTCCCCTTGTAAGTTACATTTAAAATAATTTCCATTGAGCGAGAAAATTTTCATAAAGTGAACGGATTAGGAGAGAATTAACTTGGTACGCACTGTCCGCATTTCTGGCCTACAGGCAATTTAGAAAATTAGTGCTGCTGCGCAATTTAAGAGAGCTAAAGGAATTACCATTCTACAACTTAGTGGTACCTGATAAAACCTATCTGACCACCTGTCTCCCACATATGGAGAAGTCGCGCTGGTCAGCAGTGAGCAGATCAAGGGGTATTCCCAATAGGCTCTGGTCAACCTTCTACTGCAGTGGTGTGCAAACTTTTCTCCATAGAAGGGCCATATTCAAAAATTAAAAGTTAGATTTCTTTAGTGTGTTACATTTTCCATATCTTGTTGCATGTAAAAGTAAAATTAGCATTAGCATTAGTAGAGGCATATGATGCAAGAAAGCAAGCTTATTCAGCATCAGCAAAAAAAAAAAAAAAACACACCACTCCCATTTCACCCCTCCGTTCGTTCGAAATACCTGTCCAGTTGAGTCTTAAATTTGTTTAGGCTATCAACTTCAACAACAAATGATGGAAGTCGGTTCCACCAACCAACCACCCGCTGGCCAAAGGCAAATTTCCGCACATCTATCCGACATCCGTCCTTCCTCAATTTGAATTTATGCCCTCTGAGGTGATTATTCTGAGCAAGAGGAAAAATCCCATTGGCAATGAGCATGCTCAAACCATTCAAAGCTTTATACACCTCTATCAGATCACCTTGCCGGTGCCTAGTCTCCAGACTGTAATTTGCAAAACTTAAGCCTTTCTTCGTAAGAGCAACCCTTTGTTCCATTCACTAATCTTGCTGCCCTTCTCTGTACCCGTTCCAGCAGCTCTACATCCTTCTTGAAATGAGGCTTCCAGACCTGTATACAGTACTCAAGATGTGGCCTAACCATTGCCTTATACAAGGGAATAATCACCTCCTTATCCCTGCTAGAAAAATTCCTGTATATCATTGACAAGACACCATGAGCTACTCTTGCAGCTCGTCTGCACTGCTCAGAGAACTTCATATCTGCCTGCACAATTACCCCCAGGTCCTTTTCATTCTCCACCACTGTCAGTGTAGTACCGCAGAGTTGATACGTTGCTCTGGGGTTACTGTTTCCCATATGTAGTACTTTACATTTGTCAATGTTAAACTTCATTTGCCACCTCTCAGCCCATCTGTTCAACCTTTCCAGATCCTGTTGCAGCAGCATAGCATCAGTAGTGTCCTTAACAACCCTGCCAACCTTTGTATCATCTGCAAACTTGGACATTAAACTTGATATACCATCATCAATATCATTCATAAACACCGAAAACAACAACGGACCCAACACTGAACCCTGAGGAACTCCACTAATAACATTAGTCCACGTTGAGCAGTGTCCATTGATTACCACTCTCTGTCTTCTGCCACTCAACCATCCCCTTATCCATAGCAGCAATTTGCCTCCAATGCCACACTGCTCCAATTTGTGCAGCAGTCTTCCATGTGCAACAGTATCAAAAGCCTTTCTAAGATCCAAATATATAATATCAAAGTTATTCCCTGCATCCAGTTCTTTTGTGACTACATCATAGTATCCAATCAAATTGGTCAGGCAAGACCTGCCCTTAACAAAACCATGCTGCGTCTGAGCTATAACTGAATTCTTGTCTAGATGATCCTGCAGTGCTTCTTTAACCAGTGCCTCCATTGATTTTCCTGGAACAGAAGTTAAACTAACAGGTCTATAATTACTTGTGTCAGCCTTTGATCCTCCTTTGTGAATTGGGGTTACATTTGCACATCTCCAGTCTATGGGTACCTCCCCTGAGTCCAAAGAAGCTCTCATAATTATGGCTAGGGGTTTGCTTACTTCCTTTGCTGCCTCCTTTAATATAACTGGATAGATCCCATCCACCCCAGGTGCCTTTTTTATGTTTATCCTCAACAATCTCTCCTCCACTTTCCTCTCAGTTATTACAAAATCATCTAGCTCACTGCCAATGTCTACTTTACCTACGTCATTCTCCTTCCTGAATAACTCCTCATGCGTGAATGTAGATGCAAAATACTTGTTTAGATTGTTAGCCACCTGAGCAGGATCCTCAACTGTTGAACCATCAATATCCAGTGGACCAATCTGATTCATCCCTTTCCTTCTTGAGTTTAAATAGGTAAAGAACTCTTTTCTGTTTTTCTTTGCATCCTTTGCCAAAGATATTTCGTAGTCTGCCTTTGCCTGCCTAATCTGCTTTGTGACTTGGTCACAGACCAACTTATATCTATCATAGGCTTCCATGTCGCCCATTAATTTGTATGTATTCCATGCATTTTTCTTCTCTGCCACATGTCTCATTAGTTCATCTGACAACCATTTAGGCCTAAACCTTGAACAATATTTCTTAGTTGGTATGTAAAGCCTGGTAGCTTCCAAGATTAGTTCCTTGAATGCTTCCCATTTTGAGTTTGCTGTTGGTAACATCATCAGTTGGTCCAACTGTATAGAATTTAAATACTGTCTCAGACCATCATAGTCGCCTTTACGAAAACAAAAACCCTTCCCTTTACCTCTGATGGTAGTTACCTCCTTGAGTAAATCCCACTTCAACACACTGTGATCACTGCCACCTAGTGGTTCATTTATCTGCAGATTCTTAATGCATGAAGAATCACTACTGATAATCAGATCAAGAGTATTGCTCCCTCTTGTTGCCTCACGAACATGCTGATGTAGAAAACAATCATCCAATAAATCCACAAAAGCCTGGCTAGTGTGTGAGTGACCAACCCACAAATTCCAGTCAATATCTGGGAAATTAAAATCCCCCATTATAAGACTCTCTGATTTACTGGCCCACTCCATTTCCCTGTACAATATCTTATTATACTCATCAGAGTCATTAGGCCTATAGCACACTCCTACTCTCAATTTTGATTTCCCTATACTTGTGTCACACCAAACTGACTCGACACTGCCCTGTCCATCGATGTCGACTGGCTTCACTTCCTTGGATTTTATGTGTTTCTTAACTAATAGCATAACCCCTCCTCCCCTCCTGTCCTGTCTATCCTTTCTATACACATTGTATTCCCCAAATTCCAGTTCCGCATTCCTTATATCTGTGTGACACCACGTCTCTGATATCCCAACAATATCTGCCTTTGATGTTTTGAGCAAAACCTCAAATTCATCAAATTTATTTACCAAACTCCTAGCATTGGTGTACACACAGGTATGCATGCACCTGTTTCTATTCTTAGCTACCCTAACACAACCCATGTGTTTACTTGTACCACAATGACTCCCAGCAGTCTCTGAAATATCCTGCATCTTGTTTTTCAGGCTTCTGCTCATTTCAATAGAAGCAGTGCAAGAATCACTTCCACCTCTGCCAGTGGCTACTGTTAATCTATTAGTCCTTGTATCCCCCCCAACTAGCAGTTTTCCGACCCACCTAACGCTGCCTCGACAGCATCAGCAAAAATTCTTGCACCCTTTCTATTTAAGTGTATCCCATCCCTGTAGAAGCAGTCTCTCCTGTTAACAAATACAGACCAGGCTGAAAAAAATTCTACCCCTTGAGCCTTGCACAATCCCTCCAGGGCCGAATTGATCGACAAGGCTCTCATCATATACTCCCTCCTATCGTGTCTGGGCAGTATTGCAGACACTTTCAAATTCAACCCTAATTCACGGCTTTTTTTCAACAGTGACCTGTACTTGCTAAGTAATTCCGCCGGTCTCCTACTCTTAATATCATTAGTGCCAACGTGTACAACTATATCACCTTTTGTGCCCTTAAAAGATGATATCCGCTCTACAACGTCATCAACCTTTGCCCCTGGCAGACATACCCTGGTCCTATTCCACCTATCCTTTTTACAAAGCATGTTCCCCGTTTCCCTGACAATCGAGTCACCAACAACTACTAGTTCCTGTGGGACCAGCGCATTCTGCCTAGGGGGCTGCCTCTGTGTTGCATGATGACCAAGTGCAAGCTCTGGCATTGTAGTGGGCAGCTGAGAGCTTGATGGGTCCCTCAATTTATTTCCTTCGAGGGCATCCACCCTGTCCTTCAAGCTCTCATAAAGGCCCATAACAACGCTGAGTTGTCGCCTGATTTCCTTGCACTCCTTACATCGTGCACACACAAAGACATCCCCCTTGGCAGTATCATGTCCCGTACCCGACTGCTCCGCAAACATCAAGCAAACAGTGCATTTTAAAAGACTGTGATTCAGAGGGCAACTGCCCCCTTCAGTTCTCCCCTGAGCCACAGCACTCCCATTAGCTTGAGCCTTTTGCTTTGCTGCTCTGGTCTGAGTCATGATTCCGATTTAATTCAATAAAATTTCAATTTCAGAACAAAATTAAATCCTTAATTATATCCCAACAGTTATAACGCTATATTTATTTTTTCGATATCGAGTGTTTTCTACGAGTTCCCTTTATACAACTTCCGTATCACGTGTACCACTATAGTTATGTATTAATTATTTGTTACGGTTAAGTCGTTATATATATATATATATATATATATAGAGTTAAAAGTACAATTTAATTGACAATAAAGTTTATCAAGATTAATAGATTTACTGATTAATTGACAATATTATATTATGCACTATACTACACTAAGCTTATGCTATCGTGTAAAAATGGCGGGAATTCACGAACGGTACTTCTACGGACTCTTAAGTATTGATTAGCTTCCAAATCTCGCTATCTCAATTTAGAATAAACTAAGGATCCTGACTAGGTCTATAATCTACTTATAGAAGATAATTTGATATAACAAGAAGATTGTTATATCAAATTATCAAATTGAAAATATTCGAAACTTTTGTTAAGTACAATACATAATTACATTTACTGAACAAAACATTTAATGAGAAAATTATTTTGATAATTAACAATTTAAACTGCTGTTTTAGTTCACTTTCCGGGCGGGCCATAACTTGGACACCACTGTGAATCAACTATAAGCATCCTGTTCGAGAATTAGGAGAGAGTGATTTTCTTTTATCCTGACAAATAATCATCTGTTATTTCGCGGAAGTGCGTTATCCACATTTTACCGTAAATTTTCCCTATCTCTGTTTACATGGTCACAGTACCTGAATATCCAAATGACATTGAAATTTTGGACAGTTTCGAAAAAAAAAAAAAAAAAAAAAAGAAAAGAAAAAAATTCAAATTTAAGAACTAGTGACAATACCAATGACGAGAGAAGAAAAACGAGGATAACGAAGGTATTAAACCTTCTAAACATGAAATGTTGGCATTTGGTGAAAATAAAGTTAGAAATTGTCAATTAGGTTACAGTTAAATGAAAGAGATACAATTCGTGGATTTTGGGAATACCTAATTGAAAAGATGGTTTTGGAAGAATTGAAGCATTTGATGGACGCTCTGAGTACGATAGCAATTTCATCAAGTGAACGTGAACTTTCACAAATGAATCTGATAGCCAGCCCAACCAGAGCTTCGTTGATGACAAAAACAGTCTTTTCACTACTGTTTCTTAAAATTGTAGGCCCACCGCTGACCCGCTTCGATCGAGCAAAATATGTCAACGTGGCTGCTTTGGAAATGTCATTCAGCAACTGACACACAAAGAGGAAGAAAAGAAGTCGGCATAGGGTGTCGGACAAGAACTTAATAAAAATTTGGAATATTCTACAAAAACATTATTATGAAATTATTTTTACTTATGTTATTTATTTTTACTTATTATTTTTAGGGGCCGTATTCTGACGAAGGACCCCTTATGATGTCACTTGGTTGTCTGTCTCTCCGTCCGTCTGTCACAGCATTGTATCTCTGGAACCACTCAACCTACTGACTTGAAATTTTGCATGGGTTTGTACATCATGTGTGATAACATAACACCATATTGATCGTTGTTGACAAAAATTTGTCTGAGAAATGGAGGGACAAAAATGTTGTCGAAAACCTATAGCTTATTATACACCGTTGGAAAGAGCTCAGCAAGTAGGCTTAATATATAATTTTAAAATTAAAAATGGCAGCACCAAACAGGAAAATGTAATTTTCGTATCCCCCCCCCTGTAGTTCCATCACTAATGGAGCTAAAAATTTAAAAATCACATTAGCTATGCATTATTCAATACTTATCAAGGGAAAACTATTCTGAATGAAATTATCATTTACTTTTTGCGTTAAAATTAGAAAAACAGTTTTTTATTGCACTTTGATAGCAAGCTTCTTTGTACTAATTAACTCTCCTTTTGGTGACAGAAAGGTTGCTAAATAGTTAGTTAATAATTCTATAAAGGCCATTTATAAATTTTGCAACAAAAAGTATTTTTTAACAATTTTCAAAGCTGGAGTTGTCCTGGCAAGGAGGTACTCAGAGAGCCAGTGTTGAGGTGGTGGTGGTGAGGCACCTGCACAGTCTTGCACAGCCCTCACCTGCCAGTCACTTCTCCCCCAAGACTTTAAATGCTTCTCCAGGAAGAAGTCGGAGTCACTTCTCCCACCCTTGTCATTCACAACAACTGGAAAGACTCAAATAGACGTTTTCATTTGTTCCTCAGTTTTAGGACAAGCCAGGGTACTAGAAACTTTTTTCAGTTACCATAAAGCTCTCTATTTGAGATACTACACTAACAACCATTCGTGACTATGGACCCTTCAAATAAGTAAATAAATCGGTCAACTACTGAGTGCTGTACACTCAGTAGTTGACCGAATTATTTACTTATTTTACTCACATTTTACTTATTTTTTTTATATATTTGAATAATAAATTTATAATTAATAAACTGTGTTAATATACTAAATTTGTTGTTCTTATTCCAAAAACATTACTACGAAAGTAACAATATCAGGAAAAAAAATTTTTAGAGTACTTTTCATATCCTTTTAATTTTCAATTTACCAGCACCTTTTTTTTTACAAAAGAAGCACTGTGTATATATATATATATATATATATATATACACACACACACACACACACACACACCGATGAGTCAAAACATTATGACCACCTATTTAATATGATGTTAGTCCTCCACGTGCAGCCAAAACAGCTCGTATCCAGCGAGGCATGGACACTACAAGATTTCTAAATGTGTCTTGTGGTATCTGGTACCAACACGTAACCAGCAGATCCTTTAACTCCTGTATGGTCTCTGGATCATTTCACAAATGAAAATGTAACAGTCTGGCTGCATTGGGCAGAGTCCATTCTTGAAAAATATGAGCCAAAGGTTATTTTTAATCTCAAAGAGACAAGTATATTTTATAATTTGCTGCCAAACAAAACACTTGCTGTCTGAGGAGAGTCTTGTAATAGTGGAAAATTAAGTAAACAATGAATCACTATTCTGTTATACTGCAATGCAGATTGCATTACAAAACTGCATGCGCTTGTGGTTAGTAAATTTTCCAAGCCAAGGTTTTTTAAAGGAGTTTGCCAGCTTCTGTGCAGTTATGAGTCAATCATATTGCTTGACTAAAGGTCTAAAATTTTCAGCTTTGGTTATTGAGAGTGGCTCTCAATAACCAAATAGAAGAATGGCTTCAGAAAAAGAAACATCTTGATGATTCTGGATAGTTGTAATGCACGTTCTGCTGAAGCAATAAGTTGATGAATGTACACATGTTGTTTTACTTCCCAATACCACCAGTTTTATGCAGCCATGGATCAAGGCAACTTCAAGAGAGCATATAAGACCTGCCTGATAAAGTCCTTGATCAATAACACATGAGGGTTTGTTATGTTGTTTGTTTGTTATTTGGTTTTTAGGAGCATTAGCAACTAAGGCCATATTGCTCCGGGGATATGCGGTGGTCATTCCCTGACCTTTCCGCATCCTCCGTATTTGGTGGTCATGGGCTCAAACCCTGGTCTAATCAAGAAGTGTGCACTACACACTGCTGCTCCTGCCCACCTGGCTACAGAGTCGCCAACATATGAGGGAACAATTTACAAGCAGAGTGGAATGTCTTAGATACTATCCAAAATATTGTTGTTGCTTGAGACAGTATTGCATCAAGTGTAATAATCAACTGTTTCAGAAAAAATGATTTTGGAGGGAACAAAATCAAAAACATGGTCCAAAAAATTAATGTGAACGTAATGTTGAGTAATGGGGATTTGGAAGGGGCATACAGATTCTGTTGGCTAATTTGAGAAGTTTAACAAACTCCTCAAATTTTTCAACACCAGAAGAGCTACTGAATGATGGAGTTTTTGTTACCAGTGATGCAAGCAAAAAAGCACTCACTCTGCCTTCTAAAAAATATGCCCAAAATACTCTGAACATAACAGAGAATGTGTTAGCCTGCAATAATGTTGATAAAGAAACAACTATTGAATTTCATAATGCCTATTTATTTAGTTTCTTATACACTAAACAAAAAAAAAAAAAAAAAAAATCTAAACAAAATATGCATTATTCTTAGTTATTATAGATAAGGCTTTAGTTATTGTTTTTATTTTTACTATTTTATTTTATTATTTAATTTAATTATGATTATTTACTATTATTGTTAAATACATGTACAAAAAAAAAAGTAAAATTGACACTTTTGATGGACTTTGTTACTAGAAACATTATCACAAAATATGAAAATTTAGGTCCCTTGAACTTGTATTAATGAGATTTTACTGTAGAAATCAGATAAATATATTTAGTAACTTTCCTATATAAACTTTTAATTGTTAGCAGCAATTATTTTAATTATTTGCATTCTGTGTGTTACTTCCTATTAACATTCAGTCTAGTGCCTACATAATGCCTTGGAACAGCTGTCAGATTTAAGTATTAATTTAAGAATTACACTACTTAAATGATGTGCTTAAATACCAAATCTTAATGCCAAAATTAAGATTTCATATTTAATAAAAATATCATACATGGTTTTAAAGAGGTTACACAAATATCATAGGTGGTGTCATGTGTAATGTAGCATATTAAATGCAAAATTAGTGTTATAATTAAAATAACTTACCAACAAATAAAATCCACTTGCAGTCTCCAAAAGATTTGTCAGGTGGCTTTGAGAATAGCCATGATTTAAGTTCTAAAGAAGTTAAAAATTAAAAGACTAATTGAAATCCATACATAACAGCAAAGTTATCTTAAAAGTAAACAAATAAGAGTCATTATAAACACCTAGCACTCATCTCACTATTTCTCATAAGGTATTATATTTAAGGTGTTTCTTTCAAGTATATTCATAGATTCGTCAATTCACGTTGGGACTGGGTGGGGGAGATCAAACAGACTAAGCCAAGATATATCAAAAATCAACATATGAATGTATATACAGTAGACTTTCAGAATAACAGCACCTTCGCGGATTCAAGATGCCGTTATTTCGATTTTTCTGTTATCTAGAAAGTTTCATTTTAAATATATTTAATGCAGAAATAATGAGGCTAAAAAAGAAAGAGAGATTAAGAATGCAATTTTATTAACTGCACATAAAAAACAAACATGTTGATGATCCAATATTATACTCTGCCATTAATACACTCCTACTTACGCCCGTTCTATTTTCTATTTTTATATCAAGTTTGTCACAAAACTTTAATGTTCTTAATTATTCTTCTTTTCTTCTCTGTACGGGGTTTATTAATGAAATGAAATTAAATGAAACTGTATTAAGTAATTGAAAATTAGGAGCCATAGTGAGAGGTTTTTAGTTTTAAATAAATGAAAAACAGCATATAATCCGTGATATCAGTACAGAATTCACTTTCAAAATGAACTTAAACAAATACAGTGATCACGTGACTTGCAGTTTTCTTTTTTCTGCACTGATCTCAATGTGCCGTTATTTCAACAGTCTACTGTATATGGAAACAGTAAGAAAAAACTAAATTCTTTTATTGACTCTGTAAGGGTCAATAAAAGAGCTGAGAAAAAAGACACCGAGGAACTCGTACATGCTGAACATTCAATATACTAAACTATTACTTATTTATGTGATGCTTCTGAACCCACTTTTGTATTCTGTTATCAAATCAATCCTAAAAGAGCAAGTAAAAAGAAGTAAAATGTTGCTAAAATCTTGTACTATGCAGGCAAAAAATAAATTTATTTAATTGTTAAAAATACATTCATTTTTGTATATATAGTTCAAAATTGTTATTCCTCTTTAGATTTATTTTAATTTTGGGTTTTTACACATGTTATAGGTACACATAACACTTTTTTATAGTGATGATTGGTTTAAATCAAAACCGTTAAGAAAGAAATGTACAGTACATGTATTTAATAATAAATACATGTACTGTAATAGGTAATGTACCCATGAATGTATATACAGTAGACTTTCAGAATAACAGAATAACAGCACCTGTACATTATCTGAGAACAATAATAATAAACCCCTCTTATTGTAAAAATATATTTTAAAAAAAGGTGAAATGGAAATATAGGTATTGTTTATGTTTTTTTCCCAGGCCTTGCAATGGCAAATTCAGACCCTGAAAAAATCCAAACCTCTGTGACCAGCTTGATTCACTGACAACCTTTTAAGTTTTTTTATGATTGATAACTTCAAAAATAACCTTTCAGCTTCACAGAAAATGCCCAACAGCAAATATGCCATGCACAAGTTTGTAGATAGAAGGTTCTTGAAAATTTGCCTGCATAGTACAAGATTTTATTTTTTGCCTGCATAGTACAAGATTTTAGCAACATTTTACTTCTTTTTACTTGCTCTTTTAGGATTGATTTGATAACAGAATACAAAAGTGGGTTCAGAAGCATCACATAAATAAGTAATAGTTTAGTATATTGAATGTTCAGCATGTACGAGTTCCTCGGTGTCTTTTTTCTCAGCTCTTTTATTGACCCTTACAGAGTCAATTAAGTACATTCCTGGACAACTGCATGAATTCACTTCTACAATATCTTTTAACATTATCAATATACATGCTTAAGAAGGTATGAACAACACTTTCATCATGAAATTCTGTACTTAGTTTAGGAATGAAATTAAAAAATGGAACTAGGGTTCTATATGTATTGAATCATCTAATAAAACTGTATTAAGTAATTGAAAATTACATTAAATATATACATGGAGACCTGCACGAATTCACTTCTTCAACATTATCAATATACATTCTTAAAGGTGTCAAAATCACATGAAATTAAAAATGGAACTAAGGTTCTATACGCACTGAATCAATCATCTAATTAATCCTTAATATAGTTTATCAACTAGTACAGTTTGTCTTGACTTGAATCTTTTTTTTGTCCAAATAGTCTCACATGATTTATGCCAGACAATTTTTACTTCCTGTATAATATCAGAGGAAAGGATTCTTCAAGTTGACAAATCTTTGAGAATCAAAGTTGACAAATCAAAGAGAATCAAAGGCTTCCTCTTTGATATTTCTAAATTTGTCTCATATAGCTGAAATACAGGGTAGTCCAAAAGTGATACCCTTTTTTATTTGTATACTTGAAATGTTTATTTCAAATAACTTCTTAGTTTTTGACTTTTATTCTGTTCTTATTCATTTCTTTGTTTTCTAAATTTCAAATTTTCTGTTTCAGATTTGAAATATAATTTTATTCAAGATTACCCTAAATCAGGGGTTGGCAACCTTATTTGAGTGAAGAGCCATTTTTGATCTAATTTTAAAAAAAAGAGAATCCGAAGAGCAGCACCTCAGCTCAATCTGGGGAGAGTTTTTTAAGAAATGGAATAGAGTATGAAGGCGTTTTATTAAAAATATATATATTTTGAAATATTATTTATTAATACTGTAATACTGTATTTATTAATAAACGTAACAAACATCCAATTAGGTAACTTTAATGTGACTTTTGCTGCTCAACTTCTTGAGCAAGTCTCTCAACATCAGGCGATTTTGCTGTAATTTTCATTTTTAAAGATGCTGAGAGACTTGCATTGTTCAGACAGTTTCTTGATTTATTTTTTATATAGTTCATGTTCGAAAATATTTGCCCGTAGAAATACATTGGAAAAAAAAAACTGAGAGAAGTCCAAACACAAATATTTTCAAATGTATATACTTGTCTAGTAAGCTATTCCATGCATCGAACACAATTTGGTCTTGCCTTTTCAATTCATCTATTGCCATCCATTTATGTAGAATTGCTAGGGCAGCCTTTTGCCTTTCCACATCCTCAATTTCAGTTTTAAGGCATTTTAGTCTTGCACTCCATATGTCCTTGATTTCACGTCCTCTAACTCCATTTTAAATTGTGCTTCATGTGGGCTAAAAGTGAAAGAGCCACATGCAGCTCGCAGGCCGCAAGCTGCCCTAAATGAACATGGATTATTATTTAACAAAGGAACAAAGAGTGGCAGCAGTTAAAAATTATTACCAAAACAACAATAAAGGAGCTAAAGCTGCTCATTTGTTAGCAGAAGAAATTAATAGTCAAAGTCATAATATCTTAAGACTAGTCAGAAAATTTGAAGAAACTGGAAGCATAAATGATGCAAAAAAATGGCTAGGATAATGTGGTTATATTGAGTGGTTACCACAATCACCAGATATCCTCTCTTGATTTTTATCTGTGGGGTATAATGAAAGATCTTGTCTACAAGATGAAACCATAAACAATTTCTGAATTAAAACAAACAATTCGGACCAAATTTGCCAAAGTTGACATTGCAATGTATATGAGGACTTGTAGAAGTGTTACAGCAAGGGCTGAAGCCTATATTGAACAATGGGGGGGAAGTGTGGGGGGGGGGGGAATTTGAACATTTTTTGTACCTATTAACATTCTGTTACATAAAGGAACATTAAATATTAGATGACAGTGTTTGAGTTTCTTTAATAAAGGAAATTGTTAAAAATTTAAAAGAAAACTATCAAGAATTTGTAAAATAAATAGAAATAAAATAGGGCATTTCTTTCAGATATATATGAAATTAAAGATTTAACCAAATTTACACCTCTAATTAAATCAATGCCAGGTTTCTGCAGATAGATATGACTTCACTGAGTCTATATATTTTGGTCAACAAAACAACCATGAATGTTATTTCAAATTTGGTCATCTTCCTTCACAGTGAACTGTCTTCTATTCTTAGGTTTGAATGTTCATTCTCAGCTTTGTTGAACTTATATTTATGCTTTTATAGTTTAAGACAATGTCTTTACAAGAATCCAAAAATTCCACTTGTGGTGATACATTCATCTGATATCACTTAGTGCCTTCAAGATGAGTGTTAATGTCAAACAAAATTGTTGTTTGACATTAACTAGACCTGAAAATCTCCCCTCTATGTGGTAATATTACAAATAAACTAAGATAATTTTTAAGAAACCTGAAGTAATTTAAAGGTGCCAGAAAGCATTTTTATGCATGTGTAAGTATAAAAAATGCTTGGCTCATTAAAAAAAAAAAAAGTAACCTTGCTTGCTTCTGCAAAGTATCAGCATCACCCTTTGTCTTCTACAAAGACTGATGTCAATACCTTGTGATTAAGAAAATCTAAAATATTTTTAGCCTTAAAAGTATGTATGAAAGTAAGAAATTGTTCAAAAACACTGCCTGCATTAGTGAGCTTTATTTTAATCACTATTTTATGAAAAACTGTTTCTCGATGAGATCCACCTATCAGTTCACAGAATACTATCTGTGAACTGATAGGTGAATATAGTAGAAGCACATGATGCAAGAAAGCAAGCTTATACAGCATCAGCAAAAAAATAAATAAATAAATAAAATAAAATAACCTTCCCATTTCACCTATCTTTCCAAATTTGGAATGGGAAGGATTTTTTTTTTTCCAGCAATCAACTACATGCTGGTTAAAGGAAAATTTCCACACATCTATTCTACAACTATCTTTCCACAGTTTGAATCTATGTCCCCCTCAGGTTTATAACCTAAACAAGAGGAAGAATCCCATCAGCATTAAGCCTGCTTGATCCATTTGAGGCCTCCATAAACCTTTCTTCATAAGAGCACCCCTTTGTTCCATTCACCAGTCTTGTTGCCCTTCTCTGTACTCATTCTAGCAACTCTACATCCTTCCTAAAATGAGGCTTCCAGACCTGTACACAGTACTCAAGGTGTGGCCTGACCATTTCCTTATACAAGGGGATAATCACCTCTTTATCCCTGCTTGCAAAATTCCTGTATATCATTGAAAAGACCTCATAACCTACTCTGGAGTCTGTCTGCACTGCTCAGAAAACTTCATATCTGACTGTGCAATTACCTCAAAGAAATGCACAGTTGGTACATTTCTCTGGGGTTACTGTTACCCATATGCAGTACTTTGCATTTGTCAATGTTAAACTTCAGTTGCCACTTTTCTGCCCATCTGCCCAACTTTTCCAGATCCTGTTGCAGCAGCATATTGTCATTACTGTTATTAACAACCCTGCCAACCTTTGTATCATCTGCAAACTTTGACATTAAGCTTGATATACCTTCATCAATATCACTGATAAATACAAAACAACAATGGGCCAAACACCGAACCCTGGGGGACACCACTAATAGCATTAGTCCATATGGTCTGAGAAATGTAAGCCATTATTAATAGTCTTGAATATCATTCCTCATTAAGCTAAAAATTTTCTTAATGAGGAATGATATTAAGCTAAAAAATTGCTCATGAAGAAATGGACTGAACTGATAAACATTAATATCTCAAGAAAATTTCCAGTAATTGGTGACCCAAGTGAGGGATTCTTTTATTTGAATATCATTCCTCATTAAGCTAAAAATTTTCATCACAGAAACCACTCTTAACACTTCTTCCCAAGGATGTTTCTCGACAGCAAATTGCCAAATTACATAAAACTCAATATTACACATTGGAAAGCAATGATATACTAGTCACAACAAATGATTGCTCCGCAATGAGTGATACAAATTATGTACAGTTCTGATCTTCTAAATTTTTCAAATTAAATTACTGAAGACAGAGATAACAAATAATGCTAAAGAATTTCTCCAAATAACTTACAATTAAAGTAGTAAGCACATTTTTTTTGATTCAGAAAACATCATATGGATTTTAATCATGTGATAAGTGTAAGAGAAATCAACTTCAATTAATTCTCTTTCTTTGTCTTAATATGTCTCCATACCTGTACATGCGCGGTGCTTTATGTTTCTACACATAACAGAAACCCAGTATTCGAGGCAATTCACACCAAAAGAAGTACAGTACACCCCCACTATTCGTGGGGATTACATTCCTGAGAAATGCCACAAATACCGAAAACCCGAATACTGAGTTATGGCTCCCATAGTAATAAAGGGGTTCCGTTCCAAAGTATGAAATATATAAGAAAAACTAGTCTAAAATTTTGTCTATGTATGTATTATATGTACCTTCATAATATGACTATGTACATAGAGAGTACATAGTGAAATGCAAGCATAAGGCATCGAAATGAAAATAAAAAACAAATTTAATATTATATGTAATATTTATTAGAAATTTCAAACAAATCTTTCAATCCAGCGCCTTTGCTATAGCTAAAAAACTTATCCCGCCAGTGCTATCACCAGTTTTGCTGAAGTGTTGATAAAGGTGTTTTGCCTTTTCACGAATGATGAGTGAACTTAGGGGAATTTTATTCTGAGTTCGGTCTTCTATCCACAGATTTAAAGCCTTTTCCATTTTTTTCTAATTTAACATCACGAGTTACAGAGCAATTTTTGAAGCAATTAGCGCATTTTCACGGACACTACGGCGGATTTTTTCTTCCAATTTCTTGATTGATTGTACCGTTGACTCATTGATTTTATAATGTTTTGCCACTGACGAGACACTTACACCATTAGAAATTTTGTCTAATAACTGAATTTTACTCGCTAATGTCATCACCTTCTTTGATCTTTTCACAATTCCCTTGTTGTTTGTAGCCATATTTTTGTAGGGGTTAGAAAAGAATTTGTCCACAATAAAGTCACTTTCTTCCGTTAACACACTCGAAAAAGTCTGTTTACACTAACACACTACAAAAACGGTAGATTTTTCACTTTGGTAAACATATCAATTTATAAATTGATAAATTTATTCAATTTATAAGCATATAAATTAAAAGCAAACGACGAAACCTTCCATGACAAGCGCATAGCACATACTGAACAAGGATTAGCGAGAAACATCCACGCTCGCGATTTTGTCACCCCTCACCACAACCACTGAGCACTGTTTTGACCGAGAAAGGTGATTTTAGCCACGCCCATGTTTTTTTATGGCAGAAAATGTTCACGGCAATTTAAAATTCACATTATTTTAGGTTTCATTTTATATTAAATCAGCGACCGCGAATACAGATACCCCGAATAGCGGGGGTTTACTGTATTTCAGATAATCAATTCTAAATGTACTATCTACACTTAAAAGCAGGGGAAAAAAATTAATAGGAGAAAATTACAATATGCATTGTAAATATTTTAAACTTTAAATATTTTTTAAAGATTACATACTGTACATGTTTGTAAGCTGAAAATAACCAATTTTCCGCAACTTGAAATATGTCCATTATTTTTTCAGCTACAGATTTTCATAAAATAAGTAAATTGGCTCTCATTAAAATTTCTTGCAATCTGTATGCCTAGTAGTGATCTAAAGGGCATTAGCTGTTTCAATGGTGGTGATTCTAATAGTATTTATTCAACACAATATCCCCCCCCCTTCATTTTTAATTTCTGCCAGATCCTGATTAGTAGTTAACATCAAAACTATTTTGTCGTCTATCGAAAAGTGTTAACCTGGATCATCATTATAAAACAACCTCGCAGTTTCGTGCTTTGTCTCAAGTTTTGTGCACTGTTGTTAAAATGTTCAAAGAGTTCATTAAACATTTATCAAGCAGTATAGAGAAAATACTTGTTTACGGGAAATTAGATTGAAGGAGTATACAGATAAAAATTTAATGAACAAAGCATATAAAAAGAATTAAGTGTGATGTGTCTTTTAAAAAAAAGCCAAACAGGCTGAACAAATTATCCATGCCACTTCTGTAACATGCCAAACACATTGATACAATTCATAGAAAATATGCTGAAAAAACAAAAGTCTATAAAATAATTTTTTTATTTGCAGTAATTTATGTAATAGTAACATTATGAGCTTTTTTTCACAATGAAGTTTTGTAGATCATACAAGTGAGATTGTATTATACAAAAACTACATGGATCGGATTTACTCTTCTTTGCTTCAATTATATTCCTTTATATAAGCGGAATCATGGTTTTAATATATCCATGTGATATAGTGTTGTTTTTTACAGACTTCAATTATACAGAATTCCTTCAATTTACAGAATTTATTTGCAATTTTTTTATGCTTTTCTGCAGGTCAATTCAATGATTCTTAGAATTGCAATGCAGTACATTTGATTGACAGTCTGATTTGGTTGGATGTATTCAGTGGCACGTTATCCTACAGACAAAAAAGACATATGCCTAGGACTCCGATCAGAGGGGTGCCCCAAAATCGCTGTTTCAAAAACTCATTGCCGTTTTATACTAATATTTTTAAGTGATTTTTATCGGAAACTGAACTTTCTACCTACCAATGTCAATAAAATTTACTTGAAGATTAATTTGAAAATTGTTCAAAAATGTTTTTACTGATTTTGATGAAATTTTATATTTAGTTCTTCCTTAAATAGTTGAGTTAATTGAAAAAATAAAAACTGCCTTATATGTAACCAGAGTCACTAGTTATGCTTAAGGCAGCACAGTAGCAGGGAGAAGGTAGCCATGATCTTATCAATTAGTCATGAGTGAATGTCCAAGTAGAACTGAGTTTAGGGGAATAATTCGGCAGTTTTTGATTTTAATGAGTGAAAGAAACTTAAATGAACGAGTGTAAGAAACATAAAAAACAAGGGTAAGAACATTAAATATTGAGTGGCAGAAGAACACTGAGAGCTGAACTAATTTGAGCTCTCAGTGTTCTTCTGTCATTCAATATTTAATTTGATGGGGCCGCCAAATTCCATTTTGCCTATGGCCCCATGAAGGTATTCAGACATAATAATCGTTTTAATATTGAATAAAACAAGAAGCATGGTTTTCATTTCTGATTTTGACATTCTTACTAATAGACAGTCAATCCATTGCATTGACTGTCTATTAGTTTCTGGGTCATGCTGGAACAGGAAACTTTCATACCAAGTAATTAAGTATTCAAAATCAGAATCTTCTTCATTTTTTTTCAAATCATCTTCACAAACTTGGAGTCTTCTCATTCACAGCTCTTCATTCAAAATTTTTAGGACCATCTTGGTATGCACTTAGTATTCTCATACCTAAATTTTCAGTTAAAATTTTGTTTAACTGTTTCTTTGTTCATACTGAGTTCTGATGTAACACTAATTCTTAAGTAATCGCTTCTAGTGTCCTTACCCTATCCAAATTTTCATCAGTTTTCACAGATATGGGATGGCCTGATTGTTCATCACCTTCCACATTCTCTCTCTCTCTCTCTCTCTCTCTCTCTCTCTCTCTCTTCGTGCGCAGCACACGCTTCTTGATTAGACCGGGGTTCGAGCCAGTCTCCACCAAATACGGAGGATGCGGAAAGGTCAGGGAATGACCACCACATATCCCGGAGCAATATGGCCTTAGTTGCTAATGCTTCTAAAAACCAAATAATAACATCTCTCTCTTCCTTCTAAATATCAATTATGTCATTCAAACATACAAGCTCTTGACATAGTATCTTCCCTATAAATTTAATGTAACAACTCATAACTTTCAGTTGTGACTGATAACTTTCAGACTGACCGGACAGTAATTTCCCACTTCACTCTTAGAACTGCCCTTATGTATCGGAGATACAGTGGCACTTTTCCAATTCAACGGAATCACATCCGAGTCTAGTGATGCTCTCATAATTAGCCTCAATGGTTCAATGCACTCACTTGCTGCCTCCCTTAAGATTATGGAGTATGTGCCATCAACCCCAGGAGCCTTATTGGCTTGTAGGCTAGAAAGGTTTTTCATTAAATAAACATGTGAAATTTGAACATCACCAATTACATTTTTTTCAACTTCACTCCCATATTTTCTCATTGACATAAAGGGTTTTTCTTCTGTAAATATCGATGCAAAATAACTCTTGAGTTCATCTGCAACTTCAGGTAGGTTATCTAATACTATCTCACATCCATCACCTAGGGGTCTGATCTGGAGAGAAGTGTCCTTCTCTTCTTTGCATTTATATATGTGAAGAATTCCTTATCCCACCCTTTGCTCTCTTTGCCAGTGATTTCTTATAATCTGCCTTTGCCAGCCTAATTTTTTCTGTGGCACTATTACAAATCAATTTGTAACTGTTATAGGCTTCAGTACTTTTTATTTTTCATGCCATCTTTTTCTGCTCAAGTAATCTGGCAACTTCATTATTCATCCAACTCGAAATCCTCCTCCTCGTGGAGTATTTTTCTAATGGTATATAGCATTCAGGGCTTCTGTGATTAATGTTTTAAAGGTATCCCATAATTCAATTGTATTCGCTCTCTGTAAGATATCTACCCAGTTAATAGAGGCCATGTAGCATTTCAATCCGTCGTAATTTCCTTTCTTGAAATTATAACCCATTATTTTGCCTTTAACTGCTGCTGCTACCTCTCTCTTCATTGTCCACTGTAGAACTCCATGATCACTTCCTGCTACTGGTTCCTGTTCTGTCAGCCCTGTTATGTCATCTGGCTCATGGGTGATGATGAGGTCTAGTGTATTCTTTTCCCTAGTACTGTCCCTGACATGTTGATACAAATAGCAATCATCTAGTTGATTTAAAAATTTAGTCCCCCATATAGCGTTTCCTTTCCATTTGCTCCAGTCAATTAGAGGCAAATTAAAATCACCCATAATAAGACATTCACTCTTACTTGCCCATTCCATTTGCATGTATAGGCTCTCATCATAATCTTCACAATCACCTGGCCTGTGGATTACTCCCGCTCTCATTATACCTTTGCTTCCAACTATCTCACACCATACAGATTCTATACTAGAATGCAAAATGTCTGAATCCGGGAAAGCTTTCGTCGCGCTCAGGCTCCTTTTGATAAGAAGCAGACCCCACCACCCCTTCTATCTTCCCTATCCTTCCTAAATACATTATACATACCATACTAAAACTCATCATCCCCTATCTCCTGGTGGCACCATGTTTCCGTAAGCCCTATTATGTCAGCATTACTTGTCCTAACCAACAGTTCGAATTCACTCATTTTATTGAAGACACTTCTGACATTACTGTATAAATAATTAAGACTTAGTGCTTAGTGTTCTTGTATAGTAACTATCCTGACACACCCCTTAAATTTATTTAAGCTTGCTTCCCTGGCATTAGCTACCCACTCATTTGAAACGTTTCTGCCCTCATAACATCTGTTGTGGTAACAAACAAGATTTCTTGAGGTATGTACAAGCGTTACTTTGACCAATATTATCAGATAAACGTGATATTACCCTTATCCCCCCCAAACTAGCAGTGGCCTGAACCTTTAAGGTATCCTCAATAATACTGACAAAACCTCTTGCACCATATTTGTTTAAATGTATCCCATCTCTACAAAACAGATTCCTTCTACCTACAAGTGTAGGCCAAGCAGATAGAAGCTTCTCCCCTAAAGGCCTTGCAGAGTCCTTCAAGTCTTGAGTTAATCCACAAGGCTTTCACCATATAATCCCTCCTATTGTGCCTAGGCAGAATTGCAGACACGGACACTGTGACCTAACTCGTGGCATTTCTTTAGCATGGTCCTATATTTATCTAACAAATCGTCAAATCATGTATGCTTAAAATCTGAGAGTCTGTTGGTGATATCATTAATAGTTGCTCCCAACAGACATACCCTGGTTCTAGTCCACTTATCCTTATTACAAAAAATATTTCCCGTTTCCTTGACAATGGAGTCTCCGATAGAACTAAGTCCTTTTGAACCAGAGTAGTTTGCACTAGGTTATCCTGTTCTGTAGCCCTATGCTTTAATTCAGCAAAATGCAAGGTCTTACACCTGGGAAACAGCAACCTCAAAATAACTTATACACTTGGTGGAGTTGAACTAAAGTCAGTGGTGGAAGAAAGGGTGTTGGGTGATACGATACGGCGAGACTGAAATTCTCTGAGCATTGTAGACAGGTTGCGAGGAAGGTACATGATGTCCTATCGATGATTTATCAAACATCTGCTAGTAAAAGATAAGGACACCATAACCCTACTATATAAGGCAATTGTTAGACCACGCTTGGAATACTGTGTTCAAGTGTTGAGACCACACCTAAAAAAAGACATTGGGTTCTCAAAAGGGTCCAAAGACAGGGGTAATTCGCCTGGTGAGATTGGCAAAAGGACGTCCGTATGAGGAAAGACTTCGAATATGCAAGTTGCACAGTTTGGAAACTAGGCACCTTAGAGAGAATGTTGAGGTGATTAAGGCTCTGAGGGGCAAAAGTAAAATGGATGAGGACAAAATTTTCACAGTTATGTTGTTGTTGTTTGTTATTTGGTTTTTAGGAGCATTATTAGCAATACCACCGCATATCTCCATATTGCTCCGGAGATATGCGGTGGTCACTCCCTGACCTTTCCGCATCCTCCGTATTTGGTGGTCATGGGCTCGAACCCCGGTCTAATCAAGAAGCGTGTGCTACGCACTGCTGCTCATGCCCACCTGGCTACGGTTATTATTGTTATTTGGTTTATTTTTTAGGAGCATTAGCAACTAAGGCCATATTGCTCCGGGATATGCGGTGGTCATTCCCGACCTTTCCGCATCCTCCATATTTGGTGGTGACGGGCTCGAACCCCGGTCTAATCAAGAAGCGTGTGCTACGCACTGCTGCTCCTTCCCACCTGGGTACGGAGGTGCCTTCACAGTTATAAATGATTCTAGAACTAGGGGCCATAAATTCTAGTTATGGGGGATGTATAGACTGGATTGCAGGAAGTTTTATTTTAGCCAGAGAGTTATAAATTACTGGAATAAGTTACCTACATGGGTGGTCGAGGCTGACAGCTTGGGGAAATTCAAAGGTCAGCTGGATAATTACCTATGGGAGGTGGAAAATGCATAGGTTGTCTGTTTTCTTTTCTTTTATTAATTATTTATTTTATTATTATTATTTAATTTTTTTTTTTTTTTTTTTTTTTTTTTTGGCTGGTGCAGCCTAAGCCTTAGGCTTTCTTGCGCCATATGGCCATTACTAATACTAACGGTCTTACATTCGGTCTTACATTCCAGCCTTTGCAGGCTAGAATGTAAGACCCTCGAGTTATGTTAACTCAAATGTTTAATAAAACTAAACCCATAAAAGCTAATAATCAGAGTATGCAGCTATTAATAACATCCTAAAAAAAAATATTACAGCCATTCAGTTTATCAAAGTAAAAGTAAACATACCTTTTGCTCTTTAGCTTTTGACTGATATGTTGAAATTGGGTTTCTAAAAACATAATTCCACAAGTCCTGTTCCACCTTCTTATCAAGGGCATAGTCAAGATCTGTTAACAGTAATGTTTCTAAGAGTTCACATAATTCTTGCCTCTTTGACCATGACTCAGAACTAGACAGTGTTCCTATAAATAAATAACACTAAGTTAAGGAATTAGATCAAAGATTTGCTAATCAATTTTTTGAAAGCTTAAACAATGATTTTCTTTGTACTGCATGTTAAAAAAAAAAAAAAAAAAAAAGCTGATTTGGACCTACAAGCCTATTAGTTACAGGTACAAAAGATGCAATCCAAAAACAAATTGCACTCAAAGGAGTCTTGAACTTTGAACTCCACTCATCATAGCAAACAAAAGAACAGACGATTGACATCCTTTTCCATTTTAGTAAGAGTATTAGCAAAATGATACAAGGAAGCAAAGTTTATATAGCAATAAGCTGTATAAGCTTTGCTTCCTTATACCAGACAAACTGCCAACCGGACTAGCCGGGTGGGTGTTTGTTTGTTTGTTTGTTTGTTTGTTTGTTATTTGGTTTTTTTTAGGAGCATTAGCAACTAAGGCCATATTGCTCCGCGATATGCGGTGGTCATTCCCTGACCTTTCCGCATCCTCCGTATTTGGTGGTCACGGGTTCGAACCCCGGTCTAATCAAGAAGCGTGTGTTACGCACTGCTGCTCCTGCCCACCCGGCTACGGAGGCGCCCCGGGTGGGTGAAGTGCCTGCCTAGCAACCCAATGGTCATGGGTTCGAATCCTGCCTCAGGCTTGGATCAAAGTTCTGCAAAAACCTTGGGAGGTGCATTATGGCCACAGAAGCCGATGCACCAACAACTACCAAAAAAAAAAAAAAAAAAAACCAGACAAATTTAAAAAAAAATCCTCTTAACCAAACTGCCAGATTAACTGATGCTTTCACATTCCTCATTAAAACATAATGCATTCAGCATGCTTGTAGCTAGTAGGCTAGTGTAGCACATCATGCCTGCCTGTTGACTTCTATGCTTCTTCCTGAGAGGGTCAGTTGTATTTGTTCCAAACCAGATTTATACCAATAAAATTATTTGTTATTGTAATCAGAGTATTTAACTAAACATATTATGTGAACTTATGAAAATTAAGCTGGATGCTCTGGAAAGGCTCAATAAAGGTAAAGATAAGTCTAAAAAAAATTGCTATTGAATTAGGTTTTATTTTATAGTTGTCTTGCCCACACCGGGCAAGACAACTATAAAATGTAAAAGGATTTGCCACTCATTTTCATACGAATTAAGTTCTCATTCTACTTTAAAGAAACTAAAATTAGAGACAGTACACAATACATTATGGCTGTTGTTTATGCAAAAAAAAAAAACCACAGAACTCCAATCAATGAACCCATAAAAGTTGGGTTTCATCAAAAGAATTATGGTACAGAAAATTTTACAGCAGGTGACAGATGGATTGGGCAGCATGCTGCTCAACAATTTACAGAAGATTTAAGGTCATTTATCAGATTCAAATTCCACAACACAGAGTTATTCTCCTTATTGTGGAGTTTTTTTTACAATCCACTGGCCATCATTTTTGTAGAATAGATGAAACAGGTCTATAAAAATGATGGCAAAAAAGGTGGAACCTGCAGCACTAAGATCCAAAATCCAAAATATCACAGTGGCCATCTGCCACAATGTAAGTGGAACACACAAATTCTTAATTTTTGTTGTTAGTAAACCAAATAATCCCAGAGCTTACAAAAATATAAATTGTTCATCTTTATCAGTTTACTACCACTCACATGGATGGGCTCTGCATTATTTAAAGAAAGGTTTCTTTCATGAATTTGTATCTTCTATAAAGTAACACTTGAAGAAAATATCACTTACTTTTAAAGACTATTCTCTTTCTCGATACTCCTTCAAATCTCAATTGTGAGTAACTTAAATGATATATTTTTACACAATGTAAAAGTTCATGGAAATTATTGTAATATTTGCAAAAGACCATCTTCATATTTTCGTGCAAGATGCTAGTAAACAAATTATTGAAGTCATAGGTGCCAATATGCTGAACCTCACTGCCTAAAGATGTTAATGTTTGTAACACTGGGGAACTCTTGCTGATAAATTTTGGGTTATCTAAATTACTAATGATTATTTTGAGCAAGTTTTATAATATTTTACTGGGTGTCTTTACACAGCTGTCTTGGCACAATGTGATGTACCTAAACCCATAGCCAACTTATAAATTTTAGGTATTAGATATACATATGGGAATTTTGTATTATTATTTTTAATATTTAGTTTGTTTTTTTTCAGCAATTGCTTAATGATACTATTTGGATTGCTACTAATCACCTGGTATGCATTGCTGTCATACAATTTGCTATTGAGTTTTGTGCAAAAAAAGCTTTTGCATATAATGCTACAGTTTTTCACGGATTTGCCCATTGGAGTTATAACAAAGTTTTCATGCAATTGCTTTGTTTTTTCAGTATATTAATGCTAAAAGTTTTGAAATCTGCATTACTAATATTAGGCCCAAATTTAAATCTGTATGACATTACCTCCCTTAATTCCTGGAAATTATAGCCAAATTCCCGGTAATTACATGCTTATAGTACAGGTCCACAAAACTCTCATAATTATGATTATTACAAATGCAGTTTGTATAATCCTTTTGTAGTCCAAATGGTTTGTTATAATTATGCCTGATCTTAATATTAATCTTTTTGGCAATGCATAATGTATAGTCCTTATTAACCATTGCCATGGTATTTCATTAAAAAGTTCATTTTTAAATTTAATTATAAGGTATTTTAATTTACTGTTACTAAACTTATGGTTCCTAATTTAAATTTAAAAGTAACATTGAGCAAGTGCTTCAAATGTATGTTTTTGATGTGACATTCACTACACCCTGCCGTTCCCTCAATTTACTAAGATGTAAACAGTATGTCATGTATAACCTTAATTTCAATTACTGGAGAATCCGGCTTGCTAATCGATAATTTAAAATCCCCTAATTCATTGTTTTTTGCTATTACTAACTTTTTGCTGTTACTAACTTTACTGTCGTTGTGCCCTGAATAGTTATAAGTAGAATTTTTTGTCATATTGTAAATTAATTTTTTAGCCATATGAAATATTGCATATACACATTTCTCATGCATGCTATATATATAACATTTACCACTGAATACTGTTTAATCCATATGGGCATAGCAATACGTTCACATTATATTAATTTTTATTTTAATATGTGGTATAACTCCCCCCCTCTTCTTTAGAAGCTATATTTTACCATCATGTAGAAACTAGTATGAGGTTCATAGATATAGACAGCAGTGTCTATATCTATGAACATTGAATACACATTTATATACAGTGGTACCTTGGATTGCGAGTAACTTTGTCTGCGAGTGTTTTGCAAGATGAGCAAAAATATTTAATAAATTTTAACTTGATAAACGAGCGAGGTCTTGGAATAAGAGTACAGTATTACCCATATGCTTTGTCTGCTGAGTGTCACGTGATCACAAGCCACTCAGGATTGTGGGTAATCGTCTCGCATGTTCGGTCTCAGTCGGCATACCTCATTCGTATAGTCAACATTCGTGCTAGCGTCGTGACCACGTGTATGTGCGTAAAGCATTTTTTTTATTTTGTGTCCAAATGTAGTGACTGTTCTTTATTAACTGTACTACAACAATGGCCCCAATGAAGAAAAGGAAGGCGGTAAGAAGGAGGAGATGATTACGGTAGAAGTTAAGAAGGAAATCATCGGGAAGCACAAACAAGGTATGCAAGTGGCCGCCATCGCAAGATTTTATAAGAAGTCTATGTCAACGATTTGCACAGTATAAAAGAAGAAAGAAGAACTAAGGGGGCTAGATGTAGCAAAAGGAGTCACGAGAGTATCAAAGCAACGGCCACGTATTCTGGAAGATGTAGAAAAGTTGCTTTTGGTGTGGATAAATGAGAAGAAATTAGCAGGTGATACTGTGACTGAGAACTTGATCTGTGAGAAGGGAAAGGCCTTGTACGCCGACCTCGTAAGTAAACTGCCAGGTACGTCTACAGAAAACAAAGAAGGCTTCGAGGCAAGCAAGGGATGGTTTGATAACTTTAAGAGGAGAAGTGGCATCCATAGTGTTGTAAGGCACGGAGAGGCTGCGAGTTCGGACGCTAAGGCAGCTGAGGCGTTCGTTGAGAGTTTCAGAAGCTCATGGTTTCCGAGTGTTACCTACAGCAGCAAGTTTTTAATTGCGATGAGACAGGGCTTTTTTGGAAAAAGATGCCAAAGAGGATCTACATTACAGCAGAAGAGAATGCAATGCTCGGTCACAAGCCCATGAAAGACCATCTCACCCTCTTGCTGTGTGCTAATGCAAGCAATGTGTGATTTCAAAGTCAAGCCCCTGCTCGTGTATCATTCTGAGAATCCACGAGCCTTCAAGAAATGCAAGGTGCAGAAGCGCCAGTTAAACGTTATGTGGAGGTCCAACAGCAAGGCTTGGGTCACTCGTATCTTGTTCGTTGAGTGGATCAACGAGGTCTTCGGTCCTACAGTGAAGAAATACCTTTTAGAAAAAAAATGCCACTCAAAGTCTTGCTGGTTATGGATAATGCTCCTGCTCATCCTCCAGGCCTTGAGGACGATTTACTGGAAGAATTCGAGTTCATTAAGGTCAAGTTCCTTCCTCCCAACACTACTCCAGCCCATGGATCAGCAGGTCATTTCGAACTTTAAAAAGCTTTACATCAAGGCACTATTTCAGCGATACTTCGAGGTGACCAAAGGAACTAACCTTACCCTCCGAGAGTTTTGGAAAAATCATTTCCACATCGTAAATTGCCTCAAGATCATCGATAAAGCCTGGGATGGAGTCACCAAGAGAACCCTCAATTCTGCTTGGAGAAAACTGTGGTCTGATTGTGTCGAGGGGGTTTGCTCATGAACAGGAGCTGCCAGCTGTCGATGAAATTGTGTCCTTGGGGAAGACCATGGGACTGGAGGTGAATAAGGAAGACATTCAAGAGCTGGTGGAGGAACATGACCAGGAGTTTACCACCGACGAACTGATGGATCTGCATCGTGAGCAACAGCAAAAGATTGTGGATGAGATCTCGTCTGAGCAGGAGGAGGAGAAAAAAACAGAGACATCCCTCTCTTCAAATGAGATTAGGGAAGTGTGTAAAATGTGGGAAACAGTGCAAAATTTTGTAGAAAAGCACCACCCGAGTAAGGCTGTGGCACTGCGAGCGATGAATCTGTTTAACAACAATGCAATGTCGTATTTCCGTGAAATCCTTAAATGGAGGCAAAAGCAAGTGTCATTGGATAGGTTCCTTGTTAAAGTCGCACAAAAAGAAAAAGAAAAAGAGTCAACAGATAGCAGTGATTCCGTTAGTGACAGTCGTCCTACCCAAAAATTAATAAATTCGATTGCTTTATGTATATCAAATTTAAATATTAAAAATATAAAAAGGTATATATGTATTTTTTATTAATCATTTTTATATGAAAATTTTTGAGTTTTGGAACGAATCATCTGGATTTCCATTATTTCTTATGGGGAAATTCGCTTTGATATACGAGTGCTTTGGATTACAAGCACGTTTCCGGAACGAATTATGCTCGCAAACCAAGGAAACACTGTATATATAAATGGGTATTCAATGTAACCCCTTAAAGGCAATGTTTAAAGAGTTACATATGAAGAGGTAAACAGCTGATGAAATGGTTTCAGTGAATGCAAGATTAATAAATCAGGTATGACAGTTACTGGCACTTTGTGTGACTTTCACATCCATTTATGCATACTTAATTCAATATATTAATACAAGTTATATATATATACACCGTGCTGCCACTTTATTAGGTACACCTACCTAGTAGCGTGTTGAGCCTCCTTTAGCCTACAAAACAGCCTTAATTTGTCTAGGCATGGATTGAATAAGATGCTGAAAATGTTGTGCAGGAATGGAGTACCATGCAGACATGAGTGTGTCATACAGTTCCTTGAGATTCGACAGAGGTGTAGGCCTGCAGTGAAAAACCCTTTCCAGCTCATCCCAAAGATGTTCAATAGGAGTGAAATTCGGGGACTGAGCGGGCCACTGAAGCAAGTCATTATCATGTTCCTGGAACCATTCCATAGTGATTTGGGCTTTGTGCACCGGCGCATTATCCTGCTGGAAGTAACCATCTGACTGAGGATAAACCGAGGACAAACTGTACCTAACCATCGTTGCTGACCAATTGCAACATAAACGGATGCACTTGGTCAGCAATGATAGTTAGGTACCATGTAGCATTCAGACGTGAATCTATAGCTATCAATGGACCCAACATGTGCCAAGAAAAAATTCCCCACGCCATAACACTGCCCCCAGCACCTTGCACAGTAGTCGTCCGATTTTGATTGATTTGATTTGGTAGTTGTTGGCGCATCGGCTTCTGTGGCCATATTGCACCTCCCACGGTTTTTGCAGTACTTTGATCCAAGCCCGAGGCGGGAATCGAACCCGCGACCTTTGGGTTGCCGGGCAGGTACTTTACCCACTCGGCTAGCCCGGTCGGCGTAGTCGTCCGAATGACGGGTCCAGGGATTCATGTTGTTTTCAACAAATTCTGAGCCTTCCATCAACATGATGCACCAGTAACTTCAACTCGTCAGGCCAAGCAATTGTTTTCCAATCCTCGATAGTCCAATGCTGGTTTTGCTGTGCCCACAGGAGGCATGCTCTCTTGTTCTTCATTGATAACAAAGGTACGCGATGTGGCCGTCGGCTGTTGTAGATCATTGGTGACAAAGTATGACTAGTGGTCCATTGTGATATTTTGTTCTGTACACCAAGGTTGTATTCTGATGTGATGTGCGACATTGGGCCCGTCTCTTTGTTTGCACAATTTTAGCCATCCTCCTCTGACCTTTCTCATCAACAAGCGATTTTCTTCCACGGGAGTGCCATTGAGAGGATGTTTTCTATTCATTGCACCATTCTTGATACACCCTTGAAACTGTGGTGCGTGAAAAGTTCAGAACTGCCGTTTCAGAGATGCTTTGTCCAGCACGTCTTGCACCTACTACCATGCCACATTCGAAGTCCATTAGATCACTCCTTTTCCACATTCTTTCTACGTTATGTACGCTTAACTGATACTAGAAAGGTTGTTCTGCTGCATTTATATCCACAACTGTGGTCATGTGACTTGCAACGTTGTGGGACAAACCATTTGTGTGCACAGTAGGGGTGAACCTAATAAAGTGGCAGCAGTGTGTATGTGTGTGTTTTTTTTTTTTTTTTTGATTTGGTAGTTATTGGCGCATCGGCTTCTGTGGCCATATTGCACCTCCCAAGGTTTTTGCAGTACTTTGATCCAAGCCCGAGGCGGGAATCGAACCCGCGACCTTTGGGTTGCCGGGCAGGTACTTTACCCACTCGGCTAGCCCGGTCGGCTGTATGTGTGTGTGTGTGTGTGTGTGTATATATATATATACACACACACACACACACACACACACACACACATAGAGAGACAGAGAGACGTGTGTACTAATATTTATAAACATAATATACATGCAGAGGTTTTAAAGAAATTTATGAATTTCAAATCAGAAATGCCTAATAATTTCATGTTAACATTTCATAACTTTGTTTAAAACTTTGAACAGAATTAATAAAAAAAAATTGTTTCACTGAAAATTACGTGTGCAAAAAAAAAAATTAATTTTTAAAATTTTCATTAACAAAAATTAAAATTTCGTGTATTAATTAAAAACCTACTTAATTACACACATCAGTATATTCATAAAAAAGAAAGTTGTGCACCTTTCATGTGTAGCATGACCACTTTTGTTACAATTGGAGACATTGACTGGTTAAGGTTTAAAAATTTCAGGAAACCTGATTAAGCATGAAAGCAAGAGCTATACAGAGTACACAACAGTATACTACCTGTTTCTCAAAAACACAACATCATAAAATACAATTGATTTCAACAGGACCCACTGACAATATAAACATACAAGTCAAAGACAATGAAAGATAAATAACTGGCTACACACTTTATCAACAACAGATTGTTTTACAATGTTTCTTCGTGTCCTCACAACAGTAGAATTTTCACATGGTATTTTTATGTAATTTTATATATGAAATAACCTTCCTTCCTTAGCACTTAGGTGAATACTCCTAAGTATATGGAGATTATTTTGACCCTATTCTATGGAGATGTTCCAAATTTTTTAAGACAAGCCACACACACAACTTTTCTTAAAAGGTTTGTTTGTTATTAGCAACTAAGGCCATATTGCTCAGGGGATATGCAGTGGTCATTCCCTGAACCTTTCCGCATCCTCCGTATTTGGTGGTCACGGGCTCGAACCCCGGTCTAATCAAGAAGCGTGTGCTACGCACTGCTGCTCCTGCCCACCTGGCTATGGAGGTGCCATCTTAAAAGGTACTGTACGCTTAACTGATACTAGAAAGGTTGTTCTGCTGCATTTATATCAACAACTGTGGTCATATGACTTGCAACGTTGTGGGACAAACCATTTGTGTGCACAGTAGGGGTGAACCTAATAAAGTGGCAGCACACTGTGTATGTGTGTGTGTGTGTACAGCGGGCAAAACCAGAATGATTTTAAAGTGCAAAAGAGCTAAAACTTTTTTAAAAAAAAAAAGAGGTGGAGGCAGGGTACCCAACTCTCATTATACACTGAAAAAAAAAAATAGAAGTCAGTCATTTTAATACAGAAGTGGTGATGTATGTACTGTTTAACAGTACAACCTCAAAAATCTAGAACACTCTCTGAGAGTAGAATGTTCTAGATTTAAAAACAGGCTGTCCAGATTTAAAAGAACACTGCGAAAAGTGCCAAATTTAATACTGCCACTCGCCGACTTACATAAGGGTTGCGTTCTGTGGAACTCGACGTAAGTCGGAATTTAAATGCTTATGCAGCACTCGCAAATTTGATTGAAGCAAAAAAGAAATGTTCAACAAACATGTAAATAGAATTATTTATTAAATTTTTATATCTCATATGCAGAAAAATTACAAAAGTGTACAAAATTACCAAAATTTCAAAATTACAAAAAGAGAAAGGAGACAGGCATAATGTCAGCGTTTTACCTTTCGAGCATTTTTGTCAGAATTAACTCTCCAGCTGATAAGCACACCGCTGCAGAAGTTGAGGGCTGTGGAGATTAAGAAGGGGTTTTTTCCAACACATCACAAAATTTCTATGCAGCTCCAGAATCGGCACTGGCAACTTCACCACATACTTTAATGTTTTGGAAACTAGCGTGATGCTTGAACCTATAAAACCACCAACTGCTTGCCACAAACTTGACTTGGGTTTTGCCATACTTATCCTTAATATCGTCATAAATACTTCTTGCTTTTGCTTGAATGGTCATTGGACTCATGGGAACTTGGTTCTGAATCTGATTTTCCATCCATATTATTAATAGTTTTTCCAGCTTCGATATAGCATCTGAACGCTGTTTTGTGATCACTGTTGATCTTAAATGCGTTGATCCTTTAACGTTTTCTTTTATACATGTACTGTCCTTTAAAATAGTATTCACTATTGAAGCAGTGAGACCTAATTCAATGCAATAGATGACACTTTGTCCTGCTTCATACTTCTTAATCATCTTCATTTCTATTTTAGGAAGGATGTAGATTTACTTCAGCGTGTACAGAGAACGGCAACAAGATTGGTGAGGGGAATGAAGGGATCCTCTTACCAAGAGAGGCTTAAGTTCTGCAAATTGCAGTGGCTGGAGACTAGGCACCTGCGCGGTGATCTGATTGAGGTGTAAAAGGCCTTGAATGGGTTCAGCATGCTGCATTCTGATGGGATCCTTCCACTTATTCAGATTACGAACCTAAGGGGGCATAAATTCAAATTAAGAAAGGACAGAGGTAGAATAGATGTGCGGAAATTTGCCTTTAGCCAGCGGGTGGTTAACAGCTGGAACAAACTTCCATCTGTCGTTGTGGAAGTTGATAGGTTGAATAAATTTAAGGAGGAACTGGACAGGCATTTGGAAGGAATGGTGTGATTTTTTTTTTTTTTTTTTTTGGCTGATGCTGCATAAGCTCATACACTTGCTTTCTTGTATCACATGCCACTACTACTACTAAATCAATTTTGTTTCGTTTCCTAGCACTGCCAGCACTTGCACTTTCCGTTGGTCCCTTTCCCTTCAGATATAAATAAACAGAAATGAAGAGAAGATTCTGAAAATTTATTTATGTCTTTTATATGAATTAAGATTTCAGTGAAGGGGAACTCATTTCACCATAATACTGTAACGTAAAAATCCACAGAATTCCAGTTATTGGTATTATCGCAAATGCAATAAGATTGAGTTTACTACTGATTTATAACAGAAAAGCTCAATAAACCAGAATAAAAACAATTTGCAGAAAGTGCAAATTGTTTTTATGGTAGTGACCTCCAGAGATGAGTTTTAGAAAAATATCACAAAGGTGTTCAAGATTGATTCTTATAACAGAACATATGATAATGATGAAAGTGTAGTGCAATTTCCATTATAAAAATGACCTTTTAGAGAGATAAATAGCTTAGTTATATAGTGAAAATTTCAATACTTCTGAGGTCTTGGAACAAATTAATAAAAAAAAAAAAAAAACAATGTGTTATTGGATTCACATTACTATATTTTCACAATACTGTAACTCCATTTATTCCTACGGGATGAAAAATACGTTTCCACAATTTTTTTAAGTTTGCACCAGTGGGAAAAAACCTACGTAAAGTCGAATTTCCGTAAGTCGAGTATTATGTAAGTCGAATATAAGCCAGGGAGTGGCTGTATTATGTTGCATTATTAATTACCAAACACCAATTTCTTTATTTCTTATACTGTATGTCATTGTTACTACATATTTGCAAAAGATATTCAATACTAGTTCTCAGTATACTATTACTTAATCTGGTCACCTGCCAGGCACCTTTCAAAAATAATGCTTCTGCATTATTCCTTAATTACTGTTTAAAAACCTGAAATTTTTTCAAGCTTATTAATATAGACAAACTTTTATCCCAATATTTTTTTAAGTGATTTTAAACAGTTTTGAAACTTTTAAATTTTCAAGAACCTGTCATATGATCCCCACCATATTTGCAACTATTTGGCTTCAGACCACACGGGCACCAAAGATGTTACAAAATTCTGAATCATATCTTTGCTTATTAGTTCAAGGTGACTTTCTTTCCCTCTCCCAGTAGGAGAAGGAAAGAAATGTGGAAGAGGGAAAGAAAGTCACTTTCTTTCCCTTTCCCTCTCTATAAACATTTACAGTGTTAACAACAAGTTCTTTTAGAAAGATTATTGTTCTGACATACAAAAGATGAGAATACAAAAGAAGTCTACATCTTGAGATGTCAACTGCTTGGAAGATAGGAACATGCATAATTTTTAAATAAATCTGAAAAACAAATGTAAATGCTCAGTACTGAACATACTACATATGTATATATGTTTTAATTTTTTAACAATATTATATATGCATGTACTGTTTTACAAATATTTGTCTTTTAAACTGAAAAATGTAAACTTATAGGCTATTTATATTTTGTTTTTTAAATTAATTTGCAAAACAAGCATTATTTAAATATATTTAATTTTTTATTAAAACTAAAAAACTACACAAGTATTGCAATAGAATTTAAATTTTTTTTTTTTTTTTTTTTCAGATATAAAACACAAAGCTGCAAGTTACCCTATCAGGTAACTAGCAGAAATATATGAACATGTTTGAAATTTCTTGCAATTAATTCTTCAAAGTTGATTAATTCTTAGTTATAAGTTGTGTGAGACATTGAAAATTCGATATGATATAAGCAGTATTCAGGATGAGGTAAGATAAGGTAACAATTATATATTGGTAACAATATTTCTGTCTCATCCTATATTACGAACAAGGATTCCCAAATAAAAAATTTATATCAAATTATAAAATTATGTAGCTACTATTATAAATGTTACACATACCTGATAAAGATGCCTTTAAAGATTCAGCTTCCCTATAAAATGTAAAGTCATATGATAAACATATAATCCATTAATATGTATGCATACATATACATATGGCAAGGCAGAAAACAGCATGGTTCTTCCAAATATACTTTAAATACCATGATACAATATAAATTATGGCAAGGGGATAGTAAAAACAAGTCGATTTTAATATTTGGTTTAATTTTTTTTGGTTATTCCTAAAAATGACAGTGACTCGCTTCATTAGACATACCTCCGCAAAAGTGATGGCTAAGGCAACAAGTGGCACCAACTGGTATCAGTCCCAATAACTAATACCTCCCACCATCGGATGCAAAAATCCAAAGTTAAGGAAGTGAGGAAAAAATTTCAAAAGTTGCTTCACCGGACATACCCCCCTCCTACAAAGTGATGGCTGAGACAGAGTGGTGCCATCTAGTGTCTCTTGCAATAAACAATAATGGCAAGGGGGCAGTAAAAACAAGTCAATGTTAATATTTGGTTTAATTTTTTTTGGTTATTCCTAAAAATGACAGTGACTTGCTTCATTGGACATACCTCCCCAAAAGTGATGGCTACTGAATGCAAAAAGCCAAACTAGAGGTCCACCTCATAGCTGAATGAAGATAACAACCCCAGGGGCTCACATCTGGTGAGTATGGGCTTGGCACACCCAGGGTCCTGAGCTGGATATCATCATTCTTCTCTTTCTTGGTGATTCCCTTCTACTTTTCTCTCTCTCTCTCAGGGTAACTCGGGAATTGTTTTTTTGCTGGTGCAGCATAAGTCACAGGCTTCCTTGCACCATATAGCTATTAATAATAATAAAATAATAATAACAGGTAGAAACAATGAACATACTGTGGCACAGGATAAAGTAACTTGTGTTAAGGCCTTAGGCAGACGGAGCAACTCAAAAAGTTGGAGTCTCCCAAGGAAGACAGTGGAACAAGTGGCACTGTCCTACAATATGGCTACCATATAGCACAGCACAGTGAGGTGCTACTTGCACGACTTCACTACAGCCCACCAAGGAAGAAAGAAAAGGCCATTCAATGAAGTGTAGCATTGAAGTAAATACATTCATCATGTGCACATACTAGAAAGTAACCCAACTAGAGACTGATAGGGCAGTTACAAGATGAAACAACACGCCAAGTGGTTGGAATGGTTGCCAACTGTTCATGTTGCCAAAGAGCAGACCACAGATTAAAAGTAGCATTAGTAGAGGCATATGATGCAAGAAAGCAGGCTTATATAGCACAAGACAAAAAAAATAAAAACCTTCCCGTTTCACCCATCCATTCACTCCAAAAGTTTGTCTAATTCAGCCATGAATTTATTTAAGCTGTCAACTTCCACAAAGACAGATGGAAGTTTGTTCCAGCAACCAACCACCTGCTGACTAAAGGCAAATTTCTGCACATATATTCTACAACTGTCTTTCCTCAATTTGAATTTATGTCCCCCCAGGTACAGAATCTAAGCAAGAGGAATAATCTCACCAGCAATGAGCTTTCTCAAACCAGTCAAGGCCTTATACACCTCAATCAGATCACCTCGCAGGTGCCTAGTCCTGTTGCAGTAGTGTACCATCTATACTGTCTTTAACAATGTTCGTATAGTCTGCAAACTTGGACATCAAGACTGATATACCTTCATCAAAATCATTTTTTGTTAGTTGTCGGTGCATCGGTTTCTGTGGCCATAATGCACCTCCCAAGGTTTTCGCACTACTCTGATCCAAGCCCGAGGCGGGATTCGAACCTGCGACCTTTGGGTTGCCAGGTAGGAACCACACCCACCCGGCTAGCTCCGTAGGCAATCAATATCATTGATAAATACAGAAAACAACAATGGGCCTAATACAGACCCCTGAGGAACTCCACTACATAGTGTCTTTTTAACCACATCATAGTGTCCAATCAAACTGGTCAGACAAGACTTCCTTAACAAACCGATGCTGTGCCTGAACTATAACTGCAGTCTTGCCTAGATCACTCTGAAGTGCTTCTTTAACCAGCGACTCCATTATTTTCCACGGAACAGAAGTTAAACTAAGAGGTCTGTAATTACTCAAGTCACCATTCGATCTCATTTGTGAATTGGGGATACATTTGCACATCACCTGTATGTGGGAACTCCCTTGAGTCCAAGGGAGTCCTCATAATCATGGCTAAGGGCCTGCTTACTTCCTTTGCTGCCTCCTTTATAATTGGAGAGATTCCATCCACCCCAGGTGCCATCCTTGTGTTAGTATTAGTATTAGTAATGGCCACATGGTGCAAGAAAGCCTATGACTTATGCTGCGCCAGCAAAAAAAAAAAAACGAATAAAACAACGATAAAAAAATTTTTTTAAAAAATAATTAATAAATAATAATAATTAATAAAAGAGAAGGAAATTAAGCCTATCATCCTATGCGCTTCCCTGACCCAAAGGTACTATCCAGATGACCTTTGAATTTCTCCAAACTGTCAACCTCTACCATCCATGTAGGCAACTTATTCCAGTAATTTATAACTCGCTGGCTAAAATAAAACTTCCTGCAGTCCAATCTAAACATTTCCCCCCGTAACATGAATTTATGTCCCCTAGTTCTAGCATCATTTATAATCTTGAAAATTTCGTCCTCATTCATTTTACTGATGCCTCTCAGAGCCTTAAACACCTCAATCAAATCTCCTCTAAGGTATCTAGTTTCCAAACTCTGCAACCCACATATTCGAAGTCTTTCTTCATAAGGACGCCCTTTTGCCGATCTCACCAGGCGAGTTACCCGTCTTTGCACCCTTTCAAGAAGCTCGATGTCTTTCTTTAGGTGCGGTCTCCATACTTGAACACAGTATTCCAAGTGTGGTCTAACAAAAGCCTTATATAATGAGATTATCACATCCCTATCTCTACTTGCAAAAGTTCAATAGATCATCGATAGGACACCATGGGCCTTCCTTGCAATCTGTTTACAATGCTCAGAGAATTTCATGTCTGACCACATCGTAACACCCAAGTCCCTTTCCTCCACTACTGGGTTTAGTTGAACTCCACCAAGTGAATAAGTTATTTTGGGATTACTCTTTCCCAGGTGTAATACCTTACACTTTGTTGGATTAAAGCATAGCTGCCATTTTTCTGACCATTCCTGAAGTCTATCTAGGTCTCTCTGAAGAAGCTCAGCTTGACAGTGATCATTAACTACTCTACCAATTTTAACATCTACAAATTTAGACATCACGCCCTCTATCCCTTCATCGATGTCGTTTATGAAAATTAAAAACAACAGTGGTCCTAATACTGATCCTTGGGGAACCCCACTTCTTACATCAACCAAATCTGAGGAATAACCATTTATCACAACCCTCTGCCTTCTGCCCTGAAGCCATCCTGCTATCCATCTAAGGATTTATCCAGTGATTCCAACCTGTTCCAGCTTATAAAGCAACTGCTCATGTGGGACTGAGTTAAAAAGCTTTGCTGAAATCTAAATAAACAATGTCGAAATTATTCCCTAAATCCAGCTCGTGAGTGACCCTTTCAAAATAGCGAACCAGATTTGTTAAACATGATTTTCCCTTTACAAAACCATGCTGAGTATCCTTGAGAATTTCAATTTGATCCAAATGATCCTGAATTCCACCCTTGATCATTGCCTCCATGAATTTCTCTACCACTGAAGTCAGACTGACAGGTCGATAATTTCCCACTTCACTCTTAGAGCCACCCTTATGTATAGGAGATACATTGGCACTTTTCCAATTCAAGGGAATCTCCCCAGAGTCTAGAGTTGCTCCCATAATTAGCCTAAATGGTTCAATGCACTCACTTGCTGCCTCCCTAAAGATTATAGGGTATATTCCATCAACTCTAGGAGCCTTACTGGCCTGTAGGCTCGAAAGTTTTTTCATTAAATAATCTTGCAAAATTTCAATTTCATTAATTACATATTTTTCAACTTCGCTCCCACAATTTCCCATTGCCATAAAAGGTTTTTCACTTGTGTTCCAGAAATTTTCATAATTTCTGGAACACAAGATACAATGGATTTATGACAACTAAAGTAAGAGATGTATACTTGCAAGTGCAAAGTATCTAAATATCTGTAAAATAGCACCGATTGATGTACTGATCTTGTAGTTGAAGCGACATATGCAGCTGTTAAGGGCACCTAACAATGGAATGTAACAAAAATGCGAGACGTAAAAAAGAAATTGTTCACAAATATTTGTATTGTTGCAGTCATATGATAAATACTTGTATTCTCGCAGTCATATGACAAATACTTGTATTGTTGTAATCGTACTTACTGCAGTAGTAACTTCAGAAAGTATGATTGTGATGTCATACTATTCAAAAATTCTAAAAAGAACTCCAGATTCTATCGTAAGGGGAGGCACACGGACCAGGCTTTTGTTTTTAGATAGACTTTATACACATACACTGATACGCATAGTTAAGTGGGTAAGAAGCCCCATATGTCCCCCCCCCTGAATCCGCTCCTGACTAGAGATATCACGATACCGGCAGTCACGAAAAATGCGTCACACGCACTAATCCGCACTACTAGAAGTGCAAGCGTGGGAAGCGCCTCTGGTGGAAACCACGGATGACATCACTTTCTTGACCGATCAAATTACTCGGAAAAACTCCGAGCCCATTGTTAAAATATTCACAGCTCACCACTGCCTTTACCACTGATGGTAGTTACATCTTTGAGTTAATCCCACATCGGTACCCTGTGATCACTGCCACCTAGTGGTTCCAGATCAAAAGTATTACTCCCTCTGGTTGCCTCTTGAACATGCTGCTGTAGAAAACAATCATCCAATAAATCCACAAAAGTCTTGCTAATGTGTGAGTGACACCCACAAGTTCTAATCTATACCGGGGAAGTTAAAATCCCCCATTATAAAGACAATCTGATTTACTGGCCCACTCTATTTCTCTGTACAGTTGTTCATTGTACTCATCAGAGTTACTAGGCATATAACACACTCCTACTCTCAACTTTGCTTTCCCAGTGCTTATGTCACACCAAATTGACTCAACACTGCACTTTCCTGCAGATAGGCCATCATCATGAAGAACCTGACAGCTACTGCAATCTTGGAAAAAAATAAAATAATAAAGCAGGATGTGAGCGACCAACTACAAACTATACGGACACAATCACGACAAGAACTAGAAGAGGAACAGCAAGTACAAGAAGTATAACTTGCAGCAGCCAAAGTGGAAACAGACATGATGAGGTCATGATATACAGAACAAAAGAAGAGTGGAAAAAGGCCCTAGCAGAACTGAAGGCTAAACACCTCACCAAGCAGAGATCCAACAGATCCCCGTGGCAAGTGACAGACCACCTCAGTCAGCAAATAATACTGGATTACCTCAACAACAATGAAATAACACTAGAATGCCATCTACACAGCTGTCTATTGTATTGTTATAGCAGACACCATGAAGAATGGAAGAGAAAGCACAGAACAGAAACAAAATGTAAAGACAAGGAACAGCCAGCTGGGGAAAGAAGGCTACAGCAAAAGGTAGAAAGAAGCGCTAAGAGTGAAGATAGGCCAACTGACCCACTACCAATGTGTCAACAGAAGTAAGGAGCTGATTAGAAAAGTAAAGACCATCCTCAAGAAAGACTACATTCACAGCAAACAAAGCTTATAACACTGGTCAGTATCAATTTCTTCCCTGAAATAATTGACAGATTCTCATAGGAAATATATTCAAAAACTCAGATATGTGCTTAAAAAGTTCTCATCACCCTCAGTTTTCAAATACCGTAGGTTAATGCCTGAAAACCAAGATCTATAGTTGGCTTAATCATCTTTTCCATCTATTTATTTTTAAAAATGTTTTTCTAGAACATTCAGGAATGTTCTGGAACGTTATAGAATACTGTTACACACGGAAGGAAGTTCATGGTGTTTCTGTAAAGTACTAGAAATTTTGCCAGAGTTCTCTAGAAACATTGTGAGGCTTCTAGAAACTTCTTTACTTATATATATACAAGTACATATATATCCACATCAAGCAAGCATTTTCGTATTTCGAAAAGTGTACGTGTTTCAGAGAGCAAGTGGTAAACAAAGTGAAAAAGTGTTTTAGTGAATTAGCATTTGTAAACAACTGTTGTGGGCATAAGTGTAAATCATGAACTGTGTTTAAATTAGAAATAAAATTCTACAATTTCTTAATAGTGTTCTTATGTGCGCGTACCTCAACCGTACATGAAATATCGCATTCTGGCCAAAATAAGCCTGATAGCTTTTGTTACAGTTGTGGAGAAGTGGTACTAAAATTGCAGCAAAAGTGACCATCACAACTTGTAAGAAAAGCCTATGAACTCCATTTTGGATGTAAGGTCGGAGATCAAGATAAAGTATGGGCTCCAAAGATTTCCTGTAGCTCATGTTCAAGGACCTTAACAGGCTGGCTTAGAGGTAGTCATAAATCGATGCCTTTTACTGTTCCGGTGATATGGAGTGAACCTCAAGACCACAAACAATTTTTACCTTTGCATTACCAATATTTCTAGTTTTTCTAGGAAATCCAAACATAAAATAGAGTATCCCTAAACATCATCTGCTCTAAAGCCGGTTTCTCACGATAATACAATGCAAGTGACAAAGCCACCAGAAACCTATGGACTTGACACTGATTCAGGATCAGGAAAGGAGTCTCCAGAAAATGCAGAACTCAGAATGAGTACAGATCCAGATTTTTTCAACTTGTGATATTGCAAAGCTGCATCTAATCACTCAGGCAGAACTAAAAAATTTGGTCAGATATTTGAATCTCTCTAAAACCAAGATCACGGCTTCAGCAATGGAAAATTCTTGAAACGCATATTAAGGTGTCTTTTTATAGGAAGAGGCAATCTAAATTAATGACCTATTACTCCATGGATGGTGCTCTGGTTTATTGTAACAATATCCCAGGGGGTTACATTTGGAGCACATCTCCGAGCAGTGGAGGCTTTTCACTGATTCATCCAAGTCAGTTTGAAAGCAGTTTTACTTCATAGTGGAAATAAGTATCCATCTATACCAGTGGCTCATGCAGTTCTCATGAAGGAAACATATGAGAACCTACAGGTTCTTTTGCAAAAAATATGCTATCAAGAATACAAATGGAATATCTGTGCTGACCTAAAAGTGGCAGCTTTGCTGATGGGGTTGCAAAGTGGATACGCTAAATATTGCTGCTTTTTATGCAAGTGGGACAGCTGAGCAAGGATTGCCACTACAGAGTAAAAAAATGGCCAGACTGTTTATCAGGCCAGAAAAATGTAGCACATCCTCCTTTGTTGGATAAGTCAAAAATCTATTTACTTCCATTGCACATCAACATAGGTTTGATAAAAATATTTGTGAAAGCGATGGACAAAAAAGGAGGATTTCCCTGTTTAAGGCAAAAGTTTCCTTGAATCAGTGAGGCCACGATAAAAGAGGGAACGTTTGCAGGTCCTCAAATCAAACTGCTATTCCAAGTTGAGGAATTCACTAAAAAATTAAATGCTACAGAAATAAGAGCCTGGGAGGCATTCAAAAACATCTGCCGGAAATTTTTACGCAATGAGAAATCACATTACAGTGAAATTGTGGATGAACTAATTTTAGTGTACAGAGAGTTGGGATGCAATGTCATTAAAGCTCCATTTCCTAACTGAGATATTTCAAATGGAAAAAAAAAAAAAAAAAAAAGGGAAAATGGAGTCCAAATATATTGGTAGACTACTGTTAGAATCTCATACCGGAGACACAAACAGTTATAAAAGGCAAAAAAATGTGTTTTGTTATCAGATAAACATTTTTGTAAATAGAATTTAAGGTTCTATTTACAAAAATGTTCAATATTTAGTACTGTATGTAATATCTTAAAATATATGAAATATTTTTTTACTAGAAACTTAGTTTTTGACTTTAATCCCTTCTCCCTTAAAATTGGTGGGTGTTACAGCAATAATGTTGCCATATTGAATTCGACAATGTCAAATCTATAAGAATCACCCTGAATTTTAACAGGGAGCAAAAAGTGTTTTTTTTTTTTTGCTGACCAGTGTGATCAGAGCATCGAACAACTCCTAGACCTAAAGCAGAACCTCCTTGCACTCAACAAGAGACCTTGCCGATACAGGGAGACTGCCCAGAGGAAAGCAGACGACCTGATGTTTAATGAAAACCAGAGAGATGCAATGGAACCCCCCCCCCACTAGAAGGCACTCGAGGAGCTCTAGGGCAACCTGTGGAGCAGCAAGGTTAGCCACAGTGGCCATGCCCCCTGGAGAGACCTAGAATGAAAGAAAACCAAGCACATACAAGAGATGACAGAATGGGAGATTAAGGAAGAAATACAACAGTCGGGGAGATTAAGGAAGAAATACAACAGTCGGGAAGATTAAGGAAGAAATACAACAGTCGGGAAGATTAAGGAAGAAATACAACAGTCGATCGCGAAGTCACACAACTGGCAACCCCCAGGGATAGATAACACCCACAACTACTGGTACAACTTCAGCTGCACACACACACACACAGGCAGCAGTTCGACTAGATGATGAGGCACCGTAGCAAAATCCCAAAGTCTCTGACTCAAGGAAAGTTATAAACACTAAGGATAGAGACACCACAACCCTGACAAAGTGCAGACCGATTGCCTGTCTGCCCAACAATGTTCAAGATTTTGAACAGCTGCATAACCAAGAAGACATCAGGCCACTTTGACCAAACAGCAGAAGAAATGTAAGCAGATGAGCAAAGAATGCAAGGAGCAACTGACTATTGATGCGGCAGTTAGGGAACAAGCCTATGTGAAGCACCGTAAGCTGTATATAGCCTACACGGACTATCACAAGGCCTATAGCTCATCTGCTTACATGCAGGCCTATAAAGGAAAAGATCGGGAAGTCAAATAAATGTGAAAGTCAAAGCAATGACCACCCAATCATTGTGTCAACCACCTGCATGATGCCAAAGAGCTTCCATAAGAACCTAGTAGCAATGGGCCTCCCAGAGAACACTTACGTGGAATGCCAGAAAGCCAAGATCCTAAATACCCGTAGGATAGTCAGAGAATTCCTGAAACAACAGTAATAATAATAATAGTAACTGGACACAACCAACCGCCCCAGGCACTTGGTACCTGTGTCTATCACAGGGTGGAAAAAGTCTCATAAGGAGAAAATGTTATATTAATAATAATAAACACCGGGTTATCCCTGATAAAGATAACTTAGACAAGATAACATCTTGTCTAGAAATCTGGGTATCACATCTGTAGGGAATTGCTCTATGGTACAATACATGATAAAGTTAACTTTTCCTTGGTACACACTGAAAACTCTGCTCACAGATCAAACTCCATATGTCCACACTCTCGAGAACAAACCCTCATCTTGCTATATAATGACTGAAATAGTGAGTCATCTATTTCAGTCATTTTCCCATTGTAAAACTGTATTATCACTGGAGTCAATTATCATGAAAGACCTATTCCTTACAGGTCTTCAAAAGTGGTGGCTAAGAACAAAAAGAAACAGTAATCTTAGGGGAAGCCCTGGGGGGGGGGGGATATGTAACCCTACACAACTATGAACTAATTTTCTCTAATGTCTGCCTTGGTTTTTCTATGTTCTTGTATAAACAAGAAATGTTTCTGTTAGTATCCCACAGAGAAAGCTTGGAGGATCAGCAGAAACATGATAATTTATAATTTCTGGTATTTTAGCAATTTATAATTATTTTTATTAATTTTATTAGTGTTTTTCAATTTTTAATGACTTGTATTTTTGCAAAAACCCAATGCATTAAATAATAATGCAAAATAATGTGCTTATTGTTATAAGCACTTAAAAATCATAACCATCTAGCACTATAATGATTTTTCTCTGTTTGAAATCATCCAATTTAAATGCAGAACAAGCATTTATTTGTTAACAATAATAAATCAGGTAATGTGATTCTCTGCATTACATTTCAGGCACATTCAATTATCATTTAACATACCTCAAGGGGTCAGAAACTTCTATATTGTATTCAAGAAGTGTTTACCAAAATCTCATCAGGATACTAAAATGATAGGTAGCCATGAGGTGGGATTTTTAGAGTAGTATATGGGGTAGACAGAGACACAAGGATAAGCTATCAACATTAAATTTGTTCCATATAACATTCTAAATATGCCCTGAGTTTTGTAATGGATTAGAATTTGCATGCATTCCAAATTTTCAGCAATGTTTCTGTAAGGAGAAATTTGGGGAAAGGAAGACTATAAAACTGGTCTAAAATCTTCCCAGGGCCCAACAAAACGTTTAAATTGAAAGTTTAGTGTTGATCAGCCCTTTCTTACTCAAATAATACCCAAATATCCAAAATAAACCTTTACATATACTTTCTGTGTGTGTTTGTGTGTGGCAGGGGGAATAAACTGAAGCAGAGCAATGCTATTAGACAAAATTCGCAGAGAAAAATCATACACTGAAAATTTTGTTATCACTCTAAATTTTGGTCTCAAGCAACACATTTTTTTATAAAGACGTACTTGGAACGTAAATACAGTTCCAAATATTTTTCTAAACATTAGAAAAATACTTGGAACATATTTCAATTTACATGCAGTGAATTACGGCAATCCAAATCCATGCTAATCCAAACTTCCACTAATCCAATATTTTTTAATAATTTGGAAATAGAGTTTGGAATTTTCTTGGAAATAGCATAACTTAATGCTGTCTGCAAGAGCACAAGAATGAAAAGTTTTCCCATACTTCCAACAAGGAAAGCTTCAGTGTTGTTATTTGAGAAACTTCTAGGGACATGAGAGAAGATAAACATTATAAACTAAGAACATTCTAGATCTGCAATCCTATGCATATGTGCCACCAGGTGGCATGAAGGAAGATTTTTTGTGATATACAAATGGTATGACATGTTCTGTTATTTATTGCCCAACTTACTTCTTCATCTGTCAAAAGCCAAACAAAATTTGTCAGAATACATACCAAGTGCATGTGAACTTGCCTCAGTAAAAATTTACAAGTATAAATCTAATTTTTCTTATAAATAGCAGATTGGGCATAGTACAATGTGAGAAATAGATAGGTCTAGTTTTGCTATACAAAAATGAAATAGCATCCTTCCTACAAACTTATTGTAGTAGTAGTAGTAGTAGTAGTGGCACATGATGCAAGAAAGCAAGTGTAGGAGCTTATGCAGCATCAGCCAAAAAAAAAAAAATCACACCATTCCCTCTAAATGCCTGTCCAGTTCCTCCTTAAATTTATTTAACCTATCAACTTCTACAACGACAGATGGAAGATTGTTCCAGCAATTAACCACCCTCTGGCTAAAGGCAAATTTCCGCACATCTATTCTACATCTGTCCTTTCTTAATTTGAACTTATGTCCCCGTAGGTTGGTAATCTGAACAAGTGGAAGGATCCCATCAGAATTCAGCGTGTTCAACCCATTCAAGGCCTTATAGACCTCAATCAGATCACCGCGCAGGTGCCTAGTCTCCAGCCACTGCAATTTGCAGAACTTAAGCCTCTCTTGGTAAGAGAATCCCTTCATTCCCCTCACCAATCGTGTTGCTCTTCTCTGTACACGCTCAAGCAAATCTACATCCTTCCTAAAATGAGGCCTCCAGACCTGTACGCAGTACTTAAGGCGTGGCCTGACCATTGCCTTATACAGAGGGACAATCACCTCCTTTTCCCAGCTAGCAAAATTCCTATATATCATAGAAAAAACCCCATGACCCGCCCTAGCAGCCTGTCTGCACTGCTCAGAAAACTTCATATCTGACTGCACAATTACTCCCAGGTCTTTTTCATTTTCTACCACCTTAAGTGTAGTACCACACAGTTGGTACGTTTCTCTGGGGTTACTTCTACCCATATGCAGTACTTTGCATTTGTCAAGGTTGAACTTCAGTTGCCACTTCTTAGCCCATCTGCCCAAATTATCTAGATCCTGTTGCAGTAGCACACTGCCATTACTGTCATTAACAACCCTGCCAACCTTTGTATCATCTGCAAACTTCGACATTAAGCCTGATATACCTTCATCAATATCATTGATAAATACACAAAACAACAGTGGACCCAACACCGAACCCTGTGGGACTCCACTAATAACATTAGTCCACGAAGAGCAGCACCCATTGATTACCACCCTCTGTCTTCTCCCACTTAACCATCCTTTTATCCATTGTAGCAACTTACCCTTAATACCATTCTGCTCCAATTTGTACAGTAGTCTTCCATGCGCAACAGTGTCAAAAGCTTTCCTGAAATCCAAGTATATGATATCAAAATTATTTTTTGCATCCAGTTCCTTTGTGACCACATCATAATAACCAATCAAATTTGTCAGACAAGACTTTCCCTTAACAAACCCATGCTGTGTTTGAATTATTGCTGCAGTTTTGTCTAGATGATCCTGCAATGCATCTTTAACCAGCGACTCCATTATTTTACCTGGAACAGAAGTTAAACTAACTGGTCTGTAATTACTCGTGTCACCCTTCGATCCACCTTTGTGAATTGGGGACACATTTGCACATCTCCAGTCCGTGGGAACCTCCCCTGAGTCCAAGGATGCTCTCATAATTATGGTTAAGGGTTTGCTTAGTTGCTTTGCCGCCTCCTTTAAAATAACTGGATAGATCCCATCCACCCCAGGTGCCTTTCTTATGTTTAACTTCAACAATTTCTCCTCCACTTTGCTCTCAGTTATTACAAAATCATTAAGCACACTGCTACAATTTGATAACCTTCTTCCATTTTCAAATTGTAATAATTCCTCACGTGTGAATGTAGATGCAAAATACTCATTCAGTTTGTTTGCTATCTGAGCAGGATCATCAACAGTCGAACCATCGATGTCAAGTGGACCAATCATATTCATCCCCTTCCTTTTAGAGTTTATATAAGTAAAGAAATCCTTGCTGTTTTTCTTAGCATCTTTTGCCAAAGATTTCTCGTAATCCGCCTTCGCCTGCCGAACCTCCTTTGTGACCTGATTACAGACTAGCTTATATCTGCCACAGGCTTCTGCGTCACCTGATAATTTATATGCATCCCATGCATTTTTCTTCTCTGTCACGAGTCTCATTAGTTCATTTGATAACCATTTAGGCCTAAACCTTGAACGATATTTCTTAATCGGTATATAAAGTCTAGTAGCTTCCACGATTAATTCTTTGAATGCTTCTGTTAGGGTAGCTAAGAATAGAAACAGGTGCATGTATACCTGCGTGTACACCAATGCTAGGAGTTTGGTAAATAAATTTGATGAATTTGAGGTATTGCTCAAAACATCAAAGGCAGATATTGTTGGGATATCAGAGACGTGGTGTCACACAGATATAAGTAATGCGGAACTGGAATTTGGGGAATACAATGTATATAGAAAGGATAGACAGGACAGGAGGGGAGGAGGGGTTATGCTATTAATTAAGAAACACATAAAGTCAAAGGAAGTGAAGCCAGTTGACATCGATGGACAGGGCAGTGTCGAGTCAGTTTGGTGTGACATAAGCATAGGGAAATCAAAATTGAGAGTAGGAGTGTGCTATAGGCCTAATGACTCTGATGAGTATAATAATATATTGTACAGGGAAATAGAGTGGGCCAGTAAATCAGAGAGTCTTATAATGGGGGATTTTAATTTCCCAGATATTGACTGGAATTTGTGGGTTGGTCACTCGCACACTAGCAAGGCTTTTGTGGATTTATTGGATGATTGTTTTCTACATCAGCATGTTCGTGAGGCAACAAGAGGGAGCAATACTCTTGATCTGATTATCAGTAGTGATTCTTCATGCATTAAGAACCTGCAGATAAATGAACCACTAGGTGGCAGTGATCACAGTGTGTTGAAGTGGGATTTACTCAAGGAGGTAACTACCATCAGAGGTAAAGGGAAGGGTTTTTGTTTTCGTAAAGGCGACTATGATGGTCTGAGACAGTATTTAAATTCTATACAGTGGGACCAACTGATGATGTTACCAACAGCAAACTCAAAATGGGAAGCATTCAAGGACCTAATCTTGGTGGCTACCAGGCTTTACATACCAACTAAGAAATATTGTTCAAGGTTTAGGCCTAAATGGTTGTCAGATGGACTAATGAGACATGTGGCAGAGAAGAAAAATGCATGGGATACATACAAATTAATGGGTGACATGGAAGCCTATGATAGATATAAGTTGGTCTGTAACCAAGTCACAAAGGAGATTAGGCAGGCAAAGGCAGACTACGAAAAATCCTTGGCAAAGGATGCAAAGAAAAACAGAAAGGAGTTCTTTACATACTTGAACTCGAGAAGGAAAGGGATGAATCAGATTGGTCCACTGGATATTGATGGTTCAACAGTTGAGGATCCTGCTCAGGTGGCTAACAATCTAAACGAGTATTTTGCATCTACATTCACGCATGAGGAGTTATTCAGGAAGGAGAAGGAGAATGATGTAGGTAAAGTAAACATTGGCAGTGAGCTGGATGATCTTGTAATAACTGAGAGGAAAGTGGAGGAGAGATTGTTGAGGATAAACATAAAAAAGGCACCTGGGGTGGATGGGATCTATCCAGTTATATTAAAGGAGGCAGCAAAGGAAGTATGCAAACCCCTAGCCATAATTATGAGAGCTTCTTTGGACTCAGGGGAGGTACCCATAGACTGGAGATGTGCAAATGTAACCCCAATTCACAAAGGAGGATCAAAGGCTGACACAAGTAATTATAGACCTGTTAGTTTAACTTCTGTTCCAGGTAAATTAATGGAGGCACTGGTTAAAGAAGCACTGCAGGATCATCTAGACAAGAATTCAGTTATAGCTCAGACGCAGCATGGTTTTGTTAAGGGCAGGTCTTGCCTGACCAATTTGATTGGATACTATGATGTAGTCACAAAAGAACTGGATGCAGGGAATAACTTTGATATTATATATTTGGATCTTAGAAAGGCTTTTGATACTGTTGCACATGGAAGACTGCTGCACAAATTGGAGCAGTGTGGCATTGGAGGCAAATTGCTGCTATGGATAAGGGGATGGTTGAGTGGCAGAAGACAGAGAGTGGTAATCAATGGACACTGCTCAACGTGGACTAATGTTATTAGTGGAGTTCCTCAAGGTTCAGTGTTGGGTCCATTGTTGTTTTCGGTGTTTATGAATGATATTGATGATGGGATATCAAGTTTAATGTCTAAGTTTGCAGATGATACAAAGGTTGGCAGGGTCGTTAAGGACACTACTGACGCTATGCTGCTGCAACAGGATCTGGAAAGGTTGAACAGATGGGCTGAGAGGTGGCAAATGAAGTTTAACATTGACAAATGTAAAGTACTACATATGGGTAACAGTAACCCCAGAGCAATGTATCAACTCTGCGGTACTACACTGACAGTGGTGGAGAATGAAAAGGACCTGGGGGTAATTGTGCAGGCAGATATGAAGTTCTCTGAGCAGTGCAGACGAGCTACAAGAGTAGCTCATGGTGTCTTGTCAATGATATACAGGAATTTTTCTAGCAGGGATAAGGAGGTGATTATTCCCTTGTATAAGGCAATGGTTAGGCCACATCTTGAGTACAGTAATACCCCGAAGTTACGCGATAGGTGGGTCCGACGAAAATCGCGTAAGTCGAATTCGCGTAAGTCGGGGTACAACTTTGCATATAAATACATATAAATGTTGCTTAATTGGGACCAAGGACTAACAAAAACACTAGTTTAGAAGAAAAATATTAATAAAATTGCAGTTCTTTATACATATTAATACAAAATATGTATTAAAAAAACAAATGACTTACGTAAAAAAGTTATTTCGACGTCGATGGCTTCATAAAATCTCACAAATTCGTCTGACGACACAGCGCGTTCTTTTTTTCACGCAGAATTTCTTCGTAGCAAGCTAATAATTTTTTTATTCCTTGCTTTGTAGCTATAACGCGTTCTTCGTTGGAGTCTATGTTTTCTAAAATTTTTAAGCCCTTTACAATTGAGCCCTTTTCAATTTTCAACCTCTCAAGTTTGCAATTGTCATGTGCTTTTCGCCGTTGCTTCATTTAGGTCTGTAGCACGTGCAATATCACATGGTCTTTCATTTCGCTCAAAGCGTTTCACAATTTCATATTTTTTCTCTATCGACAGAGGCGGACTGGCCATAAGCCTTACCGGGGAAACCTCAGTGGGCCAGTGTGATTTTGGCCATAAACCATAGTATGAGGCCACTATAAATTTTCCCGGGTAAGAATTTTTGATCCAGTCCGCCTCTGTTTATCGATATTGCTTTTTTTTTTCTCTCTGAATCTGCAGTGTCTTCACCAGGACGCTTCCTTTTCACACCTTTTAATTAAGTATTTTACTCATTTTTAGGGAATAAAGCACAATTACAAAACGAGGAGGCACGCTTGATACACATAAACAAAGCTGCGCGCACGTAGCAACTGAATAAACAACACCATAAAGGCAGAGATACACTATTAACACCTCACATTTCTAGGGGTTACTACCATAAAACAATAAAAATCCAGTTGCGTTTCTGCTAGTGAAATCTGTTATAAACTGGTAGTAAACTCGATCTAATTGCATTTGCAATTATACCGATAGCTGGAATTGTGTTGGTTTTTACGTTATTATGGTGAAATGTGTTTCCCCTTCACTGATATAAAAAACATAAAAGCAGCAAAGTTGAATTTTGTTCATCTTTCGCTCTCATTCTCCGCCGTCGCACCGTATATCGATAACATATGAAAAACGACCTTGAAGATAGTGGGCAGCAGCGTTGCCAAACGAAAAAATCAAGAACCGCGTAACTCCGAGTTCGCGTAAGTCGGGGTATTACTGTACTGTATACAGGTCTGGAGGCCTCATTTCAAGAAGGATGCAGAGCTGCTGGAACGGGTACAGAGAAGGGCAACAAGATTAGTAAATGGAACAAAGGGTTGCTCTTACGAAGAAAGGCTCAAGTTTTGCAAATTACAGAGTCTGGAGACTAGGCACCGGCGAGGTGATCTGATAGAGGTGTATAAGGCTTTGAATGGTTTGAGCATGCTCAATGCCAATGGGATTCTTCATCTTAATGGGATTCTTCATCTTTCTCAGAATAATCACCTCAGAGGGCATAAATTCAAATTGAGGAAGGACGGATGTCGGATAGATGTGCGGAAATTTGCCTTTGGCCAGCGGGTGGTTGGTTGGTGGAACCGACTTCCATCACTTGTTGTTGAAGTTGATAGCCTAAAGAAATTTAAAGCTCAACTGGACAGGTATTTCGAACGAACGGAGGGGTGAAATGGGAGAGGGTTTTTTTTTTTTTTTTTTTTTTGGCTGATGCTGAATAAGCTTGCTTTCTTGCATCATATGCCTCTACTAATGCTAATGCTAATGCTTCCCACTTAGAATTTACTGTTTGTAACATCGTCAGTTGATCCCACTGTACAGAATTTAAAAACTGTCTGAGACCACTGTACTCCCCTTTACGGAAGCAAAAACCCTTTCCTTTACCCCTGACGGTAGTTACCTCTTTGAGTAAATCCCACTTCAGCACACTGTGATCACTGCCACCTAGTGGTTCCTTTATCTGCAAATTCTTAATACACGAATGATCACTGCTGATAACCAGATCAAGAGTGTTACTTTCTCTGGTTGCCTCTCGAACATGCTGCTGCAGAAAACAATCATCCAATAAATCCACAAAAGTCTGACATAGTGTGTGAGTGACCAACCCACAAGTTCCAGTCAATATCTGGGAAGTTAAAATCCCCCATTATAAGACATTCTGATTTACTGGCCCACTCTATTTCTCTGTACAATTGTTCATTGTACTCATTCAAGTCATTAGGCCTATAACACACTCCTACTCTTATTTTTCCTTTTGCAGTGCTTATCTCACACCAAACTGACTCAACAGAGCACTGTTCATCTATATTAACTGGGTGCACTTCCTTTGATTTTATGTTTTTCTTAATTAACAGCATAACACCCCCTCCCTTTCTGTACACATTGTACTCCCCAAATTCCAGTTCTGCATTCCTTATAGCTTTGTGACACCACGTCTCTGCTATCCCAACAATATCCGCCTTTGATGTCTTCACCAACACTTCAAATTCATCAAATTTATTTACTATACTTCTAGCATTGGTATACATGCAAGCATACATGCTCCTATGCCTATTCCTTGTTACCCTAACACATCCCATATACCCAACTATTCCATGATGACTGCCATCCGTCCCTGAAACCCCCAACACCCCTCGCTCCAGGTCGCTTCTTATTCTAATAGAAGTTGTGCAAGAATCACCTTCACCTCTGCCTGCGGTTACTGTTAAACTATTAGTCTTTGTATCCCCCCAAACTAGCAGTTTTCCGACCCACCTAACACTGCCTCGATTGCATCAGCAAATATTCTTGCACCCTTTCTATTTAAGTGTATCCCATCCCTGTAGAAGCAATCTCTCCTGTTAACAAGTACAGTCCAGGCTGAAAAAAATTCTACCCCTTGAGCCTTGCACAATCTTTCCAGGGCCGAATTGATCGACAAGGCTCTCATCATGTACTCCCTCCTATCGTGTCTGGGCAGAATTGCAGACACTTTCAAATTCAACCCTATTTCACGGCTTTTTTTCAACAGTGACCTGTACTTGTTGAGTAATTCCGCCGGTCTCCTACTCTTAATATCATTAGTGCCAACGTGTACAACTATATCACCTTTTGTGCCTTGAAAGATGATATCCGCTCTACAACGTCATCAATCTTTGCCCCTGGCAGACATACCCTGGTCCTGTTCCACCTATCCTTTTTACAAAGGATGTTCCCCGTTTCCCTGACTGTGAATTGTGAATTAGATAAAAATTTTCAGCTGGACAGAAGTATTTCAGGTACACCAATCTGTGAAGATTTTTATAGTTGCAATGAACAAAGATAATATTTACAAAGTAAAATGTTACTGACCCCCATTCTAAATAGCTGGCAGAATAAAAAAAAAGAAAAAAAAAATGGCAGTCGACAAAAAAAGTCAGCAGACTTTATAGTTGGGGAAGGACATTATGTAGTTGTTTTCCATCAATTAAATACCATTCATGGAAAAAAATTTCCATGAGTACACATATTTGTGTGTAATTATGTTTTAATCGTTTACGACATCCTACAATAGTAGTAAGAGGAAATACAGTACAAAACTTTCAAAGAGAAGTATGCCAATTTAAAGCGAACTGACTCAGGGAAAACCTGAAACCATAACGACAGGCCTACTATGTCACGTTAAAAAAAACATGTCATTTGTTTCAGCTAATAATCTAGCCCCAATTAAGTACAAAATTCTTGAATTGGGTACATAACATTTAGCAAACTACCTGGTTCTTTTAAGCTTTGTTACATAGTACTTAATACGTGGAGAAATTTTACACTATTAGATATTTTTTTTATTCACAAATTAATTTCAAAACAATATGATCATTACTCACCAAACAATGGAATATGACTAATTAATAATCTTGAAATTGATGTAGACCAACAATTACATCAAGATCAACACAACCTAAAATAGGCAGATTCATTTAAAAATAATGCATTCATATAAAACATTAATGTATAGAAACAATTTCAATATTTTGTTTGTTACCTTTGCTCATGTGTAAAGGTCTTACTAGTCTCTGTTCAGAGGTATCCCAGTTGATCCAATGTTCTAAACCTCAGAGTATTATTATACTCATGGTGATTCAACTCCCCCAGTTGAGCAGTGCATCTGCATTAATAGACTTATAACTGGTGCTAGATGGAAGGTAAAGCATCTCAAATTGAATAATTGTAATTTTATGATTTACAAATAATTTATGAATCCTGAACGGAACTATTATCATGAAGCTAAGCTAGCTAGAAATTTCATCCTGGTTATGTTCAGGTATAGTTACAAGCTGTCGGGTTATGAAGATGGGATTCACGGTTGATGGGCTCTTATAGCTTTAGTCTGGGACAAATGTTCACTGAATTCTTACAAATTTAATATGGAAAATATGTTCAGAACTGATTTATGAGAGGTCAACTTGTTTAAGTTTGATCTGTGATGCCAATGTGGAGCATTTAAGGGGGGGCCCCAATTTAAGTCAGATAAATGAAAATTTTAACTGCATAAATGGAGTAAGACTGCAAGGAATTATTGCCAAACATGCTGAGCCAGTATAATTGACTTCTGCTAATGGCAAATGGCTTGCTTGACATTCTTTAAAGTTCCTCTTCAAAACATACTGTCACTATTTACAACAGTAACCTCAATTATCAGGGCTATATGTGTAGCTTCCCTAGTATGCCATTTTAAGTCTGTCTTAAGGTTCTCTGATCCAGGCTGCCATATACACAACTTAGTGTCACCTGATGCATTAAATTGCACCTCTGGTGTTGGAAGAGTTCTGGCCACTTCAGTTGTATGGTCTCTCAATGGTCAATGAAGTCACTAAAAACACCTTTTAGATCAGGTAAAACTCCATTTAGACGTTTGTGATTATCAGAATTTGTATAGTGTCTCTTGAAACGTCAGTGCATTAAAATTTGTGTACCCAATGCTGTGTTATGATAGTTAAGTTACTCAACAATTTAGTGTTCAACTGTATCGTCGTCTATTTTTGATTTAGTCATCATTTCAATCTTCTCGAAAATTTAACGAATACAAAAATTGATTGCTTCAAGCAATCTTCTACCAATGCCCATCAATCGATCACAATATTGTATAGATGTATTTCAATCTTAATCCGCAGTGACAATGAATTAATTATGCGAACAAGAATGAGACTAACTGCACAGTTATGTTACCTGTCAAGAACTGAGTTAATATTCTATAAGAACATAACCTAGAATAAGAACATAGAAGACAAATTCAAAATATTAGGTATAGCTAACACACACAAACATAATACAATAAGCTCACTTAAATATTTGAGGTACCGATGCTTTCATAATTCCTCACGGCAAAGAAAACGCTTGTACCAGATAAAATCCACAGATATTGTTTTAATTGCAAACAGTAATGGAACACATAACAGCTTACACTATTAACAACAATTCAACAACACGGACTTGTGTTTACTGCCGCCTAGTATCTAAAATCTGAAGTATTCTATTCTAAATCACATTAAAGAAAACAGAACAGTTAACTTTTCTGTTGACTGTATAGAGCAGAAAGAGTAGAAAGTGACCAAACTTTTGGAATTCGCAACAGGCAAAGCAACATGCACTATATTTTTACAAAAAAAAATTTAATTTTGTAATTTAAAATATAATTTAAATATACAGTATAAAAGTTTGCAAGAGTATTTAAAACATTGATTGCCTGTCACATTCAATCAGACCAGGGCATCAGCTGTCATATGGCCAATCTCTATTTGCTAACACCTCCTAAAACTTCTCAGTTATCTTACTTCTTATTTTTAGCATAAGACCAAACCCCATTCATTATACATAATCTCCTTGATAGACTGAAACTAACCCTGCTAATAACCTGTTAACTTCACGATATCTGCCATGATTGGCTGGTAAAATTCAATGTACTATTTACTCAAATTGCAGCCTTTTTTAAAGAAGATAAACAAGGCTTTTCTGTCGTTTCACAACACAACTTCATGATCTAGTCCGTATATTTTTTCAAACTCTACTAAATGACAGGTACTCATATCTTCATATGTATGAAATAATAACCCTTGCACCAAATTTCACTAGTTTGGCTTCTCCCATCAAGGGGCCCATAAAGTGATCTTTATTTTACAAGAAATTATTCTTATTTATTTAATCTTTTTCCTTTGTGTTTTCATTTTCAGTCAAAACAAAAACTTCACATCTCCAGTCCATATAGGCCTCCCCTGAATCCAAAGATGCTGTCATAATTAGGGCTTATGGTCAGTTTACCTCCTTTGCTGCTTCCATTTATTTAAATGGATAGATTCCGTGTACGTAGACATATTACGAGAAAGCTTTGGCAAAAGATACTAAGAAAAACTGCAAGGACTTCTTTATTTACATAAACTCTAAAAAAGGAAGGGGATTAATCCAATTGGTCCACTTGATATCGATGGTTCGACTGTTGATGATCCTGCTCACATAGCTAACAAACTGAATGAGTATTTTGAATCTACATTAACACACGAGGAGTTAATGTAGGGGGAAAATGCCAGACGTTTAGCTCACTGTAACAGGGTGCTTAATGATTTTGGAATAACTGAGAGCAAAGTGGAGGAGAAATTGTTGAAGTTAAACATAAGAAAGGCACCAAGGGTGGATGGGATCTATCCAGTTATAGTTTTGAATCCAGAACTGGATGCAAAAAACAAAATTTGATATCATATATTTGGATTTCAGGAAAGCTTTTGACACTGTTGCGCATGGAAGACTATTGTACAAATTGGAGCAGAATGGTATTAAGGGTAAGTTGCTACAATGGATAAAAGGATGGTTAAGTGCGAGAAGACAGAGGGTGGTAATCAATGGGTGCTGCTCTTCTTGGACTAATGTTATTAGTGGAGTCCCACAGGGTTCGGTGTTAGGTCCACTGTTGTTTTGTATATTTATCAATGATATTGATGAAGGTATATCAGGCTTAATGTCGAAGTTTGCAGATGATACAAAGATTGGCAGGGTTGTTAATGACAGTAATGGCAGTCTGCTACTGCAACAGGATCTAGATAATTTGGGCAGATGGGCTAAGAAGTGGCAACTGAAGTTTAACCTTGACAAATGCAAAGTACTGCATATGGGTAGAAATAACCCCAGAGAAACGTACCAACTGTGTGGTACTACACTTAAGGTGGTAGAAAATGAAAAAGACCTGGGAGTAATTGTGCAGTCAGATATGAAGTTTTCTGAGCAATGCAGACATGAAGTTTTCTGAGCAATGCAGACAGGCTGCCAGGGCAGGTCATGGGGTTTTGTCAATGATATATGGGAATTTTTCTAGCAGGGAAAAGGAGGTGATTATCCCTCTGTATAAGGCAATGGTCAGGCTACGCCTTGAGTACTGCGTACAGGTCTGGAGACCTCATTTTAGGAAGGATGTAGATTTACTTGAGCGGGTACAGAGAAAGGCAACAAGATTGGTGAGGGGAATGAAGGGATCCGCTTACCAAGAGAGGCTTAAGTTCTGCAAATTGCAGTGGCTGGAGACTAGGCATCTGCGCGGTGATCTGATTGAGGTATATAAGGCCTTGAATGGATTGAGCACGCTGAATTCTGATGGGATCCTTCCACTTGTTCAGATTACGAACCTAAGGGTGCATAAATTCAAATTAAGAAAAGACAGATGTAGAATAGATGTGCGGAAATTTGTCTTTAGCCAGAGGGTGGTTAATTGCTGGAACAAACTTCCATCTGTCGTTGTGGAAGTTGATAGCTTGAATAAATTTAAGGAGGAACTGGACAGGCATTTGGAGGGAATGGTGTGATTTTTTTTTTTTTTTTTTTTTTGGCTGATGCTGCATAAGCTCATACATTTGCTTTCTTGCATCACATGCCACTACTACTACTACTACTACTATTATGAGAGCATCCTTGAACTCAGGAGAGGTTCCCACGGACTGGAGATGTGCAAATGTATGCCCAATTCACAAAGGGGGATCGAAGGGTGACAGGAATAATTACAGACCAGTTAGTTTAACTTTTGTTCCTGGTAAAAGGATAGAATCACTGGTTAAAGATGCATTGCAGGATCATCTAGACAAGACTGCAGCAATAATTCAGACACAGCATGGGTTTGTTAATGGGAAAGTCTTGTCTGACAAATTTGATAGGATATTATGATGTGGTTACAAAGGAACTGGATGCAAAAAATAATTTGGTATCATATACTTGGATTTCAAGAAAGCTTTTCACACTGTTGCGCATGGAAGACTATTGTATAAATTGGAGCATTAAGGGTACGTTGTATTAAGGCTAAGTTGCTACAATGGATAAAAGGGTAGTTGAGTGGCAGAAGACAGAGAGTGGTAATCAATGAACGCAGCTCTTCGTGGACTAATGTTTTTAGTGGAGTTCCACAGCGTTCGGTGTTGGGCCCACTGTTGTTTTGTATCAATGATATTGATGAAGATATACTGAAATTTAACATTGGGAAACGCAAAGTACTGCATATGGGTAGAAGTAACCCCAGAGGAACGTACCAACTGGATGGTACTACAATTAGGGTGGTAGAAAATTCTACAACGACAGATTGAAGTTTGTTCCAGCAATAAACTACCCCGCTGGCTAAAGGTAAACTTCCGCATATTCTACAACCATCTTTTCTCAATTTGAATTTATGCCCTCTCAGGTGAGTATTCTGAGCAAGAGAAAGAATCCCATCAGCATTGAGCATTCTCAAACCATTCAAGACTTTATATACTTCAATCAGAGCACCTCGCAGGTGCCTAGCCTATATTCATCCCACAGCTGTAATCAAAACGTAGGTGTCGTGTGGGCATAGTGCCATGGGAAGAAATGTATACGCAGACTGTCCTCAAAAACAGAATAGACCAAAATGCATCAACTGCAAAAGGTGTAATAAGGATTATGGTCACTCATAAAGGACACTTCATGTCCAGAATACATTAGAGCACTGGAACAGGCTAAAACAAGAACCATTAATCAGTAACATCGACCAGATCTCTGCCTTTAATGCAACTTTCTCTAACCATGAGGATATTACAATGCTGCAACTGAATGCATATCGCTCCTGTAATGTCACAGTTGAAATCCGAGTTGCCATTACGGAGAATTCCTATGATTTGCTCTGCTTACAAGAACCATATTTTTCCAGACGTCTCCATGGACACAACACAAAATTAATGGGTTTCCCAATCTCTGCCCGGAGCATACATGCTGACACAGAACAACCAAAATCTGCAATAGTGGTATTTAATATCTCTCTTGATATAACAGCTATTTCTTCCCTGTGTAGAACAAATGCAGCATGTGTACAAATCTCGTAACTTTCTCATACTTTCTATTTAGTATCACTCTACTATCCTCCATCTGAAGATATCCAAATCTCCCTGAACTGTCTAGATTCTGTCATTGAAAAACTATGCCCATCACCAATCATTATAGCTACAGACTCCAATGCCAAGTCTCCATTATCGTATAGTACCTCTACTGACCACAGAGGACGAAACTGGAGAACTTCATACTGGCACATAAATGGTGCCAGCATGAAGTTCACAGTAAATGGTGAGTCTAACATCGACCTGACTCTCAAAACTGCAAGCATCGCTAACAAAATATAAAACGGAGCTGTGATTGATGATCTAACCTGTAGTGACCACCGTGCAATTTCATTTAAACTAACCACAAATTTCAAAATCGAGGTTACCTCCTCAAGACTTGAGAAGATTCGCTATAAAATATATAAAATGGCCACTGTTCTTGGAATGAGTTAAACATGACTTCCGTGATGAAATTTTAAATTCATTCAATCAGCTTAATGCCGAAGAACAAGCCTTCTATATCCAAACTGCCTTAATATATCACCTTGGAATCCTACAATAATTTGCTTGTGATTTATTTGCTAGAAGAAAACTTCTGTTGGCCAATCCGCTTCAGTTTCACCTCCTATAGCGCCTCCAGCACCTTGAATAATGTCAGCCTCAACAGTGAGCGGTGCCTTACAAAAATAAAATATTGTCACCTTGAATAGCTCTTAGAAGATCACATTGATCCAGTTTTTTTTTTTCTTATTTTTTTTACTTTTATCCCCTGGCCTGAGTAACCCCAGGATTGCTGGCACTCACTGGTATTGCACTGCCTCCAGTGGGTGCTGTCTCTATTGACTTTTAAATTTATTTATATCTATTTTTTTCATTATTTATTATTTTTTTTAATATATTTTATTTACTTATTTTTTTGTAATTTTTTTTTTCTAGCCGGTACGGCTAGAGAAAATCGAAGAAAGTCTGGATAGCTGTGGGTTTTTTTTTTCTTTTTTATTTATCTTTTTATAATTATTTTATTTTATATTTACAATCATTACTTATTTATTATTTTTGTTTCTTCTTCTTACTTTTATTAATTTATTTTTAATTTCACTTCACCTTCATTTTATTTATTTATTTATTTTATTAAAAATTTTTTACTTTGTATCGATATATATATTTTTTATTATACTTCTTTTTTCTTAATACTGTTTTATATTAAAAAAAAAAACATTTTTCTGCTCTTATCTATACATTTTTATCTTAGTTTATTTTCCTTCTTTTTTTAACTAACTTATTTATTTTATTAATTATGATTTTATTTATTTTTTTTTCTCTATGCTGGTACCGTAAGTTTGGATAGCTGTGGATACGGGATTTGCTGGCATAGCACTATCTCCGGGGGGTGTGGGACTGCGCCCTCTTCAGGGCCGACAAAGATTATAATGGTCTATGTCCATTGGCTAAGGACATATCTAGTTGTGGCCCACATTCTCGTGGTGTAGACGAGCACCGGGCACGCTTTCCAGGAGATCGTCTGCCCATTGGCAAAGAGGCCAGAAACAACTAAATAAAACAACACATAATATGCGCAAACATAACACTACACGTTTCTGGCATCTATACAGAGTTTTGTATCATCACAGAGTAATATGGCGGAGATGAACTTATGTTCCTGGAGTCGCAGTACAGAAGGTACTATACATCTAATGCATTTACATCTTATCTTATTTTTCATCTACGCCTGTAGCATAGTGGTATCGTCACCGTCCTCCCCACACCGGGTGGAAAAGGCCCGGGTTCGAATCCCGTCGATGACGCGAGCTACTTTAGTGGACTGTTTTCACTCCGTGGCTGAGTTAGTCGGTCTCAGGCGTAGATAGCAAGGTTTTCCCCCCAGAAACTGGGGCTTTTTTGTCCAGCAAACAGACAAATCGACCAGAGAACACACGCAATTTACAGACATAATACATAAATGGGTATATGTAATCATTTGCTGGAGACCCTAATATAATAATTTGAATTTGAATTAACTTACTTTTCGGAAACCCCTCGTACCATAGGTATCTGTATCACCTGATGTTTTAAATGCATATGGCGCAATTCTCTGCCCCATTCTCGTCAGTTCGTTTAGCATCCATTTACGTCTAAGCCTTGAAAAGTATTTCGTAGTTAGTATCAAAAACCTAGTAGCTTTCATGATTACCTCCCTTATCTCTCCCATTTAGAGTTTGTTCTTGGTAATATCATCAGATAGTCTCACTGTAAGTAATTTAAAACTGTCTGAAACCACTGTAGTCATCCTCATGAAAGTAAAAGCCCTTGGCAGTAGTTATATCTGAAAATAAATCCCACATCAGCGAACGGTAATCACTTCTACACACAGGAACTTTTACCTGCAGGTCCTTAATGCATGAACAATCGCAGGTGATAATCTCTGGTTGCCTCTCTAACATGCTGCTATAGAAAAGAGCCATCCAATAATCAACGAAAGTCTTGTTATTGTGTAATTTTACAAACTCCACTCAATATCTGCAAAGTTAACATCCCCCCACCCCCGATATAAGTTATACTGGCCCACCTACAGAGTATTATATAGAGTACAAACATACAGAGTATTATATAGAGTACAAACATACAGAGTATTATATAGAGTACAAACATACAGAGTATTATATAGAGTACAAACATACAGAGTATTATATAGAGTACAAACATACAGAGTATTATATAGAGTACAAACATACAGAGTATTATATAGAGTACAAACATACAGAGTATTATATAGAGTACAAACATACAGAGTATTATATAGAGTACAAACATACAGAGTATTATATAGAGTACAAACATACAGAGTATTATATAGAGTACATACTAGTAAATTAATAAGAGGAGTTTACCTCAATATAGTACGTGGAACACTTCCGTATGATACCCTCCAGAAATTAAAACGGAAAAAACGAAAAAATCGACAACTTACCGGTACATTAAAGTAAAATATAAATAATTAAAGTAAATTATAAATAATTAAATAATCAATTTAACACAATTCAAAATCAATTCAAAACAATTAAAATTCAAATTAACGCAATTAAAAGAATCTAACGAAAATATTCAAAACGATTTTCCTTCCTGAAGCTGACAATGCTTTTCGACCGACTGTCGTGATCACAGGAATGAAAATTATCGAATCAGGCTAAACCTGCAACTTAAATAGTGATTATGTGTCTTCGCGCATGCGCGTAAAGGTCCACGCATCGGAGATCAAATATGGCCGCCGAACATTAACAGAATTCTCGTGTAATTTAATTTCAACGGTTTCTGCAATTAATAGTCGCGTATAATTACGTTGAACGTTAAGTATTTTGGCCTCGTTAAATAAAAAAGTATGTTTTTCGTTAATGGCATGAAAGGCTAATTCTGACGCTGCTGAACGAGAAGCACGAACAGAGGCTTCGTGTTGATTTACACGGATATTAAGAGAAAACCGCGTGGAACCCTAATAAGACGAGTCGCAATCACCGCAAGAAATGTTGTATACTAGATCATTAATTTGTGTTGCGAACGCCGAAAGAACCGAGCGATTGTTCAGTATAGTGTGTAACTTCCGTATAGGCCTAGCTATAATTTTAAATTCGGTATCTTTAAAGAATCTGTTAAGCTGTTTGTGCCATTGTTCAACATATGGGACAGAAATAAAGTATTTTTTGATATTACTATTGTTGATTGGTGCAGTATTTTGTATCCTATCCTTAGCTTGTACCCTAATTCGATTTATTGTGTTAATGGGATAACCCCTGTTCAAGAATCTGCTAGTTAATATTTGTATTTCTGAGTCTAAAGCAGAATCCGTCGTTGAATATTTATAGGCATTTAGAAATTGATTAAAGATAATCGATCTTTTGTAGGTGAACGGGTGGTAGCTATTATAATGTAGAAGCATACCGGTGTTTGTGGGTTTTCGATAGATGCTAAATTGTATTTTGTTCGAGTCTCGGGTAAGCGTGAAATTTAGAAAGTTTAATGACTTAGTATCCGTATCTTCCCTTTCCAATGTAAATTTGAGTCTAGAATGAATATTGTTAAACGAATGTAAAATATCTTGGATAGTACTACTATCGGTAATAACTAGAACATCGTCTAAATACCTCCCATAGTATGTGATACGGGGACGAAAAGGTATGTCAAATGTCAAATGTATCTGCTCAAATGTATCTGCTCAATCGTTGAGAGATAGATCTCTGACATTAAGCCACTCAGGCTCAAACCCATTGGTAATCCAAAAATTTGTTTGTACACCTTGTCTCGAAAGGTGATGTAGTTAGCCTCAACTAATAGTTTAATTAAGTGAAAAATCTCCTTTATAGGCAGCTTCGTATAATTAATCGGTGTCGAGTTTTTATTTAACATATCCCAAATAATATCTAATGTGTATTCAACGTTTACATTCGTATATAATGATGTAACATCTAATGAGAATAAATTGTCATTGTCGCCGAGTCTACAGTCTTTAAGATTATTAAATAATGTATCGTAATTCTTAATCCCAAATTGTATAACCTGTCTAAAAGGTTTTATAATGTTATATACATGTGTGGCTAAGGCTGAAAATGCCGAGTTCCTGTAGGAAACAATAGGTCGAATCGGAAATCCAGGCTTGTGTAATTTTACCTGACCAAAAAGTGCAGGAATATTGTATGTTCTGGACTTCAATTCCTTCAACTGAACCATAGTAATGTAGTCGTTTTTACGATATGTGGTTAACGTTTTATTGTATTGATTTACCAAATTGGTAAACAGTGTCGGGTCCACTTCACAATAAGTGGAGCTATCAGATACAACTGAATCTAACTTATTAATATAATCATGTTTATCTAGTATTACCACTGTATCTCCTTTATCTGCCCTCTGTATAATAATGTCCTTATTTTCACGAAGTTCTCGTAAAGCTGAACTGTCATGTGTATTCAATTTAGGAAGTCGTGTTTCTTTTATGTTATTCACTACTTGGTTAACTTGTTGAATAAATACATCTTTTTGTGGAACACTACGAAGTCCAAATTCAAAATCAATTACGCATTGTTTTTTTGGCAGCTTTCGAGGTGGTAAATTATAATTTAATCCTTTGGATAAAAGTGAAATCTGGTCCTGCGATAGTGTACACGAGGAAAGATTTGTAACCTGTTGATGTGTCGGTTCGTTGGATACTGGGTGAGGGGGTGTTCGTGAACTAGCCGACATATTCTGTGGTAGTGCGTTATGTGTCTGTGGGGGGGATGTCACCCAACTCGTGTGAACTTGGTCGCAAGCTCGCGACAATGTGTTAGAATTCGTATGAACGTGTCTTGAACTATTCGATAATGTTTGCAACTTATTAACGTGTCTGTTTTTTATTTCTGAGGCTTGTGCTTCCCGTCGCAAATCTATGGAGGTCTTCAATACAGACCAATCGTTCGGATGTAGATAATTTTTTAATTTATCGCGAAGCTTCCTAACCTGGGAAAGGTATTTTTGTTTATCCGAATATCGAGATTTTAAGGCAAGCTTAACAATATTACGTGATGTCGCCAGTGATAGTTGTTTTATGCCTGAAATTTTTTGATTTAAATTCACCCTGGCAAACTTCGGAACGATGTTGTTTTGAAGGCAATATTTTAGGAAAGAAATATGGTAACTTTGGGCCGAGTACCTTAGTGTAGATTTAATGTAATTTTGTACCAAGCCATTCAAAAAATCTCCCATAATTGTGTGTATCGATTGTATACTACTGGAGAGACAGGAAGTGAATGAAATAGTCAATAAGAGTATGAAAATTAATTTGATAGTATGAATCAGAGCTGTAATACTCAATATGTTCTACGTTGATAATGATATTATTCCTGTCACCCTTCGATCCCCCTTTGTGAATTGGGCATACATTTGCACATCTCCAGTCCGTGGGAACCTCTCCTGAGTTCAAGGATGCTCTCATAATAGTAGTAGTAGTAGTAGCAGTGGCATTTGATGCAAGAAGGCAAGTGTATGAGCTTATGCAGCATCAGCCAAAAAAAAAAAAAAAAAAATCACACCATTCCCTCCAAATGCCTGTCCAGTTTCTTCTTAAATTTATTCACCCTATCAACTTCCACAACGACAGATGGAAGTTTGTTCCAGCAATTAACCACCCGCTGGCTAAAGGCAAAATTCCGCAATCTAATCTACATCTGTCTTTTCTTAATTTGAATTTATGCCCCCTTAGGTTCGTAATCTGAACAAGTGGAAGGATCCCATCAGAATTCAGCGTGCTCAACCCATTCAAGGCCTTATATACCTCAATCAGATCACCGCGCAGGTGCCTAGTCTCCAGCCACTGCAATTTTCAGAACTTAAGCTTTTCTTGGTAAGAGGATCCCTTAATTGCCCTCACCAATCTTGTTGCCCTTCTCTGTACACGCACAAGTAAATCTACATCCTTCCTAAAATGAGGCCTCCAGACCTCTACGCCTCCAGACGCAGTACTCAAGGCGTGGCCTGACCATTGCCTTATACAGAGGGATAATCACCTCCTTTTCCCTGCTAGAAAAATTCCTATATATCATTGACAAAACCCCATGACCTGCCCTGGCAGCCTGTCTGCATTGCTCAGAAAACTTCATATCTGACTGCACAATTACTCCCAGGTCTTTTTCATTTTCTACCACCTTAAGTGTAGTACCACACAGTTGGTACGTTTCTCTGGGGGTTACTTCTACCCATATGCAGTACTTTGCATTTGTCAAGGTTAAACTTCAGTTTCCACTTCTTAACCCATCTGCCCAAATTATCTAGATCCTGTTGCAGTAGCACACTGCCATTACTGTCATTAACAACCCTGCCAACTTTTGTATCATCTGCAAACTTCGACTTTAAGCCTGATATACCTTCATCAATATCATTGATAAATATACAAAACAACAGTGGACCTAACACCGAACCCTGTGGGACTCCACTAATAACATTAGTCCAAGAAGAGCAGCACCCATTGATACCACCCTCTGTCTTCTCCCACTTAACCATCCTTTTATCCATTGTAGCAATTTACCCTTAATACCAATCTGCTCCAATTTGTACAATAGTCTTCCATGCGCAACAGTGTCAAAAGTTTTCCTGAAATCCAAATATATGATATCAAAATTATTTTTTGCATCCAGTTCCTTGGTAACCACATCATAATATCCTATCAAATTTGTCAGACAAGACTTTCCCTTAACAAACCCATGCTGTGTCTATATTATTGCTGCAGTCTTGTCTAGATGATCCTGCAATGCATCTTTAACCAGTGACTCCATTATTTTACCCGGAACAGAAGTTAAACTAACTGGTCTGTAATTACTCGTGTCACCCTTCGATCCCCCTTTGTGAATTGGGGATACATTTGCACATCTCCAGTCCGTGGGAACCTCTCCTGAGTCCAAGGACGCTCTCATAATTATGGCTAAGGGTTTGCTTAGTTACTTTGCCGCCTCCCTTAATATAACTGGATAGATCCCATCCACCCCAGGTGCTTTTCTTATGTTTAACTTCAACAATTTCTCCTCCACTTTGCTTTCAGTTTTTACGTTCCTCACGTCTATTTTCAATAGACGTGAGGAAGTTTGCCTTTAGCCAGTGGGTGGTTGAATGTAAGTTATACCCCAAGGGCTCACATCTGGTTACTATGGGCTTGAAAAACCCAGGGTCGGGAGCTGGATATCATCATCCTTCTCTTTCTTGGAGATTCCTTTCTCTGTCTCTCTCTCTTGGGGTAACTTGGGAAATTTTTTTTGGCTGGTTCATCATAAGCCTCAGGCTTATTTGCATCATATGGCTAATAATATCAAATTTAATCGGTAACCCTTATGCAATGTGTTAGTGGTATTCATACTATTTCTCAGCGTTTTATAAACGGATCGACTAAACCTGAGGAAGTATTAAGCTTTAATCATTATATAGGCCTTAAAAATCTACATTATTTTGATCATAAAAAAAAAAAGTTATATTAGGGGCCCCTGAAAATGATTACATCTACCAATATATTTATTTTGTCTGTAAATTGCGCATGTTCTCTGATCGATTTGCCTGTTTTGCTGGACGAAAAAAACCCCAGTTTTTTGAGGGAAACCTTGCTATTAACCGCAGGGGCTCACATCTGGTGAGTATGAGATTGGCACATCCAGGGTCCTGAGCTGGATATCATCATTATTCTCTTTCTTGATGATTTCCTTCTATTTCTCTCTCTCTCTCTCTCTCTCTCTCTCGGGGTAATTGAGACTTTTTTTTTTTTTTTTTTTTTTTTTTGGCTAGTGCAGTATAAGCCTCAGGCTTCCCTACACAAAATAGCTAATAATAAAAATGCACACCTGAGACCGACTAACTCAGCCACGGCTAAAAGTTCAGAGGAACAACACAACATGACACTACACAACATGAACATGTACTTTACACTTTTTAAAATCTCCGGCCTTGACAGTGTTCTGTGTTTCACACACAGAGTACACAACACGGAGATGGGGGAAACCCTTGGAGCCGTTAGACAATGAACACTACATTTTAACTCAGCCACGAAGTGAAAAAAGCCCACTAAAGTTCCTCACGTCATCTAGAGGATTCGAACTCGGGCCTTTTCCACCCGGTGTGGGAAGGACGGTGACGATACCACTGTGCTCGCGCAGACTATTTTGATCCTAAAGGCGATCATGATCAAATTCCATTTATTTTTGGTTATATGGGCCTAATGTCCTCTCACAGTTGCTAAGATCGCTGTCCTCCCAACACCTTGACGGAAAATATCTAAGTTCGAGTGCCGAACTCAGGTCTTTTTTACCTAACCTGCGGAATTTTTTTGAACCTGTTTCACAACGTGGCTGTGGTAGTCGGGCTCAGGCGAGGGTAGCATGGCTTTTTCTCCTGGAAAACGGTGATTTTTCTTCCAGCAAGCAGAAACTGGACCTCGGAACATAGCAATTTAGAGACAGTGAACACGGAGTAATATGGCCTTTATGCTAATTAAACTGTACACAGAAACAAAGACAAAAAAAAAAAAAAAAAAAAAGAAAGAAAAAAAGATAAGATTTTGTTTAAAAAAATCGATTTTCAAATTAAGAACTACTGTACGTTTTTCTAGTATCACAAACGATGATTTAGTAGTATCTACATTTCATTGATATCGATAACTATTACAAAGTAACAGATACGTAATTTTTGGTTTTATGTTCGCGTTAAGCATATCGTTTGCCCTTATGCTTTGCTGAACATTTACGTGAGGCCTTTGGTAAAGGACAAGCTGTTGTATGTAATAGATGAAATTCTTTATTTTGTATCTAAAGTACCGTAATTATTTCAAGATATTATTATTTTCCCAGCTGTTTAGTTAATTTAAGTCGTGTGAATTTGCTTATTAAAATAAATAGCATAACAGTGAGTATTTATAAACCACGTGTTTTTGTGATTGATATGTTTATGTGTATTAGCTTTTGAGGGTCGTTTTCAGAGCACTTAGATAATTGTGTAGGACTCCTGTCATAGTTCTTGGCCACGGTTTTCTGGAAATATCTTTTGAAATCATGGCGCGAATAAAAGCTACCTTTAGATCACTGTATGCTACAATAAAAAATTTCTTAAATAAAAAAAGTATTTCAAGTGTCATTAAAAAAATTCTCCAGAACTAGTCGGTAGGGTCCTGTGTGTGCGTATTTTGTAGAGTTTAGAAATGAGTTATAGGATTGTTTTGCAAGTGACTCAGTGGGCTCTGTTTCTTGAATACGAACAAATTTTGGATAAATAAAATAAGTGGTGTAATCGTAAGACAGGGCACTTTTACAACCGCTCTGCATTTTTATCGCTATATTTGAATATATATGTTGGCTTTTTTTTTTTTTTTTTTTAGGAATAAAATTTAATTAAATTTGAACTTTTTTTTTTCAACCTGTTTATTTCTAAGAAAATGGAATTCCAATCAGTCTATCTACTTTTTATTATTGAGATAGTGACATCAGGATATGTCAATTCATTTAATATGTTAAATCTTGAACTTCTCCATTCACAACATCAATTACTCATTGTCAGTCTCTTGTTCAGTAAAGGCAAGGGATCACGGCCAAAGAGGAACTTAGAAATGTACCCTCAGGGGCTCACATCTGGTGAGTATGGGCTTGGCACACCCAGGGTCCCAAGCTGGATATCATCATTCTTCTCTTTCTGGGCCGACCAGGCTAGCCGGGTGGGTAAAGTGCCTGCACCTGGCAACCCAAAGGTCGCGGGTTCAATTCCCGCCTCGGGCTTGGATCAAAGTACTGCAAACACTTTGGGAGGTGCATTCTGGCCACAGAAGCCTATGCGCCAACAACTACCAAAAAAAAAAAAAAAACCTCTTTCTGGTTGGTGATTCCCCTTCTACTTTTGACTCTCTCTCTCTCTCTCTCTCTGTGGGTAACTTGGAACCTTTTTTTTCTCTGGTGCAACATAAGCCTCAAGCTTCCTTGCACTATATGGCCAGTAATAATAATAATAAATGGGAATTACTCAAGCTGTTCGAATGTGTACTGGAATTCAAATGAATTGCTATAAATTATATTTTGTAAAAATTTTTCATTTTTATTTCTGATTTATTCTCACATTATCTGAAACATCAAGTCCATTAGACCTTTCAGTTAAATTTCATGAATTTGAAGTACAGGTAAGTAAACAACCCCAGGAGCTCACATCTGGTGAGTATGGGCTTGGCACACCTGGGGTCCTCAGCTGGATATCATCATTCTTCTCTTTCTTGGTGATTCCTTTATCTCTCTCTCTCTCTCTCTCTCTCTCTCTCTCTCTCTCTCTCTCTGGGTAACTCAGGGAATTGTAGGCGCCTCCGTAGCCAGGTGGGAAGGAGCAGCAGTGCGTAGCACACGCTTCTTGATTAGACCGGGGTTCGAGCCCGTCACCACCAAATACGGAGGATGCGGAAAGATCAGGGAATGACCACCGCATATCCCGGAGCAATATGGCCTTAGTTGCTAATGCTCCTAAACACCAAATAACAAAACAAACAAAACAGGGAATTGTTTTTTGGCTGGTGCAGAATAAGCCTTGGCCTTCATTGCACCATATGGCTAATAATAATAATAATAATGAAAAGTGTATTTAGTAGAAATATGAGAAATGTGGTGCTACTACTCACACATAAAGGATATGGAATTTGAATAGAATCTAAGGCAGTGCACCAAGATGATGTGGGTGGCTAGTACAATATCAAGTCATTTGTGACATAAACACTGAGAAAACTAAAACGTGCATCCAGTTGGCATGGGTAACGAGGGCAGTGTTTAGCCAGTTTTGTGTGATATAAGCAGTGGGAAAACAAAAATTGGAATTTGTGGGTTGGTCACTCACAGATTAGCAAGACTTTTATGGATTACTTTGATAATTGTTTTCCACAGCAGCAGCATGTCAGAGAGGCAGCAAGAGGAAGCAATATTCATGATCTGGTTATCAGCAGTGATTCTTCATGCATTAAGAATCTTCAGATAAAAGACAGACTGGATGGCAGTGATCACAGTGTATGAATGTCGAACTTTATTAAAGAACTACTGTAAAGGGAAAGGCTTTTGCTTCATTAAGGGTGATTACAAGGGTTTCAGACAGTTTTAAATACTGAGCAATGGGACCAACTGATAATGTTACCAAAAGCAAATTTTAAATGGGAAGTATTCAGGGAAGTAATCAAAGAAGCAACTAGGCTTTTCATGCCAGTGAAAAAATACTGTTCAATGCTTAGACATAAATAGATGTGAGATGAACTATTGAGACACATGGCAGAGAAGAAAAGTGCATGGGATGCATATAAATTATCTGAAGTAACAAAGGAGGTTAGTAAATGAAGGCAGATTATGTGAGAAGTTTCAGGCAAAGAAAAACAGCAAAGACTTCTATGCCTGTATTAACAGCAGAAGGAAGAGGTGAATCACATTGGGCCACTTGAGGTCTATGGGTTAACTGTTGATGACCCTGCTCAGGTTGCTGACAAATTGAATAGATATTTTGCATCTACATTCACACACGAGGAATTCTTTAGGGAAGAGGATGCCAGAAGTTTATTAAACTAATGAGGATCTGAATGACTTCGTGATAACTGAAAGGAAAGTGGAGGAGAAATTGTTGAAGATGCACTTAAAAAAGCACCTGTGGTGGATGGAATCTATCCAATTATATTAAAGGAGGCAGCAAAGGAGTTAAGCAAATTCTTAGCCATACTTAATTATGCGCACATCTGTGGATTTATTTCCACATCTTAGTCCTTATGGACTGGAGATGTGGAAATATATTCACAATTCATAAAGAGGGATCAAAAGGCAACATGAGTAATTACAGACCTGTTAATCTAAGGTTTGTTCCAGGAAAATTAATGGAATTACTGGTTAAAGAAGTAATGCAGGACCATCTGAACAGGAATGCAATTATACTGCAGTCACAGCATGGATTTGTTAAGGGGCAGTCTTGTTTAATCATTCTGATAGGTGACTGTGAAGTAGTGACCAAGAACTGGATGCAAAAAATAATTTTGACATCATGCACTTGAATTTCAGTAAGGCTTTTGATACTGTTGCACATAAAAAAAAATAAAAAATAAAGAGGCAGACTGCAGCCATTATCAACCCACTGCAGGATGGAAGCCTCCTCAACAATAAAGACTGCTGTATAAACTGGAGTAATGTGGCATTAAGGGCAAGTTACTGCTATGGATAAAGGGAGGATAGAGTGGTTATCAGTGGGCACTGCTCTTTGTGGACTAATGTTATCAGTGGAATTCCCCGGGGTTCAGTGCTGGCCCATTGATGTTTTCAATATTTATTAATGATATTGATGAAGGTATCAGGCTTAATATGAAAGTTTGCAGTTGATAGAGTATTGTATACATGTCTGGAGGCCTCTCTTTAGAAACAATGTAAATCTGCTGGAACAAGTTCAGAGAAGGGTAATCAAATTGTTGAAGGGAATAAAAGGGTGCTCTTATCTAGAAGGACTTCAGTTATGCAGATTGCAGTGTCTGGAGACTAGGCAGCTGTGGGATGATCTGATTGAGGTGTTGAAGGGCTTGAATGTGAATAGCTTTCTTCTTCTTCTTGCTGAGACTACTCACATGACAGGGCATAAATGTAAGCTGAGGAAGGATGGATGTGTGGAAGTTTTCCTTCAGCCAGCAAGTTGTTGATTGTTGGAATAGGCTTCCATCTGTTGTGGAAATGGATGGTTTGAATAAATTCGAGGAAGAACTAGACAGATTCTTAGAGGATACAGATGGGTGAACTGCGTAGGGTTTTTTTTTTTTTTTTCCTGATGCTATATAAGCTTGCTTTCTTGCATCATTTGTCACTACTACTAAGTGAAGATCCATTTTTCAGCCATGTTGGGAAAATTTATGCGATGCCTGTCAGACTGTTGATCATCATTTTGGTATTTGCATCCAAGAGCTACTCGGAGAGGTTTAACATCACAGTAGACAAGGTTGCCCAAACACCAAACTTAAGAACTGGTTAAAGTCTGATACTCCATCATCTGGCTACCTGCACTGAGCTGAATACTGTGACTTCCTGCCAGTTTACACAGATGGCTCAAAGTCGGAATTGTGTTTAGGATTTGCTGCTGTTTTTCCAGACACTATGCATCTCAGCACATTCTTCCTGAATCCAGCATATACACTGAAGAGCTGCATGCGATAGAGTTAGCCTTGGATCACATTAGAACTTGTCAATGCCAGTGGTCTATAATATATTCCAAGATACTTAAATTTCTAAAAATTATTAATTTTTACAAATATATATAATTTTTTTCATTTATTTTTAGTCTGAGTATACTAGCATTTATTTTGCTTTACATTTGTATATATATATTTTGATGTGGTAACCTTTTTGAAAGGTCACCAAAAATCTTTATCTCATTTATGGCATGGCTGTAGTGCACTATGGCCTTGGTTGCATTTGCTCCAGAAAAACAGAAACAAACCAATCATCCAGCGATGCTCTCATAATATGGCTAAGGGTTTGCTTACCCCCCCCTCCTCTTGCTGCCTCCCTTAATATAATTGGATAGATCTTATACACCCCAGGTACCTTTTTTGTTAAGCTTCAAAATTTTTATTCTGCTTTCCTCTCAGTTATTACAATATCATTTAGCTCTCTGTTAGATTGTGATGAACTCAAGTGGACTAATGTGATTCAATCCCTTACTGTTAAAAGTAAAGAAGTCTTTACTGTTTTTTTTTCCAGAGACTTCTTATAGTCTGCTTTAGCTTGTCTAATCTTCTTTGTGACTTGATTACAGACTAGTTTATATTTACCATAGGATTCTGTATCAAAATTATCACCGAATAATTTTTATAGATCCCATACATTTTTCTTCTCTACCACAAATCTTATCAGTTCATCTGACATCCATTTTAGATCTAAGTCTGGAACTGTATTTCTTATGGAAAAGCATAGTAGCATCTATGATTACTTCCCAGAATGCTTCCTATTTAGAGTTTGCTATTGGTAACACCGTTGGATGGTTCCACTATATAAAACTTAAAACTCTCTGAGACCACTGTATTCACTTCTCTGAAAGCAAAAGCTCTTCCCTTCCCTTTGCTCTTGACAGTAGTTATGCCTTTAAGTAAGCACATCAACACACGTGATCACTGCCACCCAGATGGTCTTTTTACCTAAAGATTCTTAATGCTTTTTTTTTTTTTTTTTTTGTTATTTGGTTTTTAGGAGCATTAGCAACTAAGGCCATATTGCTCCGGGGATGTGCGGTGGTCATTCTCTGACCTTTCCGCATCCTCTGTATTCGGTGGTCACGGCTCGAACCCCGGTCTAATCAAGAAGCATGTGCTATGCACTGCTGCTCCTGCCCACCTGGCTACGGAGGCACCGATTCTTAATGCATGAAGAATCACTGCTGATAATCAGATCAAGATTATTGCTTCCTCTTGTTGCTTCTCTAATATGCTAATGTAGAAAAGTCATCCAATAAAACCACAAAATTCTTGCTAGCAAGTGAGTGAACAATCCACAAGTTTCAGTCAATATTGAAAGTTAAAATCCCCGATTATAAGACATTCTGATTGGCTGGCCCACTATTTCTCTGTATAGTTGTTTTATGCTCATTACAGTCATTAGACCTCTAACACACTCCTACTCATTTTTGTTTTCTCATTTATGTCACACCAAACTGACTCAACATTGCATTGGCCATCCATGTTGACTAGATGCATTGTCTTAGATTCATCATCATCAGCCATTTTCAATCCACTGCAGGATGAAGGCCTCTCCAGCAACTCCAGTCTCCAGTGGGAGAATAAAATATTTACCAAATGGGAAGTTTATTCATCTGAACAGTGTTTACTAAGATGACAGTTTGTATGAGGGTTTCATGATTAAAAAAACCAAAAAAAATCTGCAGTTGCAAAATTAAGTCATCATTATTTCTTTCCGATTCTAACTCTATCATATAAGAATCAGGTAACTGAAATAAATAATCTCATTAGTGCAATAAGGATATGCAGTATAGTAAATTATATAGTAATAAATTCTATGAATTGAATACTGTTTTGTCATGTTAATTCCAGTTCAGTAATTTATTTTTTATTTAATAATTCTCTTTTGTTTTTCAGATTGACATTCTATTATGCATCATAGGCCTCCTTGGAATCAACCATCAGCTGCTCCACCGCATCATGTTTTACCACTAGCAAGGTTTTCTCACTCTAATTTGTCTGCACCTTCACATGGTAATATTACCGGGTCTTTTTGGTCGGGAAATCCACCACCATATCGGCCCTCACCACCACCACCACCACCTCCACCACCTTTACCACCACCTGCATCTTGTGCACCACCTTATCCACCATTCTGTCCCCAACAAGCTGTTCCATTTTCACAGCATCCTTGGAATGCACCATCAATGCCTCCACCTCCTCTGCAAGCTTGTTCACCAGGTTATCCAAGACCTGTGCACCACACGTCATTTCCAAGGTATGAGATGGCATCATGGCATGATGGAAATACAAGTGCTACTCATAGAAGTCCTCTTCCAACATCTCCCTTACCTTCATCTCTTCCTCATGTGACACCAGCATTGACCCAACCAGCACCATCATCTCCTTCTGCTACATCTTCTCCTCATCAGCCTCAGTATGCGTGGACCTACCAAACAAAGACAAATACTGTTCAATCAGTTCCTGCAACAGGTATTTTTATTTTTTATATTAATAACTGTTTACAATTATTAGATTGCCTGTGAAAGATAATTTAAGCATAAAGTTTTCAAGCGTTTTCCAAACATTTTCAGATAGCTTCAAACACCAGACACTAAGAAGGATCCCATTGAAATGTGGAAGAATGCTCTTGAATACCCATAACTGTGCCAGCATGCTTGTCTTATACTTCATGTTTTTGCACAAACTACTGTTGTGAATATATGGTACAAATCAAAGATATGCTTGAGATCACAGATAAGAAACACTAACCTGGAGGACCAATCTAATTGGTCCTCCAGGTGAGTGTTCCAGTGACTAATCTAAACTAAAGACAATGATGCTGCAACCAAATATCAAGTTCTTATCTAGCAATAAACAATCACAAAAAAAGTCATTAAATTGTGTGCTATCTTATCTTGATGAATGTTATTGCTTGAATAAATAAAAGTGTGCTTTATTTTTTACTTTTATCAAGTTTTAAAAGTCCTTATAAAATGCATTCAAGTTAGGTGTCCATATTTATTTCTCACAAAATAATCAAAGGATACATTTTAGGGACTCTTTTTAGTCTAACTGCAAATTAGTTCTGAATATTTGCAGTACAGGCACTCCTCGACTTTACGTACTTAATCGTTTTTTTTTTTTTCATGTACATAAGTCTAACTTCGGTCTTGTAAATACAAAATACATGTACAGTACAATGCACCGAGATTATAACCCCCAACAAACTTCATCATGTACAACATTTTACGATTTTACAAATTATAAAATGAAAAAACATAAAATGAATAATAATGTAGAGTAATTTATTCTAAACTAATTTAATCTAAATATGATACATAATTTAATTTAATCTACGATCAAATCACTTTACGATGGACTCTCCAAAATAAAATGCCGTTCACTATACAATATTTAGTAAGCACCGGTCATTGTGATCACATTTGCGAACTGAATTTTCATTGTATTAAACAGCTATTTTAATAAGCGAAAATAGGAGAAATATTATCCACAGGCTATAAAAATAAAGCCATAGAGCACAAATTTACATTTTACTTACTCCAATTAGCAAAATTAAATGATGTATGAAAATCAGAAGAATATTTGCCACAGGTTAGCAAAATAAAAATAAATTTACGCTTGCATACATAGCTTAATTAATAGCATAACTAATTGATATTTCTGTTCACTGATATATATATTTTTTGGTCATAAAATTTAAAGCAGTAAGAAAATAAGCAATCAATAACAAAGAACACGGAATGCATAAATTGCAACTAACACGATATGCGCAAGTGAGATACAGAGTAACAACTTTACGATGCTCAAAAAATAGGAACGAAGAGAAGATTCTGAAAATTTATTTGTATTTTTTTTATATGATTGAAGATTTCAGTGAAGTGGAAGCACATTTCACCATAATAACGTAAAATTCCACATAATTCCAGCTATCAGTGTCATCACAAATGCAATAAGATTGAGTTTACTACCTGTTTATAATAGATTGCACTAACAGAAAAGCCCAATAGACCGGAAACTGCTAAATGTTTTAATTATTTTATGGTAATGACCTCCAGAAATCTGCTTTAGAAAAATATCACGAAGGCATTCGAAATTGATTCTTATAACCAAACATAGCAACAGCTTTGTGCTTTGTACGTATCTGTGAGTTGTACGTAAGTCGTTTGTATGTAAGTAGAGTGCCTGTATATCACATTGACATACAGTGTTGTATGTTAATGTGATATACAATGCTGTATGTCATGCCCAATGTCAGAAAAATGGTGCCCGATTTTTCTGACACCGTTTTCATTTTAAAATTTTTGAAACTCACTGGCAAAAGTCCAATTGACCATTGGGAAATGTCGGAAATGTGTCCTTGTAATGCTTTATGGATGTGAAAAATGTTTGTAGCTAAATGTAGAAAATGTTCTAGAAAAATGTTTACAGCTGTGTACATAAGATCCATGAAAGGTGGGACTCCTGCGAGAACGAAGCACGTGAACCGAGAAGTCAAACCAGTTGTTCTGAGGCCAATTTCCGCCAGGTTGAGGAAATGATTTTGGGTGACAGAAGATCAACAGTAGATGAAATTGCAAGGGCTATAGTCACATCTGTTGGATCTGGGCATACCATACTCCACAAAGATCTCAGAACAAGCAAGTTGTCAGCTTGGTGGGTTCCAAGGCAGCTTCCCCAGGAACAAAATGATAGTCGTGTCAACTTGTGTGAATTAGTGCTCACTCGAGATGCTTCAGTGAATCCATCTTTCTTTTCCTAAATTGTCACAATGAATGAGACATGGGTTCCAGTCTTCAATCCAGTAATGAAGTCAGTCTGTCCTTTGGATGCACACTGATTTACCATCACCCAAAAAGTTCTGTGTTTCTGCAAGTGCAGATAAAATGATGCTTGCTATTTTCTGGGATATTGATGGAATAATCCTTATACATTTTGTACTCAAGGGCACTACAGTAACAAGAAACACATATGAAGAAGTGCTGAAGAATACGTTCCTCCCAGCACTTCAGAAAAAACATCCACACGGACTGAATCACATTTGTTGCCATCGGAACAATGCGTCATCCCATTGTTCTGGAAATGTGCAAAAGTTTTTTAAAGAAAACAACAATTGAGGTTATTCTGCATCCTCCATACTTGCCTGACCTTGAACCTAGAGAATTTTGGTTGTTCCCAATGATGTAGGATGCTCTTCGTGTCAGAAAATTTCCTAGCCAACAAGCAGCTGCTTCTGCCGTTTACCAGTGGGTTGAACATACCTCCAAAGAAAGCTTTGCCGTGGCCTTAGCTTGGAAGGACAAGTGTGAAAAATTTGTGCAGTTTCTAGTAGACTATGTTTAAAAGTGAGGCAGGCACCTCTGCATCTTGTGTACTTTATGAGAAATAAATTTGGAAACCTTTTAACTTGAATGTACTGTGTATAATTAAAAAATTTTTTTAAGAATATTAGTATGTATATAAAAAAACTGAAATCTGTATTCATTGAATCAGAAAGTCATTAAATTATATTTGCCTCTTTATTATTTCAATTTTGAAAAAAAAAAAAAAAAGAGGTCTCTGTTAAGTATCATTTTGCCTTCCAATGAAAAAAGGTTCCCCACACATGGCTTAAATTTTGGTTGGTTACATTTTTCTCCATTAAGCCAAACAGGATAATTCACAAATGTGCATATACTAAATGCTTATTTCTACTGTCTCTAATTTTCAGTGACAACATATGCAGATTACTCAATGACATTGTGATAAATATATAATTAGACAGTATAGTTTTTAGTTTTTCATTTTGATCCAAAAACAAGACATTAACCCCTCAGGATTATGAAGCACTCATGCAAAAGTTTTATATATAGGTAAGAGATGTGATTTTGACCCAACTCAGTTTTTAAGTGCTTTTAGCAAATTCATTTCTGAACATTTTTCATGTATACATTTTATTTTATTTTTATACAAAAATTAGTATTAGCATTAGCCATATGGTGTCTCAACTACCAACAGAGGTAACATTCCAGTAATTAACAACTCACTGCCAATTAAAAAAAAAAAAAAAAAAAAAGGCTTCCTACAATTTTCATTAGCAAACAGTGAAGGACATTATTGAGTTTCATTATCCATGTACTGTTCAGTTGTATGATACCCTGGCTTGATTGACATCATCAAACGTGCCACTTTGGAAAGGTGCATCAAAGGTTATTGTAATGATAAAAGGCTTCCTTAGTCTGTTCTTGCTGAAAATTTTTTTTTTTTTTGTACAGTTATTTAACATATTTTTGAACAGGTCAATAGAAGAAATGAAGGCCAGTGTAGAAATCAAGATAATTGTAATGCAGGTTGTATGAAATGAGTATATAATACAAAAATTAACAATTGAGAAATATTGGAATGGATGTTTGAAATTTATGCCCGAAATTTGAAATTAGCATTAGTAGAGGCATGTGCTGCAAGAAAGCAAGCTTATACATTAGCAGCCAAAAAAAAAACATTTCACCCATCCTTTCATTCCAAATGTCTGTCTAGTTCTGCCTCAAATTTATTTAAGCTGTCAACTTCCACAACAACAACAACAGATGGAAGCTTTGTTAATGCAATCAACCACCTGCTGGCTAAAGGCAAATTTCTGCACATCTATTCTACAACTGTCTTTCCTCAATTTGAATTTATGTCCCCTCAGGCAATTAATCTGAGCAAGAAGAATCTCATCAGCATTGAGCTTGATCAAACCATTCAAGGCCTTATACATCTCAATCAGATCACCTCACAGGTGCGTAGTCTCCAGACTATAGTTTGCAGAACTTAGCCTTTCTTCGTAAGAGCAACCCTTTGTTCCATTCACCAATCTCGTTGCCCTTCTCTGTACTTGTTCTAGCAGTTCTACATCCTTCCTAAAAGGAACAATGTATAACTACTACCCTCCAAATGAGTCCTTCAAACCTGTATACAGTTTTGGAGGCCTAATTTTTATGTTAAATTAATATGTTAAATTTCTGTAGCAGAGATAAGGAGGTGATTATTCACATGTATAAGGCAATGGTCAGGCCACATCTTGAGTGGCCTGACCATTGCCTTATACATGGGAATAATTACCTCCTTATCTCTGCTAGTAAAATTCCTATATATCATCAAGACCTCATGAGCTACTCTTGCAGACCATCTGCACTGCTCAGGAAACTTCATATCTGACTGCACCATTACCCCCAGGTCTTTTTCATTCTCCACTACCCTGAGTGTAGTACTCTGAGTTGATATGTTACTGTTACCCATATGCAGTAGTTTACATTTGTCAATGTTAAACATCAGTTGCCATCTCTCAGCCCATCTGCTCATTCATTGGAAATTTGAAAATTATGCAGTCAGCTGCTGTATATATTCTTTAAAGAACACCTTAGACTGGCATTGAAGAGAGTCAAAAATGAACATATTATAAGAGTAACTGTTTATTACAGAATATGGCCTCCGTAGCTGAGTGGTCATGAGCAGAAGTGCAGTAGTACACGCTCTTTGAGTAGACCGGGGTTCAAACCCCTGACTGCTAAATACGGTCGATCTGCCACCCCGCACTGGACCAGCATGGCAGATTATGGTCCAATTCCTTCACCATGAATTGTCAAGGAGGCTTCTATCCTGCAGTGGGTTGATAATGGCTGCAGTTTACCTTTTTTTTTTAACAGAATATTCTGTACCGAATGTATGAATTTAATATATGATGGATAAGTTAGATCCTTCTGACAGCTGCAGCAGTCAGCAAGCATGTAGTAGTTGGTAAGTTCACTGCCATAGAATTCTGCTATGAATGAAATATAAGGTTGTATTTCTAAGTATATATTGTATTTCATGTAAGATGTAGAGATTATGTATTTTACCTACTAAGCTAAAAGATTTAATGAATAAATAAGTTAATGTAGTGATTATCACATGGTGATAATTTATATACTTAAATTATCATGTAGTCACGATAATTCAGGATAATGAATTATCATGACTATGTGCTTTACAAAAGTGGTTCAAAAAATGGAGCTTTTGAAAAAGATTTTATATCAATGTTTAACATAGTTCCCCTGAAATGCAATGTGCTTTTCCAAATGATACTAATATACCATTTGTACCTTGCAGGAAAGTCTTCTGCAGTCTAGCTGCTGTATATATTCTATATTCTTCAAAGAACATATGTGATACATGCCATTTTTTTTTTTTTTTTTTGTCTGAGTGAAATTGTTCACAAAGGTACCCCTTGTGTTTTAGAAAAAAGTTACTAGAAGCAGTCTAAAGAATAAGGGATGAGGTATCTGATGATCTTTAACTGTGGCAGACATTGTAACTGGCTCATGATTGTGACTTGTGTTAATTACACAAGGTAATTAACATGCACCACTCCCTGAGTGTCCCACCAAATAGAGGCCATTACTTTGGCTGCTGATCATGCAACATGAAATTTGTTGGGTGCAAAAATGAATTGTGTTACTGACATTATCGCATGGAAATGCAGGTGGCAAATGAGGTTTCTCTCAGTCTGTAGCATTATCAGAGGATGAAACTGCCATGTTGTCATCATGCCTTGACATCATTCATAACAATGCTGAATGCAAGACTTGAATGTAAGCTATGATATTAAATGATGAAAATAAATCAGAATTTGTGCTAACTATAACAAAGCAATTGCTGATTTTAGCATGGTCTACAAAAGCTTCTAATAAGGCATACATGGAAAATAAGACATGAAAATTTGAAAAGAATTTGACACAGAAATGAAAAGGCAGTGATGGAAGGAACTATAAAAAGCTTTGGAGGGGGAGAAGAATATCTTAAAGCATCAGGTTGTTGTTGTTGTTGTTTTGGTTTTTAGGAGCATTAGTAACTAAGGCCATATTGCTCCGGGATATGCGGTGGTCATTCCCTGACCTTTCTGCATCTTCCGTATTTGGTGGTGACGGGCTCGAACCCCGGTCTAATCAAGAAGCATGTGATATGCACTACTGCTCCTTCCCACCTGGCTACGGAGGCGCCTCAAAGCATCAGGAAAGCTTGAAGAAACAGCATATTGAGAAAGTATAAACAAGTAAAAGAAGTTTTTTTTTTTATGAAGTCCACAAGACAACAAACATAGATGTGTGACTATGATTTTAGATTTGGAGAAGGCTTTTGATTGGGTAGACTTTGTTAAATTATTGAATATATATTGGAAAGGGATAGGAGTAACTTGGAGGGACAGAAGGATGATTATGAGATTATATTGGTGACATAAAGTACTAGGGTAGAATATGGCGACAATGAAAGTGTAGAGCAGCGTTTCCCAAATTGGGGTCCACGAAACATTCAGAAGGAGTATCAAGTACAGTAAACCCCCGCTATTCGCGGTATCTGTATTCGCGGTTTTGCGTATTCGCGATCGCCGATTTAATATAAAATGAAACCTAAAAAAATGTGAATTTTAAAACGCCGTGAATATTTTCCGCCATAAAAATATGGGCGTGGCTAAAATTATCTTTCCCGGTCAAAACAGCGCTCAGTGGGTGGGGGGAGAGGGGTGAAAAAATCGCGAGCGTGGATGTTTCTCGCTAATCCTTGTTCAGTATGTGTTAGTCATGGAAGGTTTCGTCGTTTCATTTTAATTTATATGTTTATAAATTGAATAAATTTATCAATTTATAAATTGATATGCTTACAAAAATGATAACTCTACCGTTTTGCAGTGTAAAACAGACTTTTTCGAGTGCGTTAACGGAAGAAAGTGACTTTATTGTGGTCAAGTTCTTTCTAACCCCTACAAAAATATGGTTACGAATAAAAAGAGAAATGTGAAAATATCAAAGAAGGTGATGACACTAGCGAATAAAATTGAGTTATTAGACGAAATTTCTAAAGGTGAAAGTGTCTCCTCAGTGGCAAAACATTATAAAATCAATGAGTCAACAGTACGATCAATCAAGAAATCGGAAGAAAAAATCTGCCGTAGTGTCCGTGAAACCGCGCTAATTGCTTCAAAAATTTGCTCTGTAACTCGTGATGTTAAATTTAAAAAAATGGAAAAGCTTTAAATCTGTGGATAGAAGACCGAATTCAAAATAAAATTCCGTTAAGTTCACTCATCATTCGTGAAAAGGCAAAACTTCTTTATCAACACTTTAGCGAAACTGGTGATAGCACTGGCGGGATGTTTTTTTTTGCTAGCAAAGGCGCTGATTTGAAAGATTTGTTTGAAATTTCTAATAAATATTACATTTAATATTCAATTGTTTCTTATTTTCATTTCGATGCCATACGCTTGCATTTCACTATGTACTGTCATGTACAGTCATATTATGAAGGTACATATAATACATACATAGACAAAATTTTAGACTAGTTTTTCTTATATATTTCATACTTTGGAACGGAACCCCTTTATTACTATGGGAGCCATAACTCAGTATTCGCGTTTTCAGTATTCGCGACATTTCTCAGGAACGTAACCCCCGCGAATAGCGAGGGTTTACTGTAATGTGTTTATATATATAATGTGTGTGCAGGGGTCCGCAAACTTTTTTTTGATTCTTGAAGGGGTCCATAGATCTCAGTAGTTTGGGAGCCGCTGATGTAGAGATAAGAAGAGGTGTGAGATGGGCACTGTCCACCCCTGACTATTTAATATATGTAAAAGAAATGGTTAAGGAAGATTTGATAAAGCAAATATAGATGAGGAGAGTAGAGTTGTATGAGGTGAAAATGGGTGGTAAGGTTATTGAGTGTTTAATTTGCAAATGATATAGCAATGGAATTGGTGGAATATTCTGAGAAAGGAATGCAAAAATTGGTTAATAGGCTAAAAGATTTGCAATGAGAATAAATACTAAGAAGACAAAGATTATGATGTTGTTATTTGTTATTTGGTTTTTAGGAGCATTAGCAACTAAGGCCATATTGCTCCGGGATATGCGGTGGTCATTCCCTGAATGACCTTTCCGCATCCTCCGTATTTGGTGGTGACGGGCTCGAACCCCGGTCTAATCAAGAAGCGTGTGCTACGCACTGCTGCTCCTTCCCACCTGGCTACGGAGGCGCCTACAAAGATTATGAGAGCAGGAAGAGAAATGTTGATATGACTTCTAAATGATGAACATGTCCAATTTTGCTTTGTAGTTTATTGTGAATTAAATATTGAAATGGGAGAAGAAAGAATAAACCAAGTGAGTGAGTTCAGGTATATGAGAAACAGTGGTTGAAAAAACAAAGTGCAGCAGCAAAGAAATAAGAATAGCAAAAAAAAAAAAATTGAGAAATGAGGAAGAATATATTATGTGGGAGATTAGGAATTGGCATAAGGAAAAGATTGATATTATGTGTGGTGCTTTATGGACCAAAAATATGTACATCAAGAATGAAAGATATTAAAAGATTGGTAAAGTTCTGAGATGTGAGTTTGGAAGAGGATGGAAAAGATGAGATGGAATGATAAAAGGAGAAAAGAGGAAGTTTTGAGAAGGGTAGATGAGAAGAGAAGAGAAGAGATGGAATAAAAATTAGATTGGACATATGAGAGATTAGTGATGGATAGAACAACTGAGGGGGAGAAGACCAAAAGGGAGATTGAGAAAAAAAATGTGATGGACGAATTGAGGGAGGTTGGTGGATATAGGGAAGTGAAGAGGGCTTAGGATAGGAAGTGGTTGGAATAGTTGTTATTGAAGTATATATGCTTGTAGTATATGCTTGTAGTATATACTTCAACACACTAATGAAGTATATGCAGAACACTAATGATGATATGATATGTCTTCTAAATGGTGAAAAGATATCCAACTCTTGCTCTAAAGTTTATCATTTGGTGATGATGCAATGCATGTAAGTTTACTTGATATTTTTGAATGTGTGCTGTCCTGTGACAACTTATTGCTATCATTTGTGAGGAATCACATGCGAAGTTAATTATTATTAATTGTACATTAATTATGAATTTAGGTTGGAGAAATTTGTTCACAAAATTATTTTGATATGAATGATTCTGTATATATTATTCTATATAATTATTTTGATATGAATGATTCTGTATATATTATTCTATATAATTATTTTGATATGAATGATTCTGTATATATTATTCTATATAATTATTTTGATATGAATGATTCTGTATATATTATTCTATATAATTATTTTGATATGAATGATTCTGTTAGGAAATAATTCAAGTTTTTTTTTAATTTATTTATTCATTAGTAAATGATTCCTGTCCTTCAGATGCAAAAGTTGAAGCTTGTATATCATCACGGCAAAGTCATTCTAGTCATTCTCTGAGGTGAGTTAAATACCTTGTGAATTAAATTTAACAGTATGTAATAAAAGTGAAATGAAAATTTCAGTAAGTATAAGTTGCTATTGAAAAGTTATGAGATAGGTATTTAAAATAAAGTTTGTTTAATTTACCTATTTTTGCCTTTTGTTCCTTTCAACATGCTTCCCTTTGGACCTAATGCACTGAGCTCAGTGATTCTGATATCATTGTGTGTGTGAGAGAATTTCTTTTTTCATAATACTGTCAGGTATTTTCAATTTTTGCTTAATCTTTGGTGTCAGCAGAATATGGAATGATTATCTCTGACACTCATGTCCATTATGAAGGGGGGGGGGTCGAAAAAGATTTGTATTTACCCAGAAGTAGTTGTGATAGGACGAATATATATTGAAACCTGTATAGCAACCACACAAATTTTGGTTTGAATTTGACAGTTCAGTTTTTTTCTTTGCAGCACTAAATGGAAAACAGATCACTCATTTGGTTCCTTATTCTGCAAGGCGAAACACCCAAAACAATCCACAAAGAAATGGTCGCTGTTCATGAAGAAGACTGCCCAGATTAGTGTTATTGCATCATCATCAGCCATTTTCAATCCACTGCAGGATGAAGGCCTCTCCAGCAACTTTCCAGTTCTTTCTGTTTTGTGCAATGGCCATCCATTTACTATCCACGAACTCGTGAATTTCATCTGTCCGTCTCCATCATTGTCTTCCAGGTTTTCTTCTAGCTCCTCTTGGGTACCATTCTGTTATTTTCTTAGTCCATCTGTCATCATGTCTTTGAGCTATGTGTCCTGCCCAAGACCATTTTAGTTCTTTAGTTTTGATAAGAATGTCCTTTACTTGAGTTTGCTACTCCATGCGTTTCTCTTCTTATCCAATAGTCTGATTCCTAATATACCGTATTTCTTCCATTCTAAGATGCCATCAGTTGTAAGATGTACCTTAATTTCAGAAAAAAAGCTTTGATTCTAAAAAAAAAATAAATAAATAAAACACTAAAATAAATCTAACAAATATTTTAATTATAATAGAATTCAATTTACTAACAACAATAGTACCGATATCTATCAGTAGGTATGTTATTCATCACTTCCTTCTGAATCTTCTGAGCCATCGATATCTGCATCTCAATCAATATCAGAGTCTGCATCTCAATCAATTTCATCACATATAATGTTTGAGGTTCTCTGCGATATTTATTTCACCAGGGCCCAGAGAAGATTGTTGTCGGCTATCAGAAATTGATTGATGAAAAGCGAAAGTCAACACTGTTCAAATATTTCCACAACAGTCATTTCTTCATTGTGTATTTTATGTCAGAGGTTCCCAAACTTTCTCGGTTCACTGCCCCCTTAGTGTCTCAGTAATTTTTTCACGGCGCCAGACCAAAAGAAATACCTAACAATTCTGTTTAGTAGTTAGGTCCAACAACTTAATAAGAAATGTTGAAATTGTGAACTACCTCGAGCTAGTAGTTCGCACAGTGTCCAACAGATTTTGAGTATTGCTGTATTTCCCTTGAAAATTTAAAATATTCCACGTCACACAGTTTGGGAACCGCTGTTTTATGCAATAAACATTTAATTCCATAATTATTTTCGTTATCTTTTACATTGTATACAGTTAAAAAGTTATTTAAAAGGTAATTTTAAAATTCTTTATGGACAATCCAGAAGGTCAAGGACCAATTATTATGATAATTGGTCCTTGACCTTCTGACATTTGGTCAATTCAATTTGGCTCATCAATTGGTCCTTGACAAGGACCAATTGATTATTATATTCGATTAACGCATTTCGGTTTTGCGTGATGCACTCTCTGGACCAAATAATCGCATTAATCAAGGCCAGGCTGTATTTATCAATATTGATGATGACGTATATCAGGCTTAGTGTCGAAGCTTGCAGATGATACAAAGGTTGGCAGGGTTGGTAATGACAGTGTGCTACTGCAACAGGATATAGAAAATTTGGGCATATGGGCTGAGAACTGACAACTGACGTTTAACATTGACAAATGCAAATGCATATGGGTAGAAGTAACCCCAGAGAAACATACCAACTGTGTGATACTACACTTAGGGTGGTAGAAAATGAAAAAGACCTGGATGTAATTGTGCAGTCAGATATGAAGTATTCTGAGCAATGCCGATAGGCTGCAAAAGCAGGTCATGGGTTTTTGTCAGTGATATACAGGAATTTTGCTAGCAGGGAAAAGAAGGTGATTATCCCTTTCTATAAGGCTGTAAGCAGTACCCAAGGCCACACCTTGGGTACTGCTTACAGGTCTGGAGGCCTCATTTTAAGAAGGATGTAGATTTGTTTGAGTGTGTACAGAGAAGGGCAACAAGATTGGTGAGGGGAATGAAGGGATCCTCTTACGAAGAGAGAAGAGAGGCTTAATTTCTGAAAATTGCCGCACCTGGAGACTAGGCACCTGCGAGGTGATCTGATTGAGGTGTGTAAGGCGTCGAATGGGTTGAGCATGCTGAATTCTGATGGGAATTTTCCACTTTCTCAGATTACTAACCAAAGAGGCTAACCAAAATTGAGGAAAGACTGTATAATAGATGTGTGAAAATTTACCTTTAGCCAGCAGGTGGTTAATTGCTGGAACAAATTTCCATCTGTTATTGTGGAAGTTGATAGCTTAAATAAATTCACGGAGGAATGGGACAAACATTTAGAGGGAATGGTTGTGCAAATTTTTTTAATTTTTTATTTTATTTATTTGGCTGATGCTAGATAAGCTCATATGCTTGCTTTCTTGCATCACATTCCTCTGTTACTATTAAATTGACTTTGATGACAGATGATATGAATTATTTTGTTAATTTGATTTGTTGCATTTATTTTTTAGCAATAGCACTGGTAGAGGCATGTGATGCAAGAAAGCAAAATGCAGCATCAGCCAAAAAAAAAAAAAAAAAACCCACTCCAGTTTCACCCCTCTGTTTGTTCGAAATACCTGTTCAGCTGACCCTTAAATTTATTTAGGCTATCAACTTCCACAACAAGGGATGGAAGTCTGTTCCACCAACCAACTACCCGCTGGCTAAAGGCAAATTTCCGCACATCTATCCTATATCTGTCTTTCCTCCATTTGAATATATGCCCTCTCAGGTGATTATTCTGAGCAAGAGGAAGCATCCCCATCAGCATTGAGCATGGTCAAACCATTCAAGGCTTTATACACCTCTATCAGATCACCTCGCCTGTGCCTAGTCTCCAGACACTATAATTTGCAAAACTTAAGCCTTTCTTCTTAAGAGCAACCCTTTGTTCCATTCACTAATCTTGTTGCCCTTCTCTGTACTCATTCCAGCAGCTCTACATTCTTCTTGAAATGAGGCCTCCAGACCTGTATACAGTACTCAAGGTGTGGCCTGACCATTGCCTTATACAAGGGAATAATCACCTCCTTATCCCTGCTAGAAAAATTCCTGTATATCATTGACAAGACACCATGAGCTACTCTTGAAGCCCATCTGCACTGCTCAGAAAACTTCATATCTGTCTTCACAATTACCCCCAGGTCCTTTTCATTCTCTACCACTGTCAGTGTAGTACCACAGAGTTGATATGTTACTCTGGGATTACTGCTTCCCATATGCAGTACTTTACATTTGTCAATGTTAAACTTCATTTGCCACCTCTCAGCCCATCTGCTCAACCTTTCCAGATCCTGTTGCAGCAGCATACTGTCAGTAGTGCCCTTCACAACCCTGCCAACCTTTGTATTATCTGCAAACTTGGACATTAAGCTTGATATAGCATCATCAATATCATTTATAAATACAGAAAACAACAATGGACCCAACATTGAACCTTGAGGGACTCCACTAATAACATTAGTCCACGATGAGCAATGTCCATTGATTACCACTCTCTGTCTTCTCCCCCTCAACTATCCCTTTTGCTGACTGGGCTAGCCGGGTAGGCAAAGTGCCTGCCTGGCAACCCAAAGGTCACGGGTTCGATTCCCGCCTCGGGCTTGGATCAAAGTACTGCAAAAACCTTGGGAGGTGCATTATGGCCACAGAAGTCTATGCGCCAACAACTACCAAAAAAAAAAAAAAAAAAAAAAAAAAAAACTATCCCTTTATCCATAGCAGCAATTTGCCTCCAATGCCACACTGCTCCAATTTGTGCAGCAGTCTTCCATGTGCAACAGTATCAAAAGCCTTTCTAAGATCCAAATATATAATGTCAAAGTTATTCCCTGCATCCAGTTCTTTTGATTAGACCGGGGTTCGAGCCCGTCACCACGAAATACGGAGGATGCGGAAAGGTCCCGGAGCAAAGGATGCGGAAAGGTCCCGGAGCAATATGGCCTTAGTTGCTAATGCTCCTAATAAACCAAACAACAGTTCTTTTGGGACTGCATCATAGTATCCAATCAAATTGGTCAGGCAAAACTTTTCCTTATTTATTCATCAGTCAGTGCTTTCTGCTGTTGTAAATGTTGAAATATCATTAACTTAATTATTCTAGTCATTAACTGAAATAAGTTGCATAACTCATCTCAGAAAATGATCCATAGTTTTTCATAACTGTTCTTCGTATCTTCTTTTCTGCTGTACCTTGACAGGTGCGGTGTGAGCACCATCAGATTAAGGTTTCATGTTTCATAAATATTTTCTTACAATTTTAAGTCGGGCAATGATTCAATCATTATATATGTACAGATACATATTAACTTTTATTTTTAGATAAATTATGAATAAGTTTTTGAAAGAAATAATAATAGTGACTGTGATTATCTGTCGAGTTAAGCCTGATTTTAATGCCAAGTTTTTTGAAATTATTAAGTTTCGGGTAATTATGATAGATTTTTCTAGTTAGGGTTATATTAAGATGGAAACTCAGAAGTGACCACATTAAAGTGCCAGTTCTCAGGGTTGGAAAAATGATATCAGGGGACCTTTTTGTTTAGTGAAGCAATAGAAAATGAATACTTTATTTTGTGTAGTTGAGAAGATAGATTTTCTTGTTTGCATCCAATTGCTTAAAGTCTTGATATGTTTCTTTCTTGTATAAATTAGAAGCATCTGTCATCTTTAGATATCATACAATATTTCGATCTAAGTGACACGTGATGCTTTTATATTCTTATACTTTTAATACAAGTTATGTACAGTAAGCTGTGTTTGCAGTTCCTTCTGTTATACAAGTATTTGCAACATTTCTGTAGGAAATGGACTTCTTTTTTTCTGGCATATCTGCACAGAAAAAAATGAAATCTTTTCTCTTAGTAATAGTAATAGAGGCATGTGATGCAAAAAAGCAAACATATGAGCTTATGTAGCATCAGCCGAAAAAAAAAAAAATTAATTCACACAACCATTCCCTCTAAATGTTTGTCTGGTTCCTCCTTGAATTTATTTAAGCTATCAACTTCCACAATGACAGATGGAAGTTTCTTCCAGAAATTAACCACCCACTGGCTAAAGGCAAATTTCCGCACATCTATTCTACAACTGTCTTTCCTCAATTTGAATTTATGCCCCCTTAGGTTCGTAATCTGAACAAGTGGAAGGATCCCATCAGAATTCAGCGTGCTCAATCTATTCAAGGCCTTATACACCTCAATCAGATCACCTTGCAGGTGCCTGGTCTCCAGCCTCTGCAATTTGCAGAACTTACGCCTCTCTTGGCAAGAGGATCCCTTCATTCCCCTCACCAATCTTGTTGCCCATCTCTGTACATGTTCAAGCAAATCTACATCCTTCCTAAAATGAGGCCTCCAGACCTCTACGCAGTACCCAAGCCGTGCCATGACCATTGTCTTATACAAAGGGATAATCTCCTCCTTTTTCGTGCTAGCAAAATTCATGTATAACATTGATAAAACCCCATGACCTGCTCTTGCACCGTGTCTGCATTGCTCAGAAAACTTCATATCTGACTGCACAATTACTCCCAAGTCTTTCATTTTCTACTACCCTTAGTGTAGCATCACACAGTTGGTACATTCCTCTGAGGTTACTTCTACCCATATGCAGTACTTTGCATTTGTCAATGTTAAATTCAGTTGCCACTTCTCAGCCCATATGCCCAAAATTTCTAGATCCTGTTGCAGTAGCACACTGTTATTAACAACCCTGCCAACCTTTGTATCATCTGCAAACTTTGACACTAAGCCTGATATACCTTCATCAATATCATTGATAAATATACAAAACAACAGTGGGCCTAACACTGAATGGTGTGGAACTCCACTAATAACATTAGTCCACGAAGAGCAGCGTCCTTTGATTACCACCCTCTGTTTTCTCCCGCTCAACCACCCTTTTATCCATTGTAGCAATTTACCCTTAATACCATTCTGCTCCAATTTGTACAGTAGCCTTCCATCTGTAACAGTGTCAAAAGCTCTCCTGAAATCCAAGGTCCTGAGCTGAATACCATCATTCTTCTCTCTTTTGGTGATTTCCTCCTACTTTTCTCTCTCTCTCTCTCTCTCTCTCTCTCTCTCTCTCTCTCTCTCTCTCTCTCTCTCTCTCTCTCTCAGGGTACTCAAAATTTTTTTTGGCTGGTGCAGCATAAGCCTCAGGCTTCCTTGCACCACATGGCTAATAATATTAATATTATTAATAATATCAAAATTATTTTTTTCATCCAGTTCCTTTGTAACTACATCATATTATCCAGTCAAATTTGTCAGACAAGACTTTCCCGTAACAAACCCATGCTGTGTCTGAATTATTGCTGCAGTCTTGTCTAGATAATCCTGCAATGCATCTTTAACCAGTGATGCCATTATTTTACCTGGAACAGAAGTTAAACTGATTGGTCTGTAATTACTCGTGTCACCCTTCGAGTCCTCTTTGTGAATTGGGGATACATTTGTACATCACCAGTCTGTGGGGACTTTCCCTGAGTCCAAGAATACTCTCATAATTATGGCCAAGGGTTTGCTTAGCTCCTTTGCTGCCTCTTTTAATATAACTGGATAGATCCCATCCACCCCAAGTGCCTTTCTTATGTTTAACTTCAACAATTTCTCCTCCACTTTGCTCTCAGTTATTACAAAATCATTAAGCACCCTGCTACAATTTGATAACCTTCTGGATGTTTCTTGTGTGAACTTGGCTAACATTAATGCATTTAGTCTATTAAACAAGAATAGCTCCATTTATGAATTTTTTTTTTCTCTTTAAAAATATGTTTTCAGTATTACTTCCCATATTGAGAGATTCATCTTTTTGCACTGGAAAAAAATTCGAAACTATATACAATGTTGAAGTTTAGTTCTGAGATGTTTTACAACCTAGCTCTGTGTGAATTAAGATAAGATATTCATTGAATCTGAGGTGCCTTTTTAAAGTAAACAGGCTGAATAGTGGAAAACTGAACAGAATAGAGTTAAAAAAAATAAGTAAAGTAAACAAAAACATATAAGTTGTTGAAGAAGGATATTTTATATTATTAATATTAGTAGTGGCATGTGAAGGAAGAAAGCAAGCAAGCTTATAAAGCATTGGCCAAAAAAAAAAAAAAACATATCCCCTTTTCATATCAATCCATCCCCTCCAATCATTTGTATAGTTCTTCCTTGAATTCATTCAAGCTAGTCACTTCCATAAGTGACTAGCTTGTGATCATTCGTGTATTAAGAATTTGCAGATAAAGGAACCACTAGGTGGCAGTGATCACAGTGTACTGATGTGGGATTTACTTAAAAGATTTAATTACCATCAGGGGTAAAGGAAAGGGTTTTTGCTTCCGTAAAGGTGAATACAGTGGTCTCTGACAGTTTTTAAATTCTGTACAGTGGGATCAACTGACGATGTTACCAACAGTAAATTCTAAGTGGGAAGCATTCAAGGAATTAATCGTGGAAACTACTAAAAGTTTCTTACCTATTAAGAAATATTGTTCAAGGTTTAGGCCTAAATGGTTATCTAATGAACTAATGAGACTTGTAACAGAGAAGAAAAATGCATGGGATGCATATAAATTATCAAGCGACTCAGAAGCCTATGGCAGATATAAGCTAGTCTGTAATCAGGTCACCAAAGAGGTTAGACAGGCGAAGGCAGATTACAAGAAATCCTTGGCAAAAGATGCTAAGAAAAACAGCAAGGATTTCTTTACTTATATAAACTCTAAAAGGAAGGGGATGAATCTGATTGGTCCACTTGACATCGATGGTTCGACTGTTGATGATCCTGCTCAGATAGCAAACAAACTGAATGAGTATTTTGCATCTACATTCACACTTGAGGAATTATTAAGGTTTGAAAATGGCAGAAGGTTATAAAATTGTAGCAGGATGCTTAATGATTTTGTAATAACTGAGAGCAAAGTGGAGGAGAAATTGTTGAAGTTAAACCTAAGAAAAGCACCTGGGGTGGATGGGATCTATCCAGTTATATTAAAGGAGACGGCAAGGCAACTAAACAAACCCTTAGCCATAATTATGCGAGCATCCTTGGACTCAGGAGAGGTTCCCACGGACTGGAGATGTGCAAATGTATCCCCAATTCACAAAGGGGGATCGAAGGGTGACACGAGTAATTACAGACCAGTTAGTTTAACTTCTGTTCCGGGTAAAATAATGGAGTCACTGGTTGAAGATGCATTGCAGGATCATCTAGACAAGACTGCAGCAATAATTCAGACACAGCATGGGTTTGTTAAGGGAAAGTCTTGTCTGACAAATTTGATAGGATATTATGATGCGGTTACAAAGGAACTGGATGCAAAAAATAATTTTGATATCATATATTTGGATTTCAGGAAAGCTTTTGACACTGTTGCGCATGGAAGACTATTGTACAAATTAGAACAGAATGGTATTAAGGGTAGGTTGCTACAATGGATAAAAGGATGGTTAAGTGGGAGAAGACAGAGGGTGGTAATCAATGGGTGCTGCTCTTCGTGGACTAATGTTATTAGTGGAGTCCCACAGGGTTCGGTGTTGGGTCCACTGTTGTTTTGTATATTTATCAATGATATTGATGAAGGTATATCAGGCTTAATGTCGAAGTTTGCAGATGATACAAAGGTTGGCAGGGTTGTTAATGACAGTAATGGCAGTGTGCTACTGCAACAGGATCTAGATAATTTGGGCAGATGGGCTAAGAAGTGGAAACTGAAGTTTAACCTTGACAAATGCAAAGTACTGCATATGGGTAGAAGTAACCCCAGAGAAACGTACCAACTGTGTGGTACTACACTTAAGGTGGTAGAAAATGAAAAAGACCTGGGAGTAATTGTGCAGTCAGATATGAAGTTTTCTGAGCAATGCAGAGAGACTGCCAGGGCAGGTCATGGGGTTTTGTCAATGATATACAGTAATACCCCAAAGTTACGCGATAGGTGGGTCCGACGAAAATCGCGTAAGTCGAATTCGCGTAAGTCGGGGTACAACTTTGCATATAAATACATATAAATTTTGCTTAATTGGGACCAAGGACTAACAAAAACACTAGTTTAGAAGAAAAATATTAATAAAATTGCAGTTATTTATACATATTAATACAAAATATGTATTAAAAAAACAAATGACTTACGTTAAAAAGTTATTTCGATGTCGATGGCTTCATAAAATCTAACAAATTCGTCTGACGACACAGCGCCTTCTTTTTTTCACGCAGAATTTCTTCGTAGCAAGCTAATACTTTTTTTATTCCTTGCTTTGTAGCTATAACGCGTTCTTCGTTGGAGTCTATGTTTTCTAAAATTTTTAAACCCTTTACAATTGAGCCCTTTTCAATTTTCAACTTGTCAAGTTTGCAATTGTCATGTGCTTTTCGCCGTTGCTTCATTTAGGCCTGTAGCACATGCAATATCACATGGTCTTTCATTTCGCTCAAAGCGTTTCACAATTTCATATTTTTTCTCTATCGACAGAGGTGGACTGGCCATAAGCCTTACCGGGGCCAGTGTAACCCCGGTGGGCCAGTGTGATTTTGGCCATAAACCATAGTATGAGGCCACTATAAATTTTCCCGGGTAAGAATTTTTGACCCAGTCCGCCTCTGTTTATCGATAATTGCTTTTCTTTTTCTCTCTGAATCTGCAGTGTCTTCACCAGGACGCTTCCTTTTCACACCTTTTAATTAAGTATTTTACTCATTTTTAGGGAATAAAGCGCAATTACAAAACGAGGAGGCACGCTTGATACGCATAAACAAAGCTGCGCGCATGTAGCAACTGAATAAACAACACCATAAAGGCAGAGATACACTATTAACACCTCACATTTCTAGGGGTTACTACCATAAAACAATAAAAATCCAGTTGCGTTTCTGCTAGTGAAATCTGTTATAAACTGGTAGTAAACTCGATCTAATTGCATTTGCGATTATACCGATAGCTGGAATTGTGTTGGTTTTTACGTTATTATGGTGAAATGTGTTTTTCCCTTCACTGATATAAAAAACATAAAAGCAGCAAAGTTGAATTTTGTTCATCTTTCGCTCTCATTCTCCGCCGTCGCACCGTATATCGTTAACATATGAAAAACGACCTTGAAGATAGTGGGCGGCAGCATTGCCAAACGAAAAAATCAAGAACCGCGTAACTCCGAGTTCACGTAAGTCGGGGTAGCGTAAGTCGGGGTATTACTGTATAGGAATTTTTCTAGCAGGGAAAAGGAGGTGATTATCCCTCTGTATAAGGCAATGGTCAGGCCACACCTTGAGTACTGCGTACAGGTCTGGAGGCCTCATTTTAGGAAGGATGTAGATTTACTTGAGCGTGTACAGAGAAGGGCAACAAGATTGGTGAGGGGAACAAAGGGATCCTTTTACCAAGAGAAGCTTAAGTTCTGCAAATTGCAGTGGCTGGAGACTAGGCACCTGCACGGCGATCTGATTGAGGTGTATAAGGCCTTGAATGTGTTGAGCACGCTGAATTCTGATGGGATCCTTCCACTTGTTCAGATTACGAACCTAAGAGGGCATAAATTCAAATTAAGAAAGGACAGATGTAGAATAGATGTGCGGAAATTTGCCTTTAGCCAGCGGGTGGTTAATTGCTGGAACAAACTTCCATCCATTGTTGTGGAAGTTGATAGGTTGAATAAATTTAAGGAGGAACTGGACAGGCATTTGGAGGGAATGGTGTTTTTTTTTTTTTTTTTGGCTGATGCTACATAAGCTCATACATTTGCTTTCTTGCATCACATGTCACTACTACTACAACAACAGACGGAAGTTTGTTTCAACAATCAGTGACCTTTGCACATCTGTCCTGCAATCATCCTTCCTCAATTTGAATTTATACCCATTGTGTGTAGTGTTAGAAAAGGAAGAATGCCATCAGCACTGAGCTTGCTCAGCCCATTCAAAGCCTCAAACACTCAATTCAGAACACCTTACAGTGCCTATTCTCCAAGTGCTGCAATTTGCAGAACTGAAGCCATTCTTGGTAAGACCCTGTACTGTATCTAGAGCTTTTGTTGCACCCTCTCAAAACACACCAAAAATACTACAAAAAGTCAAAACAACGTATAGCGAAATAAATTAAAACACTATGTTTATTTTTGAGGTAAAACTTTAATTCCAACATTCTAAAATGTTATTTTTCTTGCTTTTCTGTTAGCAATATCGTCGATGACATTGTCGAAGTCTGTTTCATCACGCAGTTGCTGTTCTATAGACAGTATGGCAAGATTTCTTAAATGCAAGGTACTCGTTGTAGATCTTAGGTAATTCTTAATCAATTTTAATTTAGAAAAACTCCTCTCACAACTAGCAACACTTACAGCAATTGTGAGGAATATTCGCAGTAGTATTACAATATTTGGAACTGAGGTCTCGAGACTGTATTTTAGGATAAACTGCAAAAGTTCAAGTGGACCATCCTTCCATGGCTCTGTTTCATCATGCCTAGCAGCAACAGAAATAAAACTCTGAAGTCTTTTTCTCTCAATGAGGAACTCTTCCTTATTAATGTCATCGAGATCATGATTTAGTTGACATTCGTATTTATCATTCAAAAGATTCGATGGAGTAAGGAAGGCATATTTTTCAGCAAGAACATGAAGCTGTTGAAATCTTGTGGTGATTTCTTGGATAACTCTGTCCAGAAAAAAACATTTCTCTCTTCAACTCAGTTTTGTATGACAATTCAGCATCTCATGATTCTTCACCTGCCATCAGTTTCTTCTTTCTGCACCGATGATCCATGACTATCCTCAGATCATCACAGATTTCTTTGGCGTAAGCTACTGAATTGTTAACTAATTCATCTGTATTTTCAGTTAAAAATGCTTTTAAAGCCTCTAGTTTTATGTCACATTGTTGTATATTTAATCCTTTTGGTTTGGAGGTAGACCTGTGTGTTGTTAATTTATAGAAAAACGGATTGCCACAGGAGAAAGCACAGGAAGGAAAACGATTGGAAAGCAACAAGCGGCATGCCAGCATCTGACCTGGTAACTCTATTTTCTTCTTCACTAGTTAAATCTTCTACAGCACTGAAGATTTTCTAGTAATTTTTTTTACAACACTCACAGCATCTCCCCGTGCACTCCACCGAGTTTCTACTACATGCTTGACACTTTGACCAGCGACTGAAGTCAGAATATCCCAGCAATGGGTTGAGAAGGAAAAAACACGAACAAATGCTCCACAGTTCCAAAAAAGGTATCAGAATTCGCAGCAACAGAAGCTGCGTGTACACCCACCAAATTCAGCGAGTGATTTGTACATGCGACAAATTCTGCTTTTCCACTAATTTCTTGATGCATCTCTGAATGCCAGTATGTTGACCAGCCATCACAGCAGCATTATCATATGCTTGTCCTCTACAATTTTGAATATCAATTCCGTCGTTTTCTAATTTTTGCGAAATCATAGTTGAAATATTCTCGGCGGTTTTACCTTTTGATTTCAATGAAATCAACAAATGATTCCACAACCTTCACTTTATTTCCATCGATCATAACGTATCGTAAAACTTGGCTAGTTTGATCCTTATGAGAAATATCAGGGGTGCTGTCGAATATCATAGAAAAATACTTTGCTTCTTTTACTTGCTTGATAACTTTGCTTACTTTTTCTCCCAAAATTTCTATAAACTCGTTCTGAATAGTAGGCGACATATAGGATTTAGCAAACTTTTTTCCCAGCTTGATTCTTAGAATATGTTCACGTAGCACTGGATCGTATTTTGCCAACAAATGAACTAATTCTAAAAAATTTCCTCTATTTCCCGTTGATTCAGGTTCATCATCAGTCTCGTAATGAATTCCTTCTCGGTGACCCCGTAAAGCCAAATTTTGTTTAGCTAGGAGTCTAATGATATCCAACAATCTTGAAAGTATCTCTCTTCACTTCGTTTTCAACTTGTTCTTGTTCCTTTTTATCAATTGTTGCTCCACGTCGGATTTTAATTTCCAACTCCTTCCATTGTGTGAAAGATCGAACATGGGCCACACTAGATTCATGGTTGAATATTTTAGAATTAAGTTTCCACCACGTGTTGAATTCATCCGCAGAATCAAAATTTGAATGACTTCTGTCTGCAAATAGTCTGCAACAAAAGCAGTAAAGAGCTTTCTTGGAAGGAGAGTACACCAACCACGACCTCAACATTTTTTTCATTATTTAGCAGAGTTCGAAAAAACCACTCGCGTGTAAGTTTTCTGTTTCGTCCTTTGATTGATGCACCCTCACGAATTACTTCACCAAAATCAGGATTTAGAGGTTGACCCACAGACGCACCTTGACGTACCAGTAAGAGCCTTGTGTCATCGTTAATCTTACTTGGCCAAAGACCAACATCTTTTAAGTCAACAGCTGGAATTTTTTGTTTGTTACACTCCTTATCGCTTGTTGAAGTTGAAGAATCACTTGACTGATGATGGTTTGAATTCGGAAATTGTTTCAGCAACAGTAGTAGTAGTTTTGCGACTGAGGTATTTCAGTAGTGCACCTTCATTCTTTTTAAATTCTTCCTCCCTAGCATTTTTCTTTTTTCTAAAGGCTGCACCACTTTCTTTTATTCGCTTCATCTTAAGTAAGACTGAAAGAATAATAAGAAAAAGAAAGATATTCATAATAACTAATAATTAAATAAATAAAGAATAATAGGGACAAATAAATCCCTTTTAAAATGTTAGTTTGTGTAGTCTGCACACCTAAAAAACTGTGATACTCTAACTCACCTCAGAAAAACAAAGAAAAATGATGTAAAATCACAAAGATATTATATGCACTTAATGAGATCAAATTATAACAATCTGAGGCTTAGTCACCGTCACCACTTGTCAGACTGGCAGGCATTTTTGATGCAGCTCAACAGTTTCGATAACGACCCAATGGATATAAATGTGTAACAGATTAAAAAAAAGCTAATGATGAATCAGGCATTTTAACATTTTTTAGAGTAAAAACGGAATCATGCTTGTTAATTTTTATACACTGCATAAATGCATCGAAAGGGTTAAGCAAAAATCCTAATATAATAGGGGCCTGCAGAAATATTATTACTGGGGCCCTAAAATCCTGTCAATGGTCTTAGTTATACGTAAAATTAGAAGGAAAAAAACAATACGTTTTTGCAAATGTGCACTGACTATGCAGTGCTGCTGCTGAGACACAGCTGCCGTGGTATAAGCAAAAACCAATAAAACAGTCGCCGTGCCATGAGTTTTATTGTTTTATTTTTAAGAATTTGAATTATAGTATGATAGGGAAATGTAATGGTTTTGTTATATTTTTATTTTTTTTTATTTATTTTAGTTGTATGTATAGTTGTTAAAAACTAATTATTAATTAAGTAATAAAAATCACTAAGTTAACATAAATAAAAGAAACGTCGAAAAATAAAATTGTATCTCACGTGAAAAGTGCCACCCGGAGCGGACCGCCTCCCCCTAGCTACGCCACTGGTGAGACCCAACCCCCCTCACCAATCTCATTGTCCTTCTCTGTGTCTGTTCCAGCAGATCTACATCCTTCCTAAAATGAGACCTCTAGACTTGTATGTAATATTCAAGATGTAGCCTAACCATTGCCTTGTACAATGTGATAATCACTTCCTTATCCCTGTTAGCAAAGTTCTTGTATATCATTGACAAAACCCCATGAGCTGTCATGGCAGCCTGTCTTTTTCTCAGAGAACTTCATATCTGATGGCATTACCCCAGGTCTTTTTCCATTATCCCGAGCATAGTAATCTGAGATTACTACACTCTGAGATTACTGCTACCTTGAATTTGTCAATGTTAAACTTCATTTACCATTTCTCAGCCCATCAGTCTAATTTTTTTAGATCTTGTTGCAATAGCATACCTTGATTACTGCCATTAACTACCCTGCCAACTTTTATATCATTCGTGTACTTAGACATTAAGCCTGATATATCTTCATCAGTATAACTAATAATTACAGGTAACAATGATGGGCCCAGCACCGAACCCTAGGAGGCACTCCACTAATAGCATTAATTCATGAAGTGCAGTGTCCCTTAATAACTACTTTGTCTTCTCCCATTCGATACATCTCTTTTTATCCATAGCAGTAAATTGCTCTTAATTCTACACTGGATCTATTTGTATAGCAATCTTTTATGTGTAACAATATCAAAAACTTTCCTGAGATATGCCATAAAGGAATTATTTATTCCTTTATGGCCTTCACCAGTGGATTTTTTTTTTTTTTTTAGCTTATATTCCAAAGAGTTCTTTTTTTTTTCCAAAAAATTCCCAAATCTGCCTTTGAGGGCTATAACCTTTTGCTTCTGCTTTGAAATCTGGAGCTCCTTATGGAATCCACAGTTGGATTTTTTTTGCAAGTAATGTAAGAGCCATTCTTTGGCAAAAATTGCACAATATTGTAGCAAATAAAAAAAAAAAAAAAGTTTTTGCAAGCCTGGAACAGCCCTTTTTTAAAATTGTTGAGTTTTCGATCCAGATCAACTCAGGTTCTTAAGTATTTCTATGAATGATGTGGATAATATCATGTTGAACAATATACCTATATTCAAAGATAATATCTTTATATATTGGTACTGTGCACAAACTGTGAAATTATTAAATACTACTGACAGCTTAATTATCTTCTAGCTTAATTAATTATCTTTTCCAAAAAATAACAGTTTTCCCACCCATCACAGGTAGTGCTTGCTCTGACGTTTGTCCCTTACAATGAAGAAATAAGATCTTTTTCAAAATAAGTGACATTCTATAAACAGTGGTTGCCAAACTACTGAGATCTGCAGATCCTTCAAAAATCAAAAAAAAACTTTGTGGACCCTATATATATATATATATATATATATATATGTGTGTGTGTGTGTGCTTCTGCATGTGTGTATATATATGAATACTGGGTTTTCTGAAAAGAAAATTAAAAGTTTTATATTTAAAAAAAACTTAACTTTATTCTTATTTTTACATAAATATATAATAATAACATTATTTATCATCAATTTGCTATACGTAGAACAAATAATTTGACCCCAGTTCCAGAGGGTGCGTTTTGTGGACCCCCCGGAACTGATCTTCAGATCCCCTGGGCTTTGAAGACCCCAGTTTTGGGGTCTGCCTGTTTTGGGAAATGCTGTTCTATAAGATGACTGTTAAAATATAAAAGAAGAGAATTTATCTCTGCATAATATGCTGCATCAGTTCTCATTTTTGCCATTTGATATGCAAGGATGAACCTAAATATGAATCTAATTAATATACAGTGGAGCCTGGATAATTTGAAATTGCTTAATTCGAAATATTGGTTATTTTGAATTATTTTTCAGCCCATTAAACTTCCTATTCCATATAATGTAAGAAGTTTATCTCTAATTTGAAGTTCAGTGCTTCGAATTGTTGAGTAATTTGAAGTCGTCCATGCAGATTTGACATAAGGAATTTGCTTTGCTGTACTTCTTATGTGCCTAGTTGTAAATTTTTCTTTTGAATAAATATGAATGAGAAAAAATTCATGTTTATTCTAATGAATAAACATGAGTCAACTGGAGAGAATATTGTTATGATTATCACTAATGCCCTCTGTGCTTTAGTTATCATCATAACAGTATACTTTTGAATATGCTACTGGTAAACATGTCTAAATGTGATAATTAGCCTAACACTTGCCAAAAAAGCCAAAATGAGAGAGAGAGAGAGAGAGAGAGAGAGAGAGAGAGAGAGAGAGAGAGAGTGAGTGAGAGAGTGAGTGAGTCTCAGAAGTAGAAGGGAATCACCAAGAAAGAGAAAAATAATGATATCTAGCTTAGGGCCCCTGGGTGTGCCAAGTCCATACTCGCCAGATGTGAGCCCCTGGGATTTTAAGCAGATACGTGACAGAACATTCCATTGAGTGGGCCAATGATGAGGGCAAAAGCAGAGCACTTAGCTAAAAAGCTGGAGTTGAGTAATTTTAAATCAAGTTTGGGATGGCTGGCAGGATTTAAAAAAAAAGAACAACATTACGTTTAGACGAGCTTGTGGTGATTGTGCGTAAGTGGATGAAGAAGCAGCAAACAATTGGATTAACATTCTCCCATATAAACCAATGAAGTGCGAACCAAGAGATCTTTGAAATGTTGATAAAACCGGTTTATTTTTTAAGTGCATGCCAGATAAAACATTTTCTTTTAAAGGTGATTGTTGTAGAAACGGAAAAAATAGTAACGAAAGAGTGACAATTCTGGTCAGAGCAAATGTGGATGGCACTGAAAAACTGCCACTGTTAATGATTGGAAAACCGGCAAAACCTAGATGCTTCAAAAAAGTTAAAAGCCTTCCAGTGCAGTACAAGTTTAACAAAAAAGCTTGGACGATGAGCGAGCTCTTTAAAGGTTGGCTTGATAAATTAGACAAATTCTCTACTAAAAATAGGAAAATTCTGCTTTCTTGACAAACTGTAGAGCTCACAGTGATATCCCTCATTTGAAGGCAATTGAAGTAATCTTTTTACCACCAAACATGACCTCTGTAGTGCAGCCATTGGATCAGTAGATGATTCAGAATTTGAAACACATTTATCGTGGGCTGATAGTGGCAAAAATTGTAGATAACATTTCTTCTAAACTGCAGATCAAAATTAGCCTCTGGGATGCTAGGCTCAGGATTGTGAAAGTGTGGAAACAAGTTAAGCTAAAAGCCATTGCAAACTGTTTTCATAAAGCTGGGTTGAAACCATCTTTACAAAATGAAGACATGGTGGCTGACTCTTGTCTGTAGATGATATTCTCATCCCAGAGCCTGAAGAAGGGAAGAAACTGAAAATGGATATTTCATATGAAGTGTGTGTTAATGTTGATGAAGATGTGGCTACACCTGGAGCACTTACAGAAGCTGAAATATTCAATGATATAATGAATAAAAATTAAAATGAACCATCAGAAGAAAATGAAGAGCCTGTTTTTGTCAAAGAATCAGTACCTACAACTAGTGAATCAAAAATGCTTGAACAGTTACGCAGATATGTAGAAGCACAGGACAATGAACGATAAATCTTCTCAATCTCTTCATGAAATAGATTTTGTATTGGATTTAAAAAGGAAAAAACAAAGCCAGACAAAAATTACTAGCTTGTTTAAAGTAAATTTTTGTAAAAGTATCAACAGTATATCAGCTTCACTGATTTTTCTTCTTCTTTCTTTCTTTTTTTTTTTTTTTTTATTATTAGCTTTCAAAATAAGTCTTCCCGCATTTTCAAAGACAACTAAAAAAAAAAAAAAACTCTACACTACCTTTTACAATTCAAATGCCACTAGTAGTTCACTGCAAATTTCTTACTCCCCCCCCCCACTTCCATATCATAAAACAAGCCTCTTGAAAAGTTATGCAGTTTCAGTACAGTTGTGCCCCCGTATCCGCTGATTCAGTTACCCACGGTTAACCATGGAAAAAAAAAACCCGACAAAACTTAACACGTACTACTCGTGTGTCCAGTATGATGCTTTCCTTTATTTTTTACAATGTCGATTTTAAATCGAAACTTCCCTTTGGCGCGTATGGTTTGGGCACGAACATTATATGGTTCTTTAGAGATTTAGCGGATGCACTGTTTTCAAACTTTTGAATAATTTCAAGATTTTGTTTAATTTGAAAGCACAACTCTTGCATTTGCCCATCATTTTCACGATTTCTAAACAAAAAAAAATAGTTACTATAAAAAAAAAAAAAAAAAAAATTCCGATATCTTTGACATAAATAACAAAACAAAATTTGTCTTTTTGCTGTGCAATGGAATACAACAATCGACGTGACGCACTAAAAAAAAATAAACATTTGGTCTCTCTCTCACTCTTTTTTTTTTTTTTTTTTTACTGTAGGTGTGAAGACAGCGGGGGTTGCAAGATAATAGGTACACTAGTCTCCCAATGATGACTTATAATGCCGGTTCTTGTCGCTTATTTACAACTTGCAAAATATCTGCTTATACCTATTCTAGTTATTACTTGAATTTTATGACTTCTTGTTGATTTGGTTTTTTTTTTTTTTTTTTTAAATTTGGAGTCTTGAAGTGTCCCGGTTAATCCAATCCTGTTAATTCAAGAGTCTGCTTACTTTATTATTACCATATTTAATGTTGGTAATGTCTTACTGTGTGTTTAATTTATCAATTAAACTTTATTATACGTATGTGTGTGTACAGGAAAATGATGTTATATATGGGGTCAGCAGGTGTTCGCATATATCCACGGTTTCAGCCATCCACACTAGGTCTTGGAACGTATCCCCTGTGGATACGGGGGGGGGGGTCTTACTGTACATGTATTTTAAGCACAGGTCAATGTGCATATCCTACATGGATTAGAAAGTAAATTAGTTTTTTTTCAAACATCGGTACCAAAGTTCCGAAACTCTTCCAAAGTAAAGAAGATAACTTCTCTATTCAATACTAGCCTTCTGATACCCAAGAAACGTCGGCAATTAGCAGCCAACTGTTTGTTTCTTATCGGCACTGTAAACAATAGTGCATAACCTGAGCAAGAGGAAGAATCCCATCAGCATTGAGCTTCCTCAAACCATTCAAAACTTTATGCACCTCAATCAGCTCACCTTGCAGGTGCCGTCACCAGATGCTGCAGTTTGCAGAACTTAAACCTTTCTTGGTAAGAGCAACCTTTTTTCCCTCCTCACCAACCTCATTACCCTTCTCTATACTCATTCCAGCAGCTCTACATCCTTCTTAAAATGAGGCCTCCAGACCTGTATGCAGTACTCAAGTTGTGGCCTGACCATTGCCTTATACAAAGGGATAATCATCTTCTAATCCCTGCCAGCAAAATTCCTCTATATCATTGACAAGACCATCATCAGCTGCTCTGGCAGCTTGTCTGCACTGCTCAGGAATCTTCATTTCTGACTGCACAATTACTCACAGGTCTTTTTCGTTCTCCACTACCCTCAATGTAGTGCCCAACAGTTTGTACGGTGGGGTTACAGCTACTCATATGCAGCACTTTGCATTTGTCAATGTTAAACTTCAATTGCTACCTCTCAGCCGGCCGACCGGTCTAGCCGGGTGGGAAACGTGCCTGCCTGGCAACCCAAAGGTCGCGGGTTCGAATCCCGCCTTGGATCAAAATACTGCAAAAACCTTGGAAGGTGCATTATGGCCACAGAAGCCGATGTGCCAACAACTACCAAAAAAAAAAAACACCTCTCAGCCGACTACTCAACTTTTCTAGATTCTGTTGCAGTAGCATACTGACATTACTGTCATTAGTAATAGTAATAGAGGCATGTGATGCAAGAATGCATGGCTGGCGCATTATAGCCCTAGTTGCTAATGCGCCAATAAAATCGAAATCAAATCAAATCAAGCAAGAATGCAAGCGTATGAGCTTATGTAGCATCACCCAAAAAAAAAAAAAAAATTCACACAACCATTCCCCCTAAATGTTTGTCCAGTTCCTCCTTGAATTTATTTAAGCTATCAACTTTCACAACAACAGATGGAATTTTGTTCCAGCAAACAGTGCAGACATATTGTCTGCAAACTTGGATTTTAAGCCTAATATTAGTTAGATCGTATGTATAGCTTAGCTTAATTTTCAGCACTCACTTCTGAGTGCTGAAAATTAAGCTAAGCTATACATACGATCTAGTTATTACATTACAGCACATAAGGACTCCTTAAAAAATCAAGAGCCTAATATTAGTTTAACAATATTAGCATTAGCATTAGTAGAGGCATAGAATGCAAGAAAGCAAGCTTATGTAGCATCAGCCAAAAAAAAAAAAAAAAAAAAAAAAAAAGCTCCCATTTCACCCCTCTGTTCATTCCAAATACCTGTCCAGCTGAGCCTTGAATTTATTTAGGCTATCAACTTCCACAACAAACGATGGAAGTCTGTTCCACCAATCAACTACCCTCTGGCTAAAGACAAACTTCTGCACATCTGTCCTACAACTGTCTTTCCTCAATTTGAATTTATGCCCTCTCAGGCAATTATTCTGAGCAAGAGGAAGAATCCCATCAGCATTGAGCATGCTCAACCCATTCAAGGCTTTATACACCTCAATCAGATCACCTCACAGGTGCCTAATCTCCAGACACTGTAATCTGGAAAACTTAAGCCTTTTTTTGTAAGAGCAACCCATCGTTCCATTCACTAATCTTGTTGCCCTTCTCTGTGCTTGTTCCAACAGGTCTACATCCTTCTTAAAATGAGGCCTCCAGACATGTGTACATACCCAAGTGCTTTTCATTCTCTCCCACTGTTTGTGTAACACCACAGAGTTGATACATTACTCTGGGATTACTGCTTCCCATATGTATCACTTTACATTTGTCAATGTAAAACTTCATTTGCCACCTCTCAGCCCATCTACTCAACTTTTCTAGATCCTGTTGCAGCAGCGTACTGTCATTAGTGTCCTTAACAACCCTGCCAACCTTTGTATCATCTGCAAACTTGGACATTAAGCCTGATATACCATCATCAATATCATTTATAAAGAAAGAAAACAACAATGAACCCAACACTGAACCCTGAGGGCTCCACTAATAACATTAGCCCACGAAGAGCAGTGTCTATTGATTACCACTCTGTCTTCTCCCCCTCAACCATCCCTTTATCCATAGCACCAATTTGTCTCCAATGCTACACTGCTCAAATTTGTGCAGAAGTCTTCCATGTGTAACAGTATCAAAAGCCTTTCTAAGATACAAATATATGGTATCAAAGTTATTCCCTACATCCAGTTCCTTTGTGACCACATCATAGTATCCAATAAAATTAGTCAGACAAGACTTCCCCGTAACAAAACCATGCTGTGTCCGAGCTATAACTGAAGCCTTGTCTAGATGATCCTGCAGTGCTTCTTTAACCAGTGCCTCCATTAATGTCCCTAGAACAGAAGTTAAACTAACAGGTTTATAAATACTTGTGTTGCACATCTCCAGTCCATGGGTACCTCCCCTGAGTCCAAGGAAGCCACCCCGGGTGCCTTTTTTATGTTTATCTTCAATTTCTCCTCCACTTTCCTCTAAGTTATTACAAAATCATCCAGCACACTGCCAGAGTTTAATTAACCTCTGGCATTCCCCTACCTGAATAACTCCTCATGTGTGAATGTAGATGCAAAATACTCATTTAGGTTGTTAGGCACCTGAGCAGGATCATCAACAAATTGGTCCACTGGATATTGAACAATCAATATCCAGTGGACCAATCTGACTCATCCCTTTCTTTCTGGAGTTTACATAGGTAAAGAACTGTTTGCTGTTTTTCTTTTCATCCTTTGCCACAGATTTCTCATAATCTGCCTTTGCCTGCCTAATCTCCTTTGTGACTTGGTTACAGACCAGCTTATATCTATGATAGGCTTCCATGTCACCCATTAATTTATATGTATCCCATGCATTTTTCTTCTCTGCCACATGTCTCATTAGTTCATCTGACATCCATTTAGGCCTAAACCTTGAACAATATTTCTTAGTTGGATAATATCAATATTTATCAATATCATTGATAAATACAGGCATACCTCGATTAACGAATAGGATGCGTTCCACGAAATTACTTCGTTAAGCGAAACTTCGTTTTCAGAGGTAAAAATACTATGGCCAGAATAGGGATACGTTCCTACGTAAAGAAAATGAAAAGCTTTTTTTCGAACAAAGAAACGTTTTATTAAATAAACAGTCAACTTGCATACAAAGTGAAATCACATTTTAAAATATGAGGTTAAAGTTGATTGTTTATGCTTTTTTTCTCTTTCATTTAACAATTGCCTATACGGAGTTATTGCATTTAACACTGATCGCTTAACTATAACACTTTTTCCTAAATCAGGATCATTTTCACTAAAAAAATTTAAAACGTTTTCAATGTCATTTAAGCACCTTTTTAAATCTTTGGTTGTTAACACTTTTTCGGCATGAACTTCTTTAACTTCGCCTTCATTATCTTTGTCTTCGTTGCTAACAAGGTTTTCTAAATCTTCCACTGAAAAACCATCATCTTCTGCATTCAATAAATTTCTAACATCCTCTTCATCGACATTTTCGAAACCTATTGATTGAGCCATCTGGATAACTTCATTTCTAATTTCTTGGATGTTATTTTCTTCTTCTAGTACAACTTCTGGCCATATTTTGTGCCAAACTTCATTTAAGCATTTCTTAGTGACTTCTTTCCAAGAACTATCAATGTTTTCAATTGCGTTTTTAATGGTGTAGTTTTTCCAAAAAGTTTTAACTGTCATTTCCTCTTTATCCTCTAGTTCAGTTAAATTGCTTAAAATTCGACGCAGATAATAAGCTTTAAATGATGCTATTACTCCCTGATCCAATGGTTGAATCAGGGAAGTTGTGTTTGCTGGAAGAAACACAACTTTGATAGGAATGCATGTGTCCAACGTGTTAAGATCAGTAGGATGTCCCGGAGCATTGTCTAACAACAAAAGAGCTTTTTCTTCAAAGTTGTTTTTTTGACAATACCGTTTTACTCCAGGACTCCAATCAGTAAATAACTCTTTGGTAACCCACGCTTTTCTATTTGCTTTCCATATTACAGGTAAATTCATTTTTATGTTACCTTTTAACGCCCTCGGATTTTCTGAATGGTAAACTAATAACAATTTTAATTTATAATCGCCAGAGGCATTTGATCCAAAGAGTAACGTTAAACGGTCTTTGGCTGCTTTGAACCCAGCAGCTGATTTTTCTTCAATAGAAATGAAGCTTTTTGTTGGTAGCCGTTTCCAGAACAAACCGCTTTTGTCAACATTGAACACCAAATTTGGTGGAAAATTTTCACATTCAATTATTTCCTTTAGTTTTTCTGGAAACTTATTTGCAGCTTCTCCTGTTAATTTTACACTATGAATCCTGGCCCGTTTTTTAAATTTCTCGAACCAACCACGAGAAGCGCCAAAGGTTTCCGTAATTTCTTCAGTTTGTTTAGATTTCAGGTGATTAAACAAAAATAATGCTTTTTCTTGAATCACCATTTGACTTAAAGGCATATGACGTTGTGACATATCATCTATCCACAAACTTAACATTTTCTCCATTTTTTCTAAAATTGGATTCCTTAAGCGAGTTAATTTTGCCGCTGTAACATCTGTACAATTCTGAGCAGACTGTTTTATTTTTTCTGATTGACTTAGTATGGTTGTTAAAGTTAATTGCGCTAATCCTAAAGAATGTGCCACATCGGATTTTCTTTCGCCGCTTTCAACACGTCGTACGATATTTAGTTTCCAAAGAAATTGCTTTTCTTTTCTTTGATTCTGACATTTTAATTAACTAAAACAAAAATATTTCTATTAAAATTTACAAAATCTACGTTATGTAATGCTACAAAGAACCTACGTCGATTATTGCAATGCGCCACACTGAAACAACGTCAATCATGTAAACAACAACTAAATTATGCGATTGACGTGCAAAACTGTTATAACAGACACGACCGCAGCTCGGGAGCACTCGGGAATACGTAACGAGTCGCCGTCAGTCACCAATCGAATGATTGTCGGGCGTTGGTCTTAAATTGGAATATTTTTTTATGTTAAATGGGGCTTGAAATTGCGGACTTTGTTATATCGAGGCTTCGTTATCAGAGGTAACGTTAACCGAGATATGCCTGTATAGAAAACAACAATGGGCCCCACCCTGGGTGACTCCACTAATAACATTAGTCTATGAAGAGCAATGTTCAGTGATTACCACTCTCTGTCTTCTCCCAATCAACCATCCCTTTATCCATAGCAACAACCTGCCTGCCCTTAATGCCATACTGATCCAATTTGTACAGCAGTCTTCCATCTGCAACAGTATCAAAAGCTTTCCTGAAATCCAAGTATATGATATAAAAATTATTTTTTTCGTCCAGTTCTTTGTGACCACATTATAGTAACCAATCAAATTGGTCAGGCAAGACTTCCCCTTGACAAACCCATCCTGTATCTGAACTATAACTGCAGTTTTGTCTAGATAATCCTGTATCACTTCCTTAACCAGTGACTCCATTATTTTCCCTGGAACAGAAGTTAAACTAATAGGTCTGTGATTATTCTTGTCACTCTTTGATCCCCCCCCCTCTTTATGAATTGGGGATATATTTGCACATCTCCAGTCCATGGGGACCTCCCCTGAGTCCAAGGATGCTCTCATAATTATGACTAAGGGTTTGCTTACTTTTTTGCTGCCTTCTTTGATATAAATGGATAAATCCCATCCACCCCTGGTGCCTTTCTTTTGTTTAACTTCAACAATTCTTCCTCCACTTTGCTCTAAGTTATTACAAAATCATTTAGCTCCCTGTTAATGTTTGATAAGCTTCTAGCCTCCACTTCCCTACAGAATTCCTCATGTGTGAATGTTGAATACTCATTCAGTTTGTCAGCTACCTGAGCAGAATCATCAACAGTTGAACCTTGATATCAAGTGGACTAATGTGATTCATTTCCTTCCTTCAGCAAAGAAGTCTTTGCTGTTTTTCTTTTCGTCCTTTGCCAAAGATTTCTTGTAATCTGCCTTCACTTGCCTAACCTCCTTTGTGACTTTATTACAGACTAGCTTATATCTATCATAGGCTCTGTTTTGCCTGATAATTTATAAGCATCCCATGCATTATATTTCTCTTACACGTGTCTCATTATTTCATCTGACATCCAATTTGGCATAAATCTTGAACAGTATTTCTTAGTTGTTGTGAAAAGCCTAGTAGCTTCCTAGGTTAATTACCTGAATGCTTCTCGTTTAGAATTTGCTGTGGGTAAATCATCAGTTGGTTTCACTGTATAGAATTTAAAAACTGTCTGTATTAGTCACCTTTACGAAAGCAAAAACCCTTTCCTTTACCCCAGATGGTAATAATATCTTTAAATAGATCCGACATCACCACACTGTGATCACTGCCACCTAGTGGTTTCTTTATTTGCAAATTCTTAATACACGAATGATCACTGCTGATAACCAGAACAAGAGTATTACCCTCTCTGGTTGTCTCTCGAACATGCTGCTGCAGAAAACAATCATCCAATAAATTCACAAAAGTCTTGCTAATGTGTGAGTGACCAAACTGCAAGTTCCTTTCCAGTCAATATCTGAGAAGTTAAAATCTCCCATTATAAGACATTCTGATTTACTGGCCCACTATATCTCTGTACGGTTGTTCATTATGCTCATCAGAGTCATTAGGCCTATAACACACTCCTACTCTCATTTTGTTTTCCCATTAGCTATGTCACACCAAACTGACTCAACATTGCACTGTCCGCCAATGTCAACTGGATGCACTTCCTTAGATTTTATGTTTCTTAACTATCAGCATAATCCCCCTCCCTCCTTCCTATCCTGTCTATTCTCTTTGTACACATTGCACTCCCCAAATTCCAATTCTGTATATCTTTGACACCACATCCCTGATATCCCAACAGTATCTTCCTTTGATGTCTTGACCAGCACTTCAAATTCGTCAAATTTATTTACTATACTCCTAGCATTGGTGTACATGCAAGTATACATGCATCTGTTCTTACTCTTAGTTGCCCTAACACAGCCCATGTATTTTCTTGTTCCATGATGACTCTGAGCAGTCCTTGAAATCCCTAGCTACTTTCTTTCCAGGCTGGTACTCTTTAGAATAGAAGCAGTGCAAGAATCACTTTCACCACTACCTGTGGCTACTGTTAATCTTTTAGTTTGTGAATCCCCCCCTCAAGCTAGCAGTTTTCCTACCCACCTAACACTGCCTCAATAGCATGAGCAAAATATTCTTGCACCCTTTCTATTTCAGTGTATCCCATCCCTGTAGAAGCAATCTCTCCTGTTAACCAGCACAGACCACAAGCAGAAATCACAATGAAATGCTTCCACAATATGAAATCAAAAGCTATTTAATCCTATTAACAACTTCATCCCATATGTGCCTCCAGGGCGTAGGCCCATATACACAATAGCTATTTAATGCAAATTTTTGCATTAAACAGATTTACATAATGCAGAGCTACTTAACGCAATTTTTTTGTATGAAATAGCAAGCCTTTGCCAATTGCCGCATACAAAATGAGACTTTGCCCTCCCTAAACAATAATGTTCTGTAGTGTTCATAGAAGGCTTTTACCTCGGTTTACATCATTCTAAATTATTTATGGTCTCACAATAACAGTAAATACCAGTACACTTGTTATTTATTTATATTTCTTAAATTACTACCATGTTACATTTCCAATTAATTTGATAACCAGAATAGGGTCTTTGCCACGATTGTGCAGAGAGGGCATTTCACTGACATTTTAATGACTTGTAATTGTTACAAATAGTACAATCTGTGCTTTTTTTATTTTTTTTTATTTTACTATACTGTTATACTAATAAAATTCTGAAAAAAATTTACATTGAGGGCCTTGGACATATGCCTGGTGCCTATGCATATATTCACTACTTTGGTAAACTAATGGAAAAGATTTACATCCCCTTTTCTTTTTTGTTGATAATGTACAAGTACATAATCATTTTTATTAAACTACTGTGCACATACTTATTTAAACTAATTTGATTAACTGCACTGGCAGGTGACAACTAGGCCATCCTTGTGTGACTTCAGTCACCAAAGATTGGGGACCAGTGCCTTAGGAGATGGTGTTAGTAGTCATGTGAAATTACAGTAGTGTATTTGAAAAATAAGGAATTGTGTAATTTTGCCTGAACATCATAAAATCTGTCTCCTATGGTCCTGAAATGTGTTTTTGGATAAGCGGGAACAGGAGGCCCATAATTGGAAAAATCTCTTAAAATCCTCACATCTAATGACATAAAACGGATTTTTTACAAATAATATCTTAAAATTTACTCACACAAATCAGTAGTAATACCCCAACAAAAAGGCAAAGTGTTTTTCAGAAGAGCCATGGTAAATGTTTGTTTCCAATATCTGTAGCTTGAAGAAACCTTTCAAGCAAGCACACCCATCTACAATTAATTACTTTAATGATCCATAAAATAAAGCATATTTTCCTTCAATTATCTACACAAAACACACTATTATAATGCTAAAAAAACCCACAGAGTGCAAATCTCGCTCTGTCATGAACTAACCATTTTGTCATGTGTACGAAGACTCATTAGCATTAATGATATATAAAAAGTAATTCTTTTTGTTTCACTGCAAATACCTCAATGTGTATTTATTTAACTTTGTAAAGTAGTACTTTATTTATTTTCTGCTGAATTTTATATAAAAATTCCAATAACAGAAATTCGAAATATAATAGAAATATGAAAAGAATTGAGATAACAGAAAATCTCCAAAATGGATTTTCTGTTATCTCAATTAATAGAATAAATGAATAGTAATGATTATTTATATCAGGGGTAGCCAAGCTTAGGAAGTCTGAGAGCCACATAAGATAATCTTTGGTGTCTTGGGGGGGCCTGTAAGTCTTTGAAGTGCATGTTTTTATTGTGCATATGAATTACTTTTAATTTCATTAAATGTAATGTAGATCATATGCACAATAAAATTTTACTTTTCAGACCCATTCACTTCAAAATCACAATTAATTGCTTTGTTTTAATTGTATTTAAGGTTTATTTAAAAAGTAGGGTGATGTGTTTTGATGCTGAAAGTGTGCCTTTCCCAGAACATTGCATGAATAAAGGCACGCTAATTTTTTTTCAGACTTTTGTAATTTTCCCAAGTCAAGAAAAAGCTGTCTGTATTTTTGTATGAATAAAAATGAAAATTTCTTGAAAAATACCAGTGTATTAAAAGTTTTTATTAGATTCACTTTCGATTTGTGAGTGTGTGCATTTTTTTTTTTTTTTTTTTTGCCAATCAAAATATTATTTTGAGGCAAAATTTTTCTGATTGCTATTTCTCTGAGAAGTGCAGATTACAGGTAGTTCTCGACTTTCGAGTTAATTTGTTCCTAGCACGTGCTCGTAAAGCGAGTTTACGTTCTCAACAATGAAATTAGTTATCTGATTAGTTTATATTTAAATAATGATTGGTTTATCGAAAGAAATGAAAACGTAGCCTGTAAAATCAAGCAAATTATAATAATAGAGAAATTATTTACGACTTACAAATGTTAAAGAATGTTTATTCTTCATCATCATCGACTAAATGCACACTCGTTGATCACTCCTTATTGGCTCGGCACTCGTTGGTTTGTTGCACAAGGAGTTGTCTTCTTCAGAAATGTTTTGAGAGACTTTTTTCCAAGATAATCTTCTCTTTTAATTAGAAATTTCACAATTGCAAGCATAAGCATTTTTTAACGGCACACACAAATTGCAACTAACACGATTCATGTGGAGTAACAAGTTTACGAAGCTTAAAAAAAAAAAAGGAATAGAGAGAAGATTCTGAAAATTTATTTATATTTTTTATACGTTTGAAGATTTCAGTAAAGGGGAATTACATTTCACCATAATAACGTAAAAAAACACACTATTCCAGCTATTGGTATTTTCGCAAATACAAGAAGGTCGAGTTTACTACCCATTTATAATTGCTTGCAGTAAAAGAAATGTCCAATAAACCGGAAAGTGCAAATTGTTTTTATTGTTTTATGGTCGTGGCCTCCATAAATGTGCTTTAGAAAAATATCACAAAGGCGTTTAATGATTTGAACTGGTAACTAATACAATTTACAAACCACGCTCACAACCTTTTATATGGCCTTAAGGTCATGCTCGTGACTTTAAAAATGATATTTTAGAAAGATAAATAGCTTAGTTATACAGCGAAAATTTCAACTTCCAAGACCTTGAAATGAATTACCAAAAGAACAATGGTACTATTTGGTTCACATTACAATATTTTAACGATACGATGGTGTCTCTGGAACTGATTAATATCGTAAAGCGGGGTACACTGTATTGTATTGTATAGCTACGCACATGGTTTGGAATGTGGTATTGGAATTATGAATGTTTAACATTCATTTTTTGCAATTAATGTTCATATTTTCGATTTTGTTGATACTTGATACTTGGGGAAAGCCGAGTGGTCAGGAGCGGAAGTGCAGTGGCACACGCTCTTTGAGTAGACCGGGGTTCAAGCCCCTGACTGCTAAATACGGTCAATCTGCCAACCCGCACTGGACCAGCGTGGCAGATTATGGTCCATTTCTCTCAGCATCAATTGTTGAGGAGGCTTCCATCCTGCAGTGGGTTGATAATGGCTGCAATTTACTTGGGGAAAAAAACTTGTAAACCCGGGAACTTGTAAAGCGAGAACTGCCTGTATTGTCAAAGAGCTAAATATGACACAAACTACAGTTAGATCATGTTTGATTTTTATATTTCATATATTAATGACAGAAATTGAATTCAGTGAATTATTCAAAAAAACAGCAATGGTGCTACAGCTAGAAGAGCAGATACAGTGTTTAAACCAAGATTTTTTTTTTTTTCTGGATGTTGTTGTAATGCCTATTCAGTGCATAACCACAATTTCCAGCTCTCAGACTAATTATATGGATAATTTAAGATACGTATATTGAAAAAAAATTGTATTTTTGTCCAATTTTAATAAAATTTAGAATGCTTTGATAAATTTTTCTAAATGAGCCAAATATAAAATTTCAAGAAAATCTGTTCATTATGAGTTGCTATGAACTGTAAACAGAACGACAGGTAGGCATAATAAAGCTAATAGATACTTTATACATTTATGAACATGCCTAAAAAATTGTGTAAAAATTAACTATTTATTCACTAAAGCTACAGAGGAAGAGACATAACTAAGTTCTGCAATGTACAATGAGTATTTAAGTGCTAAATTTAATTTGCTCAGAATTTATGCATACTTCTTACGTGCACACACACTTAAGATAATGGTGTTCAGGATAAATTTCATTTGCTCAGAATTCACTATGGTGTTTTTATATATCGTAATTTTTTCCCGCTGTGAATGTTCTCACACACACACACACAGTATTCAATTTATAGAGATATGTGAAATTTTGTATGTACAACTCAGTTGTGAAACTGAGTTGCAAATACATATTATTTGTAATGTTTGTCAGAGATATTTTAATATTTCTGTCTATGTATATTCTTTATCCTGTTGTTATATCTGTCTATTAATAATTCTACGTCTAATCTTGCATCTATATCTAATTATCCACATCTGATCTTGCACATAGATCTTGTTCATCAAACTTCTTTAAATATATCCCTCATTCCTATTTACTTTAATTTAAAAAGTTATATAGTATTGTTAATGGAAATTCGCAGATTTACAAGGGGCATTCAATAAATTATCTACTTAAGGTACTACCCATAGTTATATTTAAATGATTCAAAATTTATCATGTTCCTACATGTCTCAACTTGAATCATACTAATTTTGATCCCACCATGTTTTCAGGTTGTGTCGTTATAACAGAAAGAAGCAAGACACCTGTATCAAATTATGGATTTGCTGAAATTGGAGCATCATTCCATCATCAAGTTTCTCACCAAAGAAGGAAATGGGCCAAAGGCCATTCATGAAAGGATGGTAGCTGTGTATGGCAATAGTGCACCTTCAGAGTACCAGATGAAATTCATCAGATGAGAAGTTGTTCTTGCGCGACTCCTTATAGGTCATAGTCAACTAACACATTCCTTTTTGTTGAAGACAGATGACCCACCTGTGTGTGAGATGTATAATGCTATTTTAACTGTTCATCACCTTTTTATATAATATCCTCTTTTTATTGAAGCAAGATGCTTGTGTTTTACTGATTTTAATAATCTGACTGAGCCATTTACCCTCAGTCAGATTATAGGTGACAGAGACAACATGTCTGACATTTTTAACCTTTTACACTTGATAACTTATATACAAAGATTTAAATTTTTTATTTTATATGGTTTTACTTAAATTTATACCTTTGTACATCATATTTACTTTCTTGATGTGGTAGCCTAGTTATAGGCTAACAAAATGTTTAGTATTTGTATTAAATACTAAATTTTGTTTGGTATTTGTTTGGTGAGGGGAACAAAGGGGTGCTCTTACCAAGAAAGGCTTAAGTTTTGCAAAATGCAGTGCCTGGAGAGTAGGCACATGCGAGGGTGATCTGATTGAGGTGTATAAGGCCTTGAATGGGTTGAGCAAGCTGAATGCTGATGGAATTCTTCCTCTTGCTCAGATTAAGAACCTGAGAGGGCATAAATTCAATTTGGGGAAAGACGGTTGTAGGATAGATGTGCGGAAGTTTGCCTTTAGCCAGCGGGTTGTTGATTGGTGGAACAAACTTCCATCTGTCGTTGTAGAAGTTGATAGCTTAAATAGATTCAAGGCAGAACTTGACAAACATTTGGAGCGAGTGGATGGGTGAAAAAAGGTTTTTTTTATTTTGGCTGATTCTATATAAGCTTGCTTTCTTGCATCATGTGCCTATACTAATGCTAAGAGTATTACTGCCTCTTGTTGCCTCTCGAATGTGCTGCTGTTGAAGATAATCATCCAATAAATCCACCAAAGTCCTGCTAGTGTGTGTGTGAGTGACCAACCCACAAGTTCCAGTCTATCTCTGGGAAGTTAAAATCCCCCATTATAAGACAATCTGATTTACTGGCCCACTCTGTTTCTCTCTATAATTGTTCATTATTATCATCAGAGTCATTAGGCCTATAACACACTTCTACTCTCAATTTTGCTTATCCAGTGCTTATGTCACATGAAACTGATTCAACACTGCACTGTCCACTCATGTCAACTGGAAGTACTTCCTTAGATTTTATGTTTTTTAACTAATAGCATGATCCTTCCTCACTTTCTATTCGGTCTATCCTTCTGTACACGTTGTACTTCCCAAATTTAATTTCTGCATTCCTTATTTCTGTATGACACCATGTCTCTGATGTTCCAACAATATATGCCTTTGATGTCTTCATCAGAACCTGAATTTATTAGCATGCTGCATTTGTAAAGCGTTACTATCTCATCCATTCCTGAATTTTTATAAGAGAGATAGTTATTTATGTAATAAAGGCTTTCTTATATATCTACAAATACTCCAATTTTTAGTAAAATATAGGTCTGGAGTAGGACATGGATTTAAAGAAAATGTCATAATTATATAACTGTTTTTTTTTTTTTTTTTTTTTTTTTTTCCAGACAAGTTCAAAAGAATAAGTTGTCAGATTCAGAATCAAAGAGAGGGGAAAGAAGATACCATGGAAGAGAAAGTCATAAATCATTGTATCATAAAAGCAATAAACCTGATTGCAAATATAAGAAGAGAATTGCAAGGTCTAACAGCTCTGAAAGCTGTAGATCTCCTAGCTCTGAGAGTTGCAGAGCTTCCAAAAAAAGATGTGTAAGGCACAGTTCAGAAAGAGATATTAAAAAAAAGAGTGACAGCAAAAAAAAGGACAGCAAAAGAGATTACAGCAAACCATTAAAAAGTGAAAGGGATTATTATAAAGAGAAGTCAGAGAGAGGCAGAAAAAGTAATAATGAAATAAAAGAGCAAAGATCTTTTAGTAGAAGATATAGAAGCAAAGAAAGGGATAGAAAAGAAAAGAATGAAGAAAATCTTACAAAGAAACATTCAAGTGATTTTACAGCAAAGTAAGTCTTTTGATCATTGATCTGTTTGTCATTTTCATTCTTCACAGTATACTTACTATATTGGCAAAAAAATTCTGAAGACTACTTTGCTTATAAATATGAGGAAAGTAGGATGTCAGTGTTTCAGGCCATTCCTAAATAAGAATTAGGCACTCTATATAATTTTTATTATTTATTCTCTTTCATATTTTATATTGGTAATGTGTTTTGTTATTTCAAATGATTTTTAGATGTAACATAGAAAGAACCTTTTGCAACTGATTATGGTTTATTGCCAACCAACTAATTAGTGACATGATTATTATGAAACATGATTGCTTAATATTGTAATCATGTTTAACCTTAATCCCCTCACTGTTCATTCTTTGATTATATATGAAAAAACTTTTTGAGATCATCATAGGTTAGGCACTTGATCATTTGTTGAACCTGACCATGTTTTCCTCAGGTGTATGCCCTTAACCTCGTTATTCATGGAATGCTGATTTTGCAGACCATAACATGCAAAGAAATTGCTGCATAAGAATAAATAATAAGTGAATAATAATTAGTATTGTTTTTGTGTATTCTATATTACATTACAGCTGTACTTAACACTGCAAATATGTAATTATCCGTTTTATGTATTTATTAACTACATATCTTATAGATAGTTGTCGTCCTAATAATTGCATGTATTCTTTTTACTGATAGTAGCACAGTTAATTTAAACAATAATATAAAATAATAAATACAAGTAGTCTAAATCTATTCAAATAAATAGATGGCACTATTTCAAAGCTATTGGCCTATCATCAGTGGGGGGCAGGTACCCTGGTATTGCAGACATGACAACCCAGTTGTGAAGATAATCACACAATATGAGAGACTAGACTAGACCACCCAGACTAGCACAATATGAGATACAGAGCAAATGATACCTCCCACAGTACCATCATAGTTTCTTAAGAGTTATCTATGGTGTATCTACACTGATATTATATAGATATTAAACTCTTACTCTTAATGTATTATGCCTTGTGCATTTAGTTATTTTTAAATATTATCATATAAACCTGTTGGCATCTCTCATATTGTGTGACTATCTTTACAACTGGGTTGTCATGTCTGCAATACCAGGGTACCTGCTCACCCACCAATGATAGGCCAATAGCTTTGAAATAGTGCCGTCTGGGTGGTGTTACTCAATGAGAATAAGTAACAATAGTCTTCTCTATTAGTGAAGCATTACTTATTCGTGATAGTGCAATACCATGGCAACTCGTGAAGGAAGAACACAATATGAGATACAGAGCAAATGATGCCTCCCACACTACCATCGTAGTTTCTTAAGAGTTATCTATGGCGTATCTACACCGATATTATATAGATATTAAACTCTTACTCTTAACATATTATGCCTTGTGCATTTAGTTATTCTTAAATATATATAAAAACACACTCTTATACACTCTGTAGTAATTATATATATATATTATTCAAATGCCAAAAGAGCAGATCTATGATAAGACTTTAGCATGATGATATAGAATTAAAATATGATTACATGGTGAGCCATTAAGTAAAAAGAACCTTGAAAAAAGAAAATAAGAAAATGAACAAAGAACCTATAAAGGCTAAGATAGCCTGAGTTGGTTTACTATATTATACCCTATAAATAAACGAAATAATTAGTAATAAAATAGAAAGATTAAAATAATAAAAATAAAATAAAATAATGATTATGTGGCTTATTATTGATAATAGGATACATTGAATGGTACATAGTTTGTCTTGTAGTTACCTGAACTGAGAGGTAGCACTGCTATCTCTCTTTGTTTCATAATATGTAATATGGGTTAAAATTTATTTTGGCCTTGTTTCTACTGGGATAAGGTGGTAAGCTTCACATCCTATTTATTCCTTTTGTTTTAATTTGTTCCTTTTGATTTACTATTTCAGAAAGGTTGAATTATTTTTATTTTTTTATTATTTTATTTTATTTATTCTCATATCTGGTATTATAACAACTAGTATTATTATTCTTACAAATGGTAATTCATTATTTCATTATTTATTTAATATACTACAATGGGTATTTCATTATTTCTTTAATATACTACAATTGGTATTTCATTATTTCTTTAAAATTCTACAACTGGTATTTCATTGTTTCTTTATTATAATCTAGTTTTACCTAATACAGATTATACTTAAGCTTCTTATCATTACCACTTATTTTAATTCGTACTGTAATACTAGGATCTCTACTAAAGGGATGGGCAGATGTGCTCCTGGTATATCCAAATTACCTTTATTAGAAGCTATTTTCTTTGCTTTTTACTTTCTGCTTGCTAACTCAAAATTTTATATCTCAAGATCGATTAAAGTAATTCGAGGGAAATTGAGGTGCTATTGCTTTCCTTACTCTTACTTCCTTTCCCCTTAATTCAGCATAAGCCTTTTCTTTTTCACAGGTTAAAATCAAATACATCATAACCCACATGAAATTTATTGTTAGCTCTCACTTTTTGTATTATTTGTTTCAAAGCTATCTGTCGGGCTAGCTGTTATTATGCCAGTTTGCCCTTAGACTTAAATATTGATTGCTGGAAATCCTGATAATTTTGATCATTTTGACCTAGCCAAGCTGGCAGAAAACAAACAGAAACAGATATCCTTGCTAATTATTGATCGGATATATTGAACTGGTGCTAGCCCTTGTCAATGTACCATTCGATGTGTCCTATTAATCTTTATTTTTATTATTTCATTTTAATTTTTATCTTATTATTTTATTACTAATTATTTGTTTATTTATAGGATATAATGCAGTAAACCAACTCAGGCTATCTTAGCCTTTATTGGTTTTTTTGTTCATTTTCTTTTTGCCAGATTCTTTTTGCCTAATGGCTTACCTTGTACTCTTATACTTTAATTCTATATCATCATGCTAAAGTCTTATCATAGATCTGCTCTTTTGGCCTTGAGGCTCACTTTGAATTCTTCTATAGTACTTATATACTCTTACTGTAGTAATTATTTTACAGACTGATCTAATATTAAATCAATAATTTGATGGCATTAATCTGATCTGGTATACTTTTCTTATACTTTCCATTATTATTTTATAATAGATAAAAATATATATATATCTGTATATATATATTTCAGTATTAGTTGTTAAAAAAACAACTTAACTTTCATGGCATAAGTGAGTGTATAGGTGGGAATTAGAATGGCAGAATGATGCAAAGAAGTAGAATTTTTCTGTTCTGCCAAGAAAAAATAACCTTTCCCAGTTTCTCATAATTTTTCTACTGCCAAAAAAGAGACTTTAACTTTATCAAACTCTCCACTTTGGGTACTTTGAGAGTAACAGAAGCTTAGATCCAATCCGCTGTTACTTGCAAAGATTTTATATTTGGGCCCCTCCCCCACTTGCATTGTATTGTATTGTCTTACTGAGATATAAAGACAACCAGTATTGTCTTTATGCACTTCAGTAACCCCCCCCCTGCCAAAGATGTTTATACAGAGGAATATTTATTTCCTTACTTGTAAAGGCCTGTTAAATCATTGATAACATAGAAAATTACATTTGCATTGCATTGATTTAAAAAAGATAGCAAATACTTTTCTGTTGATGTGTTACTTATTTGAAAGTAGTGCAATTGCGAGTCAGTGTGTTTTGTTAAAGTGCTCTGATATTAGAGGACTAAATCCATGTGAAAAGACTCCACCTTCAATAGCAAAACTGTATTTGGAACATTATTTTCAGGGGCTGGGGGCCCACTTAAAAAAAAAAGACAACTTCTAGAGAGGAAACAAGGAAAGGCAGCTAGATTGATTTGGAGTGCTAAGGGTCATCCTTATGGGGAACATCTTAGAATATGTGAACTGCAAAACCTGGAGGTTTGGACACCTTGGAGGTGACTTGATTGGTGTGTTTTAGGGTGGCCTTTACAGGAATAAGCAGAATGAATAAGGAAGGTATATATTCTTGTTAACAAGGGGCCACAAATATAAAATTTTGGGAAGCAACAGAAGATTAGATTTCGTGAACTTCACCTTCAAGCAGTGCGTTATTGCTGTTGTTGTTGTTGACCATTAGGTAGAGAGAGCAGAGTCTGACAAAGTTCATGGCCTTTGTCATTTTTGACATTTTTAAGTGTGAATGTCATAGAATCTTGAGTGATATCTACAGTGTCATGATAAGACCTTTTTTTGAAACAGAAAAATGTTATTTTGAATTGATAAGATGAGATCTTTTTCATAGTAGTACTAGTTCAATTTCACAAGTCATGTGGAATAAAGTTTGGTTTAGGGAATGAGATGTGCCGTTGAGGGATTGAACTATTCATGCTGTAGTTGACTGGTGACCTTTTCTTGTTTCAAGATGTTGATGATATCACTGAAATATAAATATTTCCATGTGTTATGACTAAAAGATCCCATACTTTATACTGATAAGGTTGTAAGTCATGAAATTGAACTTAGTTGTAAGTCATAAATTTGAACTCAGAAAAAGACATGGCAATTTTAAAATCATTGTAAACTATTTTTTACAGTTCTGAGCCATTCCTATTCAGTTAGATAATTTTTATAGCACCTAATGCATGCTTAATATATATGTTGCATTTTATTTGATCATTATGTTTGTGTTTTTTATATATATGAAAATATGCCTTTTAAGAATATCCTCAAGGAGTTCAAAATATGATTCTGAGAACTACTGTAAGGAAGATAGGGACAAGATTATAATGGATATGGAAGAAGAAGAAGAGGAGGAGGAGGAGGAGAATGAAAATTACTTTGATTTATTAGAGTCTGAAGATTTGTGGATACGCTCTTCTCCAGCAGAGCTCTACTATACAAGGGATTCTGAGGTAATATTATTTGCCAGAATTTAGGCTTCTGTATTTAGTCATACCTATGTTAATCAGTAATAGAAAAGTTGAATAATATGTATAGTTCTGTAGAAAAAAATTTCTTGTTACAACTGACACTAGAGTTAAAATAAGTAAATTTTAATGTAATAAAGTTACATTAAAGTTCATTCATTATTCATTTCCTACTAATTCTTTTATTTTTTACTAATTCTTTCCTCATACTAATCTATGAATTTATTTATAACTCAATTTGCTGTGCATTCTTCTAAACTGAAGAAGAGGCACCTTGCCTTGCCTTGAAAGTTACTTATTATATTTATTTACTATATTTTAATGCTGCTATTATTTTTACTGCATTTTAATGCTTTTATTTTTTTACTGTATTTTAACTCTTTTATTGATTTTATCACTTTCATTAAATTTGCCTTTTACTTATTTATTCCACTTTATTTATTTTAACTCTAGTGTGCTGGTTGTTACAAGAACATTTTCTACATTATGCTTTCCAGTGCTCAAGGCCTGTTTTTGAATGTATAGCTCCCCCCCCCAAATAAAATTATGTAAATTGTGGTTCATCGAGTGAACAAATGATAACGTAGTCTTAAGCTAAGGTGATGTAGGTGAAAGTTTATGTTAGTCACTCACAGTGGAGGTGTGTAATCATCTTTTATATTAAATGCTTTTTATAAATCATTTTAAAACAGTCTGTTGTTTATTTCATTCACTGAAATCATGTGATACGTTAACAGACATGGTGTTCATTTTATTCTGATAAAGCACTGCACTTGTCTTAAAGCTTATATTCTGTGAGTGACTAACACATTTATTGTTTTTAGGATCCTAGTGTTATTGTTGGAACTGAAAAACTTGAAGATCTCCACCGCGAGTTTTATACAACACTGGTGATGCGTGCATCTCGAGTAAAAGCAACAAAACCAGAATATAAACCTCCACCAAGGAAAACAAAACTAAGAACACCAAAGCCTCCATGTGAGTTACTGTTTTTGTTTTATTATATTAATATATATAAAATCATAATAGTAATAGAGGCATGTGATGCAAGAAAGCAAGTGTATGAGCTTATTTAGCATCAGCCAAATAAAAAAAAAAAAATTCACAACCATTCCCTCTAAAAGTTTGTCCAGTTGCTCCTTGAATTTATTTAAGCTATCAACTTCCACAATGACAGTTGGAAGTTTGTTCCAGCAATTAACCATCCGCTGACTAAAGGCAAATTTCCATACATTTTTCTACAATTGTCTTTCCTCAATTTGAATTTATGCCCTTTGGTTCGTAATCTGAGCAAGCGGAAGAATCCCATCAGAATTCAGCGTGCTCAACCCATTCAAGGCCTTACACCTCAGTCAGATCATCTCGCAGGTGCCTAGTCTCCAGCCGCTGCAATTTGCAGAACTTAAGCCCTTTGGTAAGAGGACCCCTTTGTTCCCCTCACAAACGTTCCACATTCCATTGTTTTCTTTTTATTAAATGGAATTATGATTCAGTTGAAAAAAAAGCATTGACATCAGTTTCAACTAATTGATCCCTAATTGCCAGTTCATCTATTGCTATCTTTTGTTGCCATCTATTGCTATTTTCTGAAGTGTATGGCAATGGTCTTAAAGCTTGTACTGCCTGATTGGATGTCTTGCCTCCAAATTCTACTCCAACTTTGGTAGGAGTACAACCTACAATTTCTCTTACTCCATCAATTTTACTTTCAATAATCTGGAAAGTTCTATAAGCCAAATAAGTTCAATAATCTGTTTTTTTTATGAAATCTTTTCCTGATATGAGATGTTCATACGTTAGGATTTCATTTGCTATTAGAAATTTCACTTATAGATTCATATACTTTCAGAAAATGAGATGGTCAGTTCAATTTCATATTCGATAGTGATGTCTGAAATTTTCATCTTAATTATCTGTATTGGATTCTCTAGTTTCACAAATCTTAAGGAAATAAAATTTCTGTTTCAGGCATAGTTCTATCTGCTGTCAAGAGTGCTTACTATTGTGGCCATCCTTGGGATATCATAGTTCTTTTGCAGTTAATTTGCAGTTTTTAATATTTATGAACAAAGTTGCATGCATGGTTTCTTAACTTTTTTTTTTTTGTTTGTTTACCACTTTTATGCAGTTTTGATGTTAAATTGGATATCTTCTTAGAATGTGACTTTCATAATGAGGTGTCCCAGTTTGGGTTACAGAAAATCTGCTCACTTTACCCATACCTGAGCCCCAGTAATTATTTCCTCTTCAGAAATCTGAAAAAGCACTTGCATAGTATCAATTTTTCAAGTGATGTTGATCTCAAGGTAGCTGTAAATGGCTCTTTCAGGTATTTCCTCTCAAAATGGAAGTATATTGACCCTCAAGGGAATATATATTGAAAAAAATAAAAAATTGCTATGTTGTTTCTTTATTACTAAAGTAGATAACTTTTGTTTTGAGTGATCTTCATATCATATTCTGGAAAAGAAAAAATAAATAAATAATAAATCAAAAGCTTAAAGCTTTGTTGTCTAATGTTATTAAATACATATACATTGTTGTTATATACACAAATACGTTCATGAAAATAATAAATTGAACCTTTACTTGCTTATCAACCTGTAATTGGTCATGACAGTGTTTTTTTTTTTTTTTAAATATTATTTGAGATGCTTTAAAAATTGGCAAGGAATAATTCAGAATTATTCACTTGTTTTAATTCCACCTTTATTTGCAATCTATTTGAATATAACTATGAAAAATCCTCTTTTTATATTAAAAAATATTTTAAATAATTTTTTTGAAAATAAAACATTCATTTTACACATCTTTCATCACTTTTTGATAATTTTTTATACTTCCTTGTTCACTTGTCAGTTCTCCAACCAAGGACCATTATATATCAATTCTTTTTTTCTTTCATAATGGCATCTGGTAGTTTCTCACACTGAAACTGACAGAACTCATGCTGCAAAACATCCATGGCTTCATTTATTTCTTTATCTTTAACAACTCAAGAATATTACCAGAAGGGATGAGAAGGTAATTATCTAGTTGTATAAGGCAATGGTTAGGCCACGCTTTGAGTACTGCATATAGGTCTAAAGGCCTTATTTTAGAAGGACGTGGATTTGTTGGAATGAGTGCAGAGAATAGTAGCAAAATTAGCGGGGAACAGAAACGTGTGTGCTCTTATCATGAAAGGCTTCAGTTCTGTAAATTGCAGTATTTAGAGACTATGAATCTGTGAAGATTTTTAAGGTGTTTAAGGCTTTGAATGATTTGAGTAAACTCAGTGCTGATGGCATCGTTCCTCTTGCTCAGACTACACGTATGAAGGGGCATAAATTCAAATTGGGGAAGAATAGTTGCAGGATAGATGTGCAGAAATTTACCTTTGACCTGTGGGTAGTTGATTGAAGAAACTTCTATCTGGTGTCGTGGAAGTGGGTAGATTTAATACATCTTAAAATTTAACATTTTAATTAAGTTTTAATTCAAGGAAGAACTACACAAACTATTAGAGATAATGGATAGGTGATATGGGAAGTTTTTTTACTTTTTTTTTTTTTTGGCTGATGCATTATATATATATATATATATATATATATATATTAATTCTAAAATTAAAAGAAACAGAGGATTGTTGAGTTCCATAATCTAGTAAAGCCAAGATGCAAATACAGTAGGCTCTTTAACGGACTTCAAATTTAACGTACAAAAAGTTTGGCCTATAGGAAAAATTTAGAACTTTTTTTTTATTCGCAAATAGAGAATGCTAAATGGTTGGGTCAATGAATCAGCATTATCTTATCATGCATCCAGTGTTGGGCTCAGAGTATTGCATCATCTAGGTGAGGGAGGGGGTTAATAGAAGGGGGGTGATTAGTGGTGTGCATCAACACTGTCAGTCTTCCGGTGCAGTTGGTCCTATTCTTTTGTTTACATTTTGGTTGTTTTTGCGTTTTACGTAATTGTGATTTTTACATATTTTATAATAAATATGTAATATCATTATGGCTTTGGGATAAAGAAGTAAAGTGTAAATGTGTTAACTTGAGTGTTGCACAAAAATTAGAACTGATTGAGAAGCTTGGAGGTGGTGTAAGCATTGTGCATATGTGCGAGATTTATAGTCAAAAAGCAAATAGTTTCAGACATTCGCAAAAATAAAAATAAAAACTTAAGGAGTTTGCATTAAAATGCAGTGTAGATGGTTGTTCCAAGACTACTTTTACAGTTGATAGTAGAAAACATATGAAAGTGGCTGAAGATAAAAACCTAGAGGAAGCAGTGTACAAGTGGTTTGTTCAGCAGCGTTCAAGTGGTGTTGTTAGAGGTGTTGAGTTAAAATCAGCTGCTGAAAGGCTTGCTGAGCATATGGGCCTAAAATTTCAGGGGAGTGATGGATGGCTGTAGTGTTTTCGAAAGCATCATGGCATTGTTAATAAAAGAATCTGTGGTGAATCTTTAGGTGGAGATGAAGAGCAAGTTGAGGCTTTCAGAAAATATCTAAATGACCTCATTAAAAATAAGGGCCTTATTTTATCACAGCTTTATAATGCTGGTGAGACTGGGCTTTTTTATTGTGCTGTTCCTGAAAATACCCAGGCTTACAAGCATGAAACAAGCACCCCTGGTTGTAAGCTAAATAAGGAGCGAACTTCAGTTTTATTTTGTGCAAATGCTGATGGCTTAAGCCTGTGGTAGTTGGCAAGTCAAAAAAACCTTGTGCTTTAAAGGATTTAATGAACCAGTTATCAGTGATATATATTCCTACTCAAAAAATGCCTGGTTTACAATGGATATTTTCTGTGACTGGTTCTTTAACCATTTTATTCTTGATGTGTGACGCTATCAGACAGATGTGCTGAAAATTCCTTATTAAATCATGACTGTTTTACTGCTAGATAATGCACCTGCTCACCCTAATGCTGAGAGGTTAGTTAGCAGGGATGGGAGAAATAATGTGTTTTTCTGCTTCCTAATACTACTTCACTGATACAGCTGATGGAACAAGGTGTAATTGTTGCATGTAAGAGGTTGTATAAGAAGTTTTTGGAAGAGGTGATGGTTGTTTTGGAAGAAACAGAAGATGCAGAAGAAGATACAAGAGGCACCAGGATACTGCAAAATTTACATGCATACAACATCAGATCTGCTATCTTCAACTTAGCAGCTGCGTGGAAAGATATGAAGATTGCCACCTTGACCAGTGCTTGGAAGAAGTTGTACGACATAGAACCTGAAATGGACTTTGAGGGAGTTGAGGCATCTAATTTTCGGGACACTCTTCTGAGGGCTGGCAAAAAAAATGCAACTGAGAATGATGCGGAACAGTGGCTCAAATGATGGTGAACCAGGCTCTCAACTTTTTTCTGAAGTAGAGATTGCAGAAAATGTTCTTCATGGAGAACAAGAGGATGATGATGATAAAGACGAAGCATTATATTGAATCATCGTCAGACACCGATGTGCTTCCTTATTATGAACATTTTAGAGAATTTCGATCTACAGTAATAAGGAAGCAGCACCAAGGTGTAAGGCAACTGAAGCTTGATGATTTCTTCAAGACCACTTCGTCAACTGGACTGGTTCACCAGAACCCTCTACCAGCAAGGAATTAACACCTCTCCCTCAATATAACAGTTGTTTCTGACTCTGAAAATTGTGATTCTTTAAATTAAGTTAATATTAATATTGAATATTATGTATCTTCTTTTAACGTTTTTATTGTATATTTTTTATTCAGTGGAGTTTAAGAATTTTAAAGTATTTTTCCCATCTAAAAAGGATTTAAATTAAAAAAACTAATGTTCACATTTAAAACAACTTTGTGTGAGCTTTAAGAAAAAAAAAAAGTGGTGGAAACACTCCATTAGTTACATTGTATAGTTTTTGACGTGTTTAATTAAAATAAAGTTTGGTTCCTGTCATAAATTTATTTTTATATTTTTAACATATGTTTTAGTGGAATGTATAAATTACTCAATGTACATTTTAATACATCCTGTACATTAAAGTTTATTATTAATATATTCTGTTATTTATTATTATTATTAATTATAATTATTAATAAATTATTATTAATTTATTATTATTATAGTCTGTTAAATTGAGGGCCTACTGTATTTTCAAACCACTTCCACCTGGATGTGGAACAACATTCAGTATCAATTTGATCTTTTTGCGACCTAATACCACATACTGCAGAAATGTGATAAAAGTATAGTTAAAAGTCTGAAATTTTAGTATTGATAATTAGAAATTCATTTATAGCATTGAATCAAAAGAGGATTTTTGAGATTGTATATTTTTGGATTCACTTCACTTGTTGCATGCTATATGGAGATCTGTTACAGCAAAAACAATTGGAAATTTGTTTTTGTTACTCCAGATTTTTTCTTCCACAAGCTTCCATTGTCTTTGTGGAGGAAAATAAGAATAAATCTTCAAAATGTTGATAGTATCATGAAATTTGCTATGATTTAAAAAAATTGAAAGTTTCCATAATGTGAAATTTGGATAACACAAAAAAAAAAAATTGTTATAATTCTCAGTACAGCCACTCCCCGATTAACATAAGGGTTGTGTTCCGCAGAACTCTGTGTAGGTCAGATTTTACGTACGTCGGAATTTTCCCCATGCTTGTGCAGCACTCGCAATTGTGCTCGCTGGATTCATTGAATCAAAAAAGAAATGATCGACGAACATGTGAATAAAATTATTTATTGTATTTATTCAATTTTAGGAAAAATTACAAGTGTGCAGGCACCTCTGTAGCCAGGTGGGAAGGAGCAGCAGTGCGTAGCACACGCTTCTTGATTAGACCGGGGTTCGAGCCCTTCACCACCAAATACGGAGGATGTCGAAAGGTGAGGGAATGACCACCGCATATCCCGGAGCAATATGGCCTTAGTTGCTAATGCTCCTAAAAACCAAATAACAACAACAACAAAAGTGTGCAATTTAAAAAATTTCAAAATAATAAAATTACAAAAAAAGAGAGGATATAGGCATAATGTCAATAAGTTTTACTTCTTGAGCATCATTGCCAGAATTGACATCTTCAGCTGATAAGTATGCTGCTGCTGCGGAGGTTGAGGGCTGTGGAGATTTAGAAGGGGTCGGCCGCTCAACTTTACGAAAGAACATATTAATGCATGACTGGACGGTGGCTTTTTCCTTTTCGTCATAGATTTCTTTGTAGCAAGCAAGCATATCATCCACCCCTCTGTTAACTTTTAAGAATCATTCGCTGTCAGGATCCATCTTCTCAAACCTCGCTATTGCCAATGCAATTTCACAAAATGCCATTTCCAGCTCTCTGGTGATGAAGCGTCTCGACTCCTCATTTAGTTCATCTTGAGCTTTGTCAGCATGTTATTCGTTAGATAATTCCTTCCCTTCTTCCTCTATTAACTCCTCCATGTCTTTGGCAACAGCCTCCAACTGAAGTAACTCTGCAACCTTTACAATCTTATCTGTAACCTCTTCATATGATTCATCTTTTTCAAACCCTTTGAAGCCTTTTATGTGCCGTGGACATATTTTCTTCCATTCGCCATTTACCTATTAAACCACCCGTTGCTTGCCACGAACTTGGCTTGGGGTTCGCCGTACTTATCCTCAATATCTTCATAAATACTTCTTACTTTTGCTTGAATGGTCATTAAACTCAGAGGCGCTTGCTTCTGAATCTGATTTTCCATCCATATTATTAATAGCTGTTCCATCTTGGATATAGCACATGAACACAGTTTTGTGATCACTGTTGATCTTAAATGCATTAATCCTTTAACATGTTATTTTATATGCGCACTGTCCCTTAAAATAGTATTCACTGTTGAAGCAGTGAGACCTAATTCCCTTGCAATAGATGACAAACTTTGTCCTGCTTTGTACTTCTGAATCATTTTTTCATCTTCATTTCTAAATCAATTTTGTTTCCTGGCACTGCCAGCACTTGCACTTTCTGTTGGTCTCTTTCCCTTCATCATTGTAATACTACATAGGAATGAAGAGAAGTATCCAAAAATTTGTTTTTAATATGATTGAAGATTTTAGTGAAGAGAAACACATTTCACCATAATACCGTAAAAACCCACAGAATTCCAGTTATCGGGATTATCACAAATGCAATAAGATCGAGTTTACTACCCATTTATAATAGATTGCGCTAACAGAAAAGCCCAATAAACCGGAAAGTGCAAATTGTTTTTATTGTTTTTTGGTGTGGCCTCCAGAAACATGCTTTAGAAAAATATCAAAAAGGCGTTCAAAATTGATTCTTATAATGGGAACATATGATAATGATGAAAGTATAGTGCAATTTCCATTATAAATATGACCTTTTAGAGAGATAAATAGCTTAGTAATATAGCGTATTTAGGGGGCTTAGAGGGGAACAGGTATCCTGTGTGTTATCAGACACTCAGCCTAAAACACTGATGGATCCAATATCTCTCTATTACAGAAAATTTAGGAGAAGTCCGGTTGGCCTGCCTCCCTAAAATCCACTCATGCACACCTTCTCAATGGTAAGCCCTGTTACGTCACTTAGGTGGCAACGAACGTGTAGAGTGGTTCTCTTCAAGACGCCTGGTCAGCGTGAAGAGGAAAAGACCAAACCCTCCAGCAATGAGAGCACAACAATACAAATGGCCCTCAGTCCCCAGCAGCTTTCACTCTCCCTCTTACGGCAGCGAGAGGATCAGAGTGGAAGCAGAGGGTGCTAAGAATCTCTGGGTACGACCAGGCTGCCATGCACGGAAATTGAACTTGGCCTGTTATAACGTACGATCACTCATCGGTGAAGACAGGATATTAGAGCTGGAAAAGGAATTAGAAAATGTGAATTGGAATATCATCGGTTTGGCTGAAACAAGAAGAAGAAATGAATCACTTATAAGTTTATCAAGTGGAAATCTGCTGTACACCAATGGAAACAGTGAAAGGAGTGAAGGTGGAGTTGGGTTTCTGGTCCATAAAGATTTTAAAAACAACATTTTGGAATTCAAAAGTACATCACCAAGGGTGTCAAGACTAATACTCAAGATTTCTAAGAGGTACAAGCTAAAGATTATAATGATTTATGCACCAACATCGAGCCATGATGATGAAGAGGTTGAAGAAATGTACACTGAAATTGAGAGTCTTCTAGATGAGCAGAAAACCCACTACACTATTATTATGGGGGACTTCAATGCTAAGGTTGGAAAAAGGCAAAACAGCGCAGAAAGAGGAACTATAGGAAATTTTGGAATTGGTGAAAGAAATAAAAGAGGTGAAGACTTGTGGAATTTGCAGAATCTCAAGGAATGTCAGTAATGAACACTTTTTTCAAGAAAAGGGTGAACAGAAAGCGGACATGGAAGAGTCCAAATGGATTAACAACTAATGAAATCGACTTCATCCTCACTAAAAGAAGATATATTGTGAATGATGTTACCGTCCTGAATAAGGTAAATGTTGGAAGTGATCACAGAATGGTAAGATGTACACTTGATATAGATGTAGGAAAGGAAAGGAAAAAACTGACTCGAGTAAATAATACAAAGGTCTTTGAAATAACAGAGGAGGAGAAAAAGCAGTATGTACTGGAACTTAAGAACAAGTTTGAGCTTCTGCAGACTGCTCAGGACCAAGATATTGATGAGGAATATTACAACTTTCTGAAAGTGATAAAGCCCAAGAAACCTATAGGGAAACAGAAATCCAAAGAAAAAAAAATTAGTCAAGAAACACTTGTCATGGTGAACCAAAGACGACAAATGAAGAGCAAGAAAAACACTGACAGGGAGAAAATTGAGTATACTGAGTTATGCAAAGCCATTAGAAAGAGACTCAGAGAGGACATAAGAAGATTTAACACAAGAAAAGCAGAACAAGCATTAAGGGAAAACAAAGGATTTAAATCAGCAGCCATGAGCAGTAATACAGAAAGACAAATGATACTGAAACTGAAGAATAGCGATGGTATACTTATAAACAGCAGAGAAGGCATAATTCAAATAGCAGAAGACTACTATAGAGAATTATACAAGGAGCGAGGGAATGATACCAGCAGTGGGGAAGATGGATTGCAAAGTAGCAACACATACGACATACCCGATATTCTTCCTGATGAGGTAGAACATGCATTGAAGAAAATGAAGAATCGGAAAGCCCCGGGGGAAGATGAAGTTACTGTAGAGTTGTTAAAATTGGGAGGAAGAGACATAACACAAAAACTGGCAAGGCTCTTCACAAAGTGCATTAGAAAAGGTGTGATGCCTAAGCAGTGGAATAATGCAATCATAGTTTTGCTGCATAAGAAAGGAGATAAATCAGAAATTGGAAATTATAGACCAATTAGCTTGTTATCCCATATCTACAAGTTGTTCACAAGGGTCATTACTAACAGATTAGAAAGAATACTTGATGAGAATCAACCGAAAGAGCAAGCTGGCTTTAGGACAGGATTCTCAACTATGGATCACCTTCACGTAATATCACAGCTAATGGAGAAAGCAAATGAATATAAAACACCATTATGCCTGGCATTTGTGGATTATGAAAAGGCATTTGACTCCATACAGCATAAGGCAATGTTTGGGGCACTGGAAAGACAAGGCATAGATACTCCATATATTATGATTTTGAAGAAAATATATGAGAGTGCTACATCCTTTATTAGACTAGACAAAGACAGTAGGAAATTTAAAATCGAGAAAGGAGTTCGACAAGGAGACACAATATCTCCGAAGCTGTTTACTGCTGCCCTTGAGGAAGCTTTCAGAAGATTAGACTGGTCGCAGAAAGGAGTCAATGTGAACGGAGAGTACCTAAACCATTTACGATTTGCAGATGACATTGTGGTCATAAGCCACGATCCCAAAGAATTAGAGGAAAATCTTAATCAGTTATGCACAGTTAGTAAGGATTTTGGACTAAAGATGAATATGGCTAAAACAAAAGTAATGATGAACAAGTATGCCACGGAAAGGGAAATAATGATTGAAGGAGCAGTAATTGAAAAGGTTGAGTCATATACTTATCTGGGACAAGTTATTAGCTGTAATAATGATAAATGGCTGGAAGTCAAGAGAAGAATAAATTTTGGATGGATAGCATTCAGGAAATATAGTCACATACTGAAGAGCAATATCCCAGTTTGTCTGAAATGTAAAATAATGAATCAATGTATACTCCCCACCATGACTTATGGAAGTGAAACTTGGGCACTCACCAAAAGAATGGAAGAGAAGCTAAGAACTACACAGCGAAGAATGGAACGAATTATATTGGGAATCAGCATGTTAGATAAGAAGAGAAACACATGGATTAGGCAGCAAACTCAAGTAAAGAACATTCTTATCAAAACTAAAGAACTAAAATGGTCTTGGGCAGGACACATAGCTAGAAGACATGATGAAAGATGGACTAAGAAAATAACAGAATGGTACCCAAGAGGAGCTAGAAGAAAACCTGGAAGACCAAGGCAGAGATGGATAGATGAAATTCATGAGTTTTTGAGTAGTAAATGGATGGCCAGTGCTCAAAACAGAAGGAACTGGAAAGTTGCTGGAGAGGCCTTCATCCTGCAGTGGATTGAAAATGGCTGATGATGATGATGATAGCGTATTTCAAGTCCTTGAAAGTTGAAAATTTCAACTTTCAAGGACTTGGAATTCACATTACGATATTTTCACAATACCTCCATTTATCTCTACAGATGCAAAATAAGTTTCCATATTTTTTTCAGTTTGCACCAGCTGATAAAAACTTACTTAAAGTCGAATTTGTGTAAATCGAGTACAGGCATACCTCGATTAACGAATAGGATGCGTTCCACGAAATTACTTCGTTAAGCGAAACTTCGTTTTCAGAGGTAAAAATACTATGGCCAGAATAGGGATACGTTCCTACGTAAAGAAAATGAAAAGCTTTTTTTCGAACAAAGAAAAGTTTTATTAAATAAACAGTCAACTTACATACAAAGTGAAATCACATTTTAAAATATGAGGTTAAAGTTGATTGTTTATGCTTTTTTTCTCTTTCATTTAACAATTGCCTATACGGAGTTATTGCATTTAACACTGATCGCTTAACTATAACACTTCTTCCTAAATCAGGATCATTTTCACTAAAAAAATTTAAAACGTTTTCAATGTCATTTAAGCACCTTTTTAAATCTTTGGTTGTTAACACTTTTTCGGCAGGAACTTCTTTAACTTCGCCTTCATTATCTTTGTCTTCGTTGCTAACAAGGTTTTCTAAATCTTCCACTGAAAAACCATCATCTTCTGCATTCAATAAATTTCTAACATCCTCTTCATCGACATTTTCGAAACCTATTGATTGAGCCATCTGGATAACTTCATTTCTAATTTCTTGGATGTTATTTTCTTCTTCTAGTACAACTTCTGGCCATATTTTGCGCCAAACTCCATTTAAGCATTTCTTAGTAACTTCTTTCCAAGAACTATCAATGTTTTCAATTGCGTTTTTAATGGTGTAGTTTTTCCAAAAAGTTTTAACTGTCATTTCCTCTTTATCCTCTAGTTCAGGTAAATTGCTTAAAATTCGACGCAGATAATAAGCTTTAAATGATGCTATTACTCCCTGATCCAATGGTTGAATCAGGAAAGTTGTGTTTGCTGGAAGAAACACAACTTTGACAGGAATGCATGTGTCCAACGTGTTAAAATCAGTAGGATGTCCCGGAGCATTGTCTAACAACAAAAGAGCTTTTTCTTCAAGGTTGTTTTTTTTTGACAATACCGTTTTACTCCAGGACAAAAGTGGTTAACAAACCAATCAGTAAATAACTCCTTGGTAACCCACGCTTTTCTATTTGCTTTCCATATTACAGGTAAATTCATTTTTATGTTACCTTTTAACGCCCTCGGATTTTCTGAATGGTAAACTAATAACAATTTTAATTTATAATCGCCAGAGGCATTTGATCCAAAGAGTAACGTTAAACGGTCTTTGGCTGCTTTGAACCCAGCAGCTGATTTTTCTTTAATAGAAATGAAGCTTTTTGTTGGTAGCCGTTTCCAGAACAAACCGCTTTCGTCAACATTGAACACCAAATTTGGTGGAAAATTTTCACGTTCAATTATTTCCTTTAGTTTTTCTGGAAACTTATTTGCAGCTTCTCCTGTTAATTTTACACTGGCCCGTTTTTTTAAATTTCTCGAACCAACCACGAGAAGCCCTAAAGGTTCCCGTAATTTCTTCAGTTTGTTTAGATTTCAGGTGATTAAACAAAAATAATGCTTTTTCTTGAATCACAATTTGACTTAAAGGCATATGACGTTGTGACATATCATCTATCCACAAACTTAACATTTTCTCCATTTTTTCTAAAATTGGATTCCTTAAGCGAGTTAATTTTGCCGCTGTAACATCTGTACAATTCTGAGCAGACTGTTTTATTTTTTCTGATTGACTAAGTATGGTTGTTAAAGTTGATTGCGCTAATCCTAAAGAATGTGCCACATCGGATTTTCTTTCGCCGCTTTCAACACGTCGTACGATATTTAGTTTAGTTTCCAAAGAAATTGCTTTTCTTTTCTTTGATTCTGACATTTTAATTAACTAAAACAAAAATATTTCTATTAAAATTTACAAAATCTACGTTATGTAATGCTACAAAGAACCTACGTCGATTATTGCAATGCGCCACACTGAAACAACGTCAATCATGTAAACAACAACTAAATTATGCGATTGACGCGAAAAACTGTTATAACAGACACGCCCGCAGCTCGGGAGCACTCGGGAATACGTAACGAGTCGCCGTCAGTCACCAATCGAATGATTGTCGGGCGTTGGTCTTAAATTGGAATATTTTTTTATGTTAAATGGGGCTTGAAATTGCCGACTTCGTTATATCGAGGCTTCGTTATCAGAGGTAACGTTAACCGAGGTATGCCTGTATTACGTAAGTCAGGGAGTTCCTGTATTTCATCTTAACTGGATTCCACTGTACTGGATGTCAGAAATTGAAAAAGTTCTTTACCATTTAAGAGGTGTGTTTAACATCGCCACTTGATATTCATATGTTAAAAACATATGATAAATATGAATAACTTGATATCCATATGTTAAAACCTCCCTGGGGATCAACAATACATGTGCTGGAAGTCTGGTGTTAATCTGACTTTTTTCTTCTGGAGTAATGTGTTGGTCTGACTTTCTGAAGTGAATTGGAAATTTATTCTGAAACCTTCCAGTGGATTAAAAGAACATTTAGTGCCATCTGGTGTTTCCTTTTCGAGTAATCACTCAGAGATCATAACATACTTCCGTTTCCATTGGTTTGATTTTAATGAAATTTGGGTTGACTTGACAAGTCTTTCTAAAAGGACCCCAATATAAATTTCATGACATGCTATCTGCTGGGAGTCTAGTTGTTAAACACAGATGGGCAGATAGATACTCATTGTAAAGATAATAGGTTATATGGCAAATGCACTTAAAAATAGTGCTTAACAGTGTTAGGTAATGAATAAATAGAATTTCACTGCATTTTATTTATACATTTGACTATGTATCCTCTTTCATGTACTTATACTACTTACTTTATTAAAAAAAACTAAAATATTGTGTTAAGCACAGTATTTTAGTTTTTGTGCTGCTGCTGCTGCTGGGGCTTATTGTGTCCAGACCTTCAGGAGTGACAACTACTATGTATTAAATTTGGCTCCTACATAAAGAGAATGGTATTTCATCTTTCAATTTATTTAGTAGTTATTCTTTAAAAAAAAATAACTTGCCAACTCTAGTTGATTGTGCAGTTAAATTTTATACTACACAATTTACAAACCTATTTTGTAGCCACAAATACATATACAAGGGATGATCATTTAATTTGCAGACTGGTGCAAGAAAGATCTTATCTTAATTGTTATTATCTGAATCTTCTGTGGATTTCTCCTCAAAATATTCTCCCTTGAACTTTGCACACACTTTTGATTTAATTCTTCCTGCAAGCCATTTTTTAAAAGACGGAAGTGCTTCTGTTGTGGCTCTGCGAGCATAGTTGTCAGACAGCAAACATGTGGAAACGGGAAGAAATCATGCGGGGCTAAGTGCGGTGAATAAGGGGGATGTGGCAGAACCTCAGCACCTGTTTCACCTATCGCTGGCTGCACAATATTAGCCATATTGGGCCTGGTATTGTCTTGATGGAGAAACCACTTCACACCAGAAAGTTCTTAACATTTCTCATGAATGGCATGGCAAAGTTTGAATCTGAGAACCTGAGAGTATGCTTCCTTATTCATAGTTGTTCCACAAGGCACAAAATATGTAATAAGAATGCCTTTTATGTAAAAAAAACAAGAACCACTTGTTTGTCAGCCGAGCAAGAAGCTCAAAATTTCTTAGGTCTTGGTGAATCAGAATGCTTCCACTCACTTGATTGTTGTTTTGTCTCTGAATCATAGTGAAAAATCCAAGTTTCATCACAAGTCACTATACAATTTAAGAAGTTTTGACCCTGTGTTTCAAAATGATCAAGAAAATCCAGCAGACACAGATTCGCGACATTTTTCAGGTGATCTTTCAAAATATTGTGAGTACTACTGTATGAAATGGACATTTTAACAGCTAATTCACAATGTGCAATTCGCTTGTCTTCATCCAAGATTTCCTGGGCTTTGCAATTTGCTCAGGAGTTCTTGAGGAGGAAGGCTGACCAGATCTTGGGTCCTCTGCAACAGATTCACAGCCTTCACTGAATCACTTGTACCATTTAAATATGGCCATCCTACCAAGACACTCAATACCGTATGCTTCATTCATCTCTAACTGTTTCCAATGCACTTAAGCCCAGTCTGACACAATAACGAATTGCATATTGCTGTTCAATCTGTATGGCTGACACTACTTGCTTAAAAACAATTGTCAGTGACACACGGCTAAAAAAAACTCCCTTCACGAAATACTAGCTCAACAAGTACTGGCATGCACACAGAGTCTGCTCAGTGATCAGGGAGAGGCACCTCTAGTGGCAGTTATGGAAAGTTTGCACAATAAACATAAAATCTTGCATCAGTCCGTGAATTAAATGATAACCCCTCATATATTCATGTTATTGCTAAAAGATTCAATATTCCTTACATTTCATGGGTAACCCTTTAAAATTGTTTTTATTGGCCAGCTGCTAGATAGTCCACCAGATCAGACATATTGATAATTTTCTAAGAAGCATCCAAGTCAGGTCCTTTGCACCATAAAAACCAAAATCAAATCAAATAAAAGTCAAGTAGTGTATAATCTCACTGCTTCTACTCTTCCTGCTCATGACTGGAGCAAGTCCAAGTAAAGTGTAGTAGGAAAGGAGGACTACTGAGATTGTGTTAGGTTAGGTCAAGGAGCTGCGTATATTCTTGCCATGCAATGCTATATTTAATGATTGTATCATTGATATTCAAACTGATAGAAGCAACTTATCTGTTAAAAGATCTAAACCTCACTGGTATCTTTCTTCCATGTCCAATCTTAGTCTTTTATAATTTGCCATTACAAGAAACACCAAATGGGATGATCTGTGTTATTTTGATTCCTCTTTTCCTTGGTTGGATTACTGTTTTAAATCTTCTGATCTTAATAAATTGTGCTAACATGATCTGATCTTCAGATCATGTTAGCACAATTTTTCTGGTAGGAATAAAATCCTTTATTTCTCATCCTATATCTAAACCAGTTTCAATAAATGTGCTAAGGCTGTTCAAGATAAGAATATATCATATTGCAATATGCTTGTATCCAGATTTCCAGTTTAATTTTCTGCCTAAACTAATTCTCAAAACACCTGTAAAAATGTTCAAGTCAAAATTTGTATACATTGATTGCATTTGATTTCAATAATTGAAGGCTTCTACTCTTACTAATGACTGAGTTCTGACTACTTGGTACAAAGGCCTGTGCTTATGTTCAACTTAATGATAAATATCATTATGTATGGTATTGGTAAAATTGTTATTAATAAATCCAAACTGAATTGTGAACAGACTAAGAGTTGTAAACTTGCTTGTCCAAGTGGTAGTTAAGCCTTCTGGTCTCTGGCCAAGCTATTGGCTGCAATTTCTACCCATCCTTGCTTTCATTTTTGTTAAATTCTGATATGTTGCTTACTCATCTAAAGATAAAACTAGTTTATTAGCATCTTTTCCTCTAACTTTTGCAATAATGATCGTGATAAATTTCCTCCTATTACACCAAAGACATTGCATTCGACGCTTTCTTTGGTCTTTAGATAGGATCCTGATCTCAGGTTGTTGTTTCCCATTTATTCTTGTGCCATTGTGCCTTAATGATTGCACAATTTTGTATTCGTGGGCCAATTGGCATGTTGTGTGGACAGAAAAACCTGGAATAACCCCCAAGGGAAAAAACCCTACTTCTTCCACCTGAGATCAACTAACCTCAGCCTCAATTGAAGGAGGGCTTTAGAAATTCCTCCAGTCATTGATGGGACTCAAATCCAGGCCTCTCAAAATGAATGACAAGTGGTAACACCATTATACTGTCATGGAGGACTCCTTGACTAGTCAATATCCATTAACTGTTCAACTCCAGAGTCATTGAACTAATTTCTACTTCCTTATTTATTTTATCTATTTTCCTCTTCCACTTCTGTTTATTTTGGACAACTCTCTTCTACACATATTTCCTGAAAATTAAAATCTAAGGCTTATTCAGCAAGTATCTTCTGTCTTTTCTGTCAACTAAGTACTATAGATAATGGTAATCTCAAACCCAAAAGGTTTGTGTTTGGGATAAAAAAAAAAAAAAAAAAAGAAAGAAAGAAAGACAAAACTAACTGTATAATTAAATAATTTATAAATTGAAAGTGAAAGGTCTAGTGAACATTCTCAAATTAACCCATTTATGCCTAGCATCCTTTATATAGTCTGCCTAAAAAATATTCATAAAAAATGTGCTTACAGAGAAAATGGAAAACTGCTATGCCTTCATGTTCCAGGAGTCTTTGGAGAAAATATAATATAAAAAATTGTTTTTGACTTTTAAGTGATAGGTTTTTTGTTGCCAATTTTCAAATAAGCTAAACTTTTGAGTTTTGATTTTCACGCATAGTCTATTCACACAGGTAAGTGTTTTAGTATTTGCCAGTTCTCAAATTATCATTTTTTTAAATGTTTATTTTAATCAAAAAAGCATTAAATTTTAACCAGTATAAGTTTTAAATTTATCAACTGAAATGTGCTTGAGTTACATGCATTTACAAATCGGTGTCCTATATTTTGAATGCAAGGCATTCGCATAGAAAAATGTCTGATGGCAAGGATATTACAGCCATATGATTCTTTCGGTTTACACATGGATTTTTATCCTGTATCCAGAATAAAAACTTGGCACCAGCAGCATGGTCTGATGCTCAGAGTATGGGAACAAAGGTAGCCCTAGGCTTCCACTACACAAACACCCCAGATCCAGGATAAAAACTTGGCACCATTCTATTGGGTAATGGAGTTAATCCCTCTCCTATAAATTAACTGTTGGCAGTGCCTCTATCAGCAGTTAAGAATTTAATCTTTTTGTATTTACCTAAAATTTCCTGTTTTCTATTGTAATGGCAATTCAAAACTTAATACTTTTTATATGATAACCTTTATGGAAAACAACCAGGTAGTGTCCTTCCCTAACTATAATACATAATTTTTTTTTTTTTTTTTTTTTTAGCAGAATGGACCATAAGACAGTTCTATAGTAAATCCAAAATTCCCTCAAAACTAAATGACATTTTTGGATTCAACTGAAGATGGCTCTCTATCCATGAAGGATAAAGAAAAATAATTTTTTATTACTATATTACCACCAGAGAGTGCAACCGTGAATATTACTGATGAAGGTTCTGTTGAAGAAGGTGGGCCAGGAATGATAAATAATTTGCCTGGAAGCATGCTTAATGTCCAAGCTTCTTTAGATGATTCTTCAATCGAAGATGAGGAATCTAAATCCCCTCTGAAGAAAAAAAGGAAGGAGTAGGAGTGGGAGGAGTAGACCGAATGGACCAGAATATATCAAACAGAACTGGTATTTGAGGGGAAAAAATGGTATTCTAGCCTTGTTACATATTTGATCGATGTAGCTGTGAATAATGCCTGGCAGCCACATAGCATATGCAAAGGCAAAGATGCAATGGACCTATTAGATTTTCTTAGAACTATAGTTAGATTTTATTTAGAGAGATATTGCAATATACTATGACAAGACCACCAAGGAAGACCACAGCAAAACTTGAATGAAAGTCGATTTGGCATATTGACACTGGTAAACTTCATTGCTATTGACATCAAGTGAACTGGTACACTTGATGTCAGTGGTTTAACTGTTCATAACCTTGCTCAGGTTGCTGACAAATTGAATAGATACTATTTAAGGTATCAACTTCCACAACAACAGATGGAAGTTTGTTCCAGCAATCAACCACTTGCTAGCTAAAGAAATTTCCACACATATCTTCTGCAGCTGTCTTTCCTCAATTTGAATTTATGCCTCCTCATGTACATAATCTGAGCACATTGGGTTGTTCCAAGAAAATCAAACACAATGTTCGCACCGTCACATGAAAACAACAAGATGTGAGAAATGTAATAAAGGGTTACATGTGAAATGCTTCAAGGCTTACTAAAATAAAATAATTTGTTTTCGTAAGATATTTTCCTAGCGTCCTATATAGAGTGAACCTTGTATTTTCATTGTAAATCATATTTTCATGAATAAAATTGCATTTCTCATGTCATTAGGTTCTAATTGCCCTTATTTCTCATATAAATTTAAAATTCATAAAAAACCCCGAGTTTAGGCATAAATGAGTTAATAATTGTCAAGGTGTAGGGAACATCCTCAAATTAATAATTGGTAAAATAAAAACTTTTGCACTATTTTTTTTCATATAGAGTGTTATTTCTTAATAACACTCCTGTATAATAACATTTCTTAATAACAGATACAGAAAATGAGGAGATTGGACCATGTTAAGGCCATCCAGTATTAAGCCAGAGAGAGAGAGAGAGGAGGGGGGGGGGGGTATGTGCATTATAAGAAGAGGAAACAAAAGTTTCAATAACTGCAAAGAGAGGAATTTTTCTTTGTGTTTAATGAAACTATACAGAAAGATTTGCCAGAATATATCTGACAAATCTGATTGATTTGTCAGATATATTGTAGTTTAAAAATTACCTATCTGACTATCTGAAAGTAATAAAGAAAAGCTCTTCTATTCAATTTATTTTTGAAACTTGTTTCTCTTCTTGTAAGCCACACATCGCTCTCACAAAATGCCTTTACGTCTGTATAATTTTTGTGGATTGTTCTTCTATAACTCTGCTTAAGTTATAGAAGCATTTTCCACAAAAATAATAGATATAAAGGCCTCTTGCAAAGAGTTAAGAAAGTTGTCATATTTCATTTCAATTGTCGAAGTAAACCATGATGAAATGCAAACTGTCATACAGTTGTTTGTAGAAAATTGGTCTATTTTATTGTTTCAGAGTGCAGAATCATTGGCAGATCCAAACATTACCACAAGAGTACAAGGCAGATATGACAGCCTAGTGATGCACAATGAAGCGAAATGGTTAGTTAGGAATATGCAATCTAGTGATATTTGAACCAGTGCAACAATATGACAAAAGTAGTTGATGCACCATGGACCACCTACCCAAGACAAATAGCTAAATGGTCCATTGCAGATGCACTGGAAATAACTGCTGGTGATGTCTATTTTCACCCTACGTAGGACATACATAGGCCAAAATTACATCTAGAGTACGAGACCCACTAATAGGATGTGTTTTCTAGCTATGAGTACTTTTTACCACTCCCCCAGATGACACACTCCAGTGCTTATTGGCACTTCTCAGTGGTAGCTAGGTATTAAAAAATGATTCACAGCTAAATAATTTCCTAATTTTATACTGTACTGGGGTATATTAATTGATTCTGAGTGAACTGTGTTTTGATTTACTGCGTTGCAGAAGAGAGGAGAATAAATGTAACAAATTTTAGTAAGGTGAAGCAAAAAGAGTGAGTGCTATGATAGAGGGTTAGGTTCTTAGCAGCTCTTGACTCCTAATAGTGATAAAAACAGAAAAAAAAAAACAAGATTTTATGGTTTTAAAAAACTAATCATCAAACAAGAGTTGATGATCCTGCTCAGGTCACTGACAAACTGAATAGACATTATGCATCTACATTCACACATAAGGAATTGTTTAGGGACAGGAATTCTAACAGGGAGCTAAAATGACTTTCTGATAACTTGGTGTATTATGGCTGTGTTCCCTCTTGTGCTGTAAAGTCCCAACAAATAAACATTGTGATAACTGAGAGGAAAGTGGAAAAGAAGTTAAAGCCAAACATAAAAAAAAAAAAAAAAAAAAAAAGGACCTTGGGCGAATGGGAAATATCCATTTATATTATGGGAAGCAGCTAAAGAGGCAGAGAAACCTCCAGCCATAATTATGAAAACATCTTTGAATTCAGAGGTATTGGAAATGTGCAGATATATCCAGAGTTTTTACAATGAATTAAAGAGTGACACGAATAATTACAGTTCTGTTAGCTTGACTTCTGTTCCAGGGGTAATAATGGAGTTTCTGTTCCAGGAAATAATGTAGGACCATCTAGGCAGGAATGTAATTACAGTGGACCCCCACTTTATGATATTAATCTGTTCCAGAGACACCATCATATCGCGAAAATATTGTAATGTGAACCCATTAACACATTGCTTTTTGGTAATTCATTCCAAAACCTCAGAGGTTCAAATTTTTGCTATATAACAGCTATTTATCTCTCTAAAAGGTAATTTGTATTTTGGAAATTGTACATATTCATTAAAAAAAAATTGATCAAAACTAATACTGTATATGGAAAGACCACATAGTCTGGTTGGAGATAATCGTAAGTTCGTCCCATCATAAAGTGAAATAAGTAGGCACCAGTTAACATGATCACTGGTTAATGGAATGATTAAAATGCATTACACTTTCATTGCTATCATATGTTTGTTATAAGAATCAATTTTGAACACCTTTGTGATATGTTTCTAAAGCACATTTCTAAATGGGAGGTGACATTTCTAGAGGTCACAACCATAAAACAATAAAAACAGTTTGCAGTTTCCGGTTTATTGGACTTTTCTGTTAGTGCAATCTATTATAAACAGGTAATAAACTCGATCTTATTGCATTGGTGGAATAGCTGGAATTCTGTGGGTTTTTACGTTATTATGACAAAATGCGTTTCCCCTTCCGTGAAAGCTTTAGTCATCTAAAAAACATAAATAAATTTTCAGAATCTTGTCTTTATTCCTATTTTTTAAGCTTTATAAACTTGTTACTCCATATCTCACTTGCACTTATCATGTTAGTTGTAATTTGTGGGGGCCATGTTCTTTGTATTGATTACTTATCTTTTTTACTGTTTTAAACTTTACAACCCCCCCCCACCCATCCAAAATGCTAGTGAACAGAAATACCAACTAGTTATTATGTACATATTACAGTACGTATTAATTAAGCTATGTACGTAAGTGTAAATTTATTTTTATTTTGCTAACCTGTGGAAAATATTCTTCTGCTTTTCATGTATTTTTTAATTGGTTATGAAATAAAGTGTAAATTTGTGATCTTTACTTTTACAGCCTGTGGATAATATTCCTCCTAATTTGGCTTATTAGAATTGCCATTAAATAGAATTAAAATTCAATTCACAAATGTGATCACAATGACCGATGCTTACCACATATTGTATAGTGAACAGTATTTATAATGGACAGTCCATTGTAAGGTACTTTGATCGTATAGTGAACCAATTGTAAAGCAGTATACTGCTGTATACTGCAGTCATGTTTATTAAAAAGTGATTTTGTCTGCCCAGTCTGATTGGATACTGTGATCAGTAACAAATGAACTGGATGCAAAAAATAATTTTGACATCTTATACAGTAGGCTCTCGATTTTCCAGGATAGATGGTAAAAAACAAATCCCGGATAATCAATTTCCCAGTTAATCCAAAAATACAGAAGTCCCCGACATACATAAGAGATACGTTCCAGGACTTCTTGCTTCGTCGAGTTTTACGTAACTCGGGAATGACTAGTAACATATTGCTGCTATATTATTATTGACAAATCTGAATTCAGCGCGATACTTGTTTGACCATTTTCATGCATTCTTATTAGTTTAATTTTCTGATCCAAATCGATCGCTTTCCTTTTCTTGGTAGATTTACTAGTACCACTGTCACTTATTCTCTTAGTTGGCGCCATGATAACGGTCAAAATTCAATTTTCTGAAAAGAACTTAAATTATTATTATTATTGCACATGGTGCAAGGAAGCCTGAGGCTTGTGTGTGTGTGTTGTGATGGTTGTTGTTTGCCGGCCCTGGAGTCTTAGCAGCCGGGAGGCAGGGAGCAAGCTACCTGCATACCGAATCCCGTCCCTAGCCACATGGAGGTGCTCCAGGAACTATCTAAATTACACTAAGTGGGATTCCAACAAGTGGAATCCCGGTTATAATAAATAAGGAATGGGGAGGAGAAAGTGGGAGAAAAGAAAGTAGAAGAAGAAAAGAGAGCAAAACACTCTCTCAGGAAAAAGAAGAAATAGGAAAGAGGAAAACACTAGTTGGAAAACCTAACAAGTGAGAGAGCTTGAAGAGGTCAAATTTTGAAGCCCGAAGGCTTGTAATTTTGAAAGAAAGATTCCCCTGGCCGGGAAGGAAGCCCAACCTGCACCGACAAGGGAAGAAAGAAAAGTCTCAAGGAAGGAACATAGGTAATGTACAAGTGGCTGGCTATTAGATAGCCACTTAAAAGAATAAATTAAGATAAATAATAAATACTTATGGCACTGATATGAAACATAGCAGTAAACATATTAACAAATTACACTGCATAAGCAGAGAGTAAAATATACAATATTTACAAAATAAGTAATTAAAATCTTAGCTGAAAAACCAGTCAACCAAGAAATTAACAAAAATAGTCAACCAGAAGAAATGCAAAAACATATATACAAAACACAAAGAGACAATTAATTACAAGCAACAATAATCCAACAAACAGGACTCACCCAAGGCAAAGATATGCCAAAGGCAAAACCGATAAATACTGTACAAATAAATTAGTTAACCGATTCAAAAGCAATTCTAAATTGAAATCTAAGTATAACAAATCAAAATCAAAATAATAAGTTAAGTATTAAACAATAATTAATGATTATGCAGAGAAAATGTCTCTGCCCAAAGTAATCTAATCTATATACATATGTACGTAACCAGCAAGTGCAAAGCTGCTACACAAGCTGCAAAAAACAAAACTGTCTCAAATAACAAGACAAGCAGTATTAACAATAATGCATAGATAAGCATTAAAAACAACTCAACCTGCAGGGCTGAACAAAAGCTAAAACTAAACATTTCCACTGCAACTGGCAGTAGAAAAGAAAAATAATAGCAACACTGGAGGAGGAGAACAACACCTCCAACCAGTCAGCCAACAAAGCAGTTGGATCTGAGAGGGCGGGGAGAGGTCCATCCCACCCCTCAGAACCAAAAACCCATTTACGACTAAAAATGCTAGACCAAGAACTATATGGTACTAGCAAAAAACCCAACTGATTGCAGCTGCAATCAGGCAGGAAAGAAAATACAAAAAATAATCAGCCCTGCAGGAAAACAAAATTAAATCAAAACACAAGCAGCAAGAGAAGCAGCCAGCAACTCCAGCAGTAAAACAGTCTAGAGAGGAAAATCATCTCACTCAACCAGAACAGCCAACAGAAGGTTGGATCTGAGGGAGCAGGGAGAGTCCATCCCACTCCTCAGAGCCAAACAGACAACACAAGAAGAGAAAAACTGTCTCTTCAACATAATCATCAGCTAACTACACAAGTAATGTACAATATAAACACTTAAGATTAACAACTGCTGATTCAAAAACACGATAAAATCAGTTACTCTCAATTTTGAGAGCAAACAGCAAATCAAACAAAAGCACCATGATATTAACAAGATAATTACAGTATTTACAAAATACATACAATTTAACACAGAAAATCATTTCAGGCAGCCCGGACAGAGTTCGAAGTGGGAGAGGGGAGGTCCATGTCTCCCACTCGGGCAGACGAAACCTGAAACAAGTCTCCAGGAAAAGACGCAAAAACTCTGCATCCAAAACACAAGGCAATTTAGGCAAAGAAGAAACTCCTCTCAGAAAAAAAAAAAAAATGAATACAGTAATATATATAAATATTGAGAACAAAAACCTGAGAGAGAAAGGAATCACAAGAAAGAGAATAATGATGATATCTAGCTCAGGGTGCGCCAAGCCCATACTCACCAGATATGAGCCCTTATGCCGTACCAACCAAAAAAAAAAAAAAAAAATCCCAAGTTACCCTGAGAGAGAGTCAAAAGTAGAAGGAAATCGCCAAGAAAGAGAAGAATGATGATATCCAGCTCAGACCCTGGGTGTGCCAAGCCCATACTCACCAGATGAGAGGTTGCAAGGTAATAGGCACATTAGTCTCCCAATGACGACTTAAAACGCCGCTTCTTGTCGCTTATTTATGACTTGCAAAATATCTGTTTATACGTATTCTAGTTATTACTTGAATTTTATGATTTCTGGTTGATTTATTTTTTTTTTTTTTTAAATTCGGAGTCTTGAAGTGTCCTGGTTAATCTGCTTCCCGGTTAATCTGATCCCGGTAAATCGAGAGTCTGCTGTACTTAGATTTTGGGGAAGATTTTGATACTGTTGCACATAAAAGACCTTTACACATTGAAACTGTGGAATTAGGCAAGTTACTGCTTGGGATAAAGAGCTGGTTGAGTAGGAGAAGACAAAGAGTGGTTATCAGTAGGCACTGTGAACCACGAACCACTGTGTTATTAGTGGAATTTCCAAATTCAGTGCTGGGCCCATTGTTCTGTTCTGTTCTGTATTTGTTAATGATATTGATGAAGGCATATAAGGCTTAATATCTGTTTTGCAGATGAAACAAAGGTTGGCAGGGTATGCTACTGCAACAAAATCTAGAAAAATTAGGCGTATGGGCTAAGTGGTAATTGAAGTTTAATATTGACAAATGCAAGGTACTGTACAGGTATTAGTAACTGCAGAATAACATGGCAACTGTGTGATACCAACTGTACGTTATCACACTCAAGGTAGTAGAGAATGAACTGACCTACGGGTAATTTTGCAGTTAGACATGAAGTTCTCTGAGCAGTGCAGATAGGCTGCTAGGAGCTCATGGGATTTTGTCAGTAATAACATGAATTTTGCCACCCTGGGATAAAGAGATGATTAATCCTTTATATAATGCAGTAGTTAGGCCACATTGTGAATGCTGCTTACAAGTCTGGAAGCCCCATTTTATGAAGGATATGGATCTGTTGGAATGGGTACAGAGAAGGGCAGTGAGATTGATGAGGGATAAAAATGGGTGCTCTTATCAAGAAAGGTTTCAGTTCTTACAATTGCAACATCTGAAGACTAGATACCCGCGAGATCTGATTGAGGTATTTAGGGCTTTGAATGAATTGAGTAAGTCCAATGCTTAAAGTCAGACTACTCGTATGGGGGGGGAGGAGTATATCCATACTGCAACAATCATCCTCAAATTTGAGGATGATTGTTGCAGTATGGATATGTGGAATTTGCCTTCAGCGAGTGGTAGTTGATTGCTGGTCAAACTTGTATGTGGTGTTGTAGAAGTGGGTGGTTTGAATAAATTAAAGATAGAACTAGACAAACTATGGGAATTGTTTTTTTGGCTGGTTCTGTATAATTTTGCTTTCATGCATCATTTGCCACTACTAACACTGTTATTTCTAGATTGTAAAACATGTGTATATAAGTTGATCCTTGCACATTAAATCCACAACTTTGTGGATTTAATGTAATCTGTCTGTTTACATCAAATCCAAAATACAGTAAACCACCGCTATTTGCGGTGGTTTACTGTATTTTGGTAGTTATAGCGGGTTACGTTCCTGAGAAATTCCGCAAATACTGAGTTATGGCTCCCATAGTAATAAAGGGATTCCATTCCAAAGTATGAAATATATAAGAAAAACTAGTCTAAAATTTTGTCTATGTATGTATTATATGTACCTTCATAATATGACTATGTACATAGACAGTACATAGTGAAATGCAAGCATATGGCATCGAAATGAAAATAAGAAACAATTTAATATTAAATGAAATATTTATTACAAATTTCAAACAAATCTTTCAAACCAGTGCCTTTGCTAGCTAAAAAACTTATCCCGCAGTGTTATCGCCAGTTTCGCTAAAGTGTTGATAAAGGTGTTTTGCCTTTTCACGAATGATGAGTGAACTTAGGGGAATTTTATTTTGAGTTCGGTCTTCTATCCACAGATTTAAAGCCTTTTCTAATTTAACATTACGAGTTACAGAGCAAATTTTTGAAGCAATTAGCACGTTTTCATGGACACTACGGTGGGTTTTTTCTTCCGATTTTTTGATTGATCGTACCGTTGACTCATTGATTTTATAATGTTTTGCCACTGAGGAGACACTTTCACCATCAGAAATTTTGTCTAACTCAATTTTATTCACTAATGTCATCACCTTCTTTGATCTTTTCACATTTCCCTTGTTATTTGTAGCCATATTTTTGTACAGGTTAGAAAGAACTTGTCCACAATAAAGTCACTTCTTCCGTTAACACAGTCGAAAAAGTCTGTTTTACACAGCAAAATGGTAGATCTATCACTTTTGTAAGCATATCAATTTATAAATTGAAAAATTTATTCAATTTATAAGCATACAGTAATACCCCGATTTATGCGAACTCGGAGTTACGTGGTTCTTGATTTTTTCGTTTGGCAACACTGCCGCCCACTATCTTCAAGGTCGTTTTTCATATGCTATCGATATACGGTGCAACGGCGTAGAGTGAGAGCGAAAGATGAACAAAACTCAACTTTGCTGCCCCATGAGCTGCACACATATACAAGAATTTGCATTCCAACTGTCATATTTATATGTGTGCGTTCGAATTCGTGCTCAACTTTTGTCGGAAATTACATTGTTTTCACGAATAAAAAAACTTTCCAGGCTTTCAGGTTTCCAAAGACCGATTGACAATGATGGTCGGCGGGAATGCAGCTGGTGACTGCAAGTTAAAACCTCTCTTAATATATCGCTCCAAAAACCCAAGAGTTTTAAAAAATATATCTAAAATTAGCTTACCAGTGATTTGGAAGTCAAATCATAAAGCTTGAGTGACAGCTTCCGTTTTTGAGGACTGGTTTGGTCACCACTTCATACCCGAAGTCGAACGTTATTGCAGGTCTAAACAGATTCCATTTAAATTGATCCTTCTTATTAACAATGCACCTGGTCACCCTCCTGCCACCCTAAATAATTTCGACCGACGTGTGAAAGTTGTGTTTTTGCCTCCAAACACAACCAACTTGCTTCAACCGATGGACCAGGGAGTCATCAAAACATTCAAGGCCTACTACACGAGGTGTTCGTTTGCACCTCTGAATGAAGCTATGAGACAAAATAGTGAGATATCTGTTAAAGACTTTTGTAAACAATTCAATGTTTTAGATGCTGTAAGAATCATTGAAGAATCTTGGGATGAAATTCACAAAAAAACATTGAATGGTGTCTGGAAGAAACTTTGTCCATTTTTTTTCAAAAACGAGACGAAAACAACGCCAGAAACTGATCATGTCGCTCATATGATAGAAGTTGTTAATCTTGCCAGGCAATTAGATTTGGAAGTCAATGGTGATAATGTCAACGAGCTGTTGGATTCACATAGTGAGGAGCTGATAATGAATGAGCTCATAGAGATACGTGAGCAAAACGTCACTGAATTATCCGACACTTCAGACCCAGTTCCACCAGAAAAGCACATGACAATTGCAAGCTTGACAGAAGGTCTCAGCTCAATTGAAATGGACTTAAAAATTTTAGAAAACAGACCCCAACGAAGAACACGTTATAGCTACAAAGCAAGGAATAAAAAATTATTAGCTTGCTACGAAGAAATTCTGCGCGAAAAAAAGAAGGCGCTGTGTCGTCAGACGAATTTGTTAGATTTTATGAAGCCATCGACATCGAAATAACTTTTTTACGTAGCTCATTTATTTTTTTAATACATAATTTGTATTAATATGTATAAATAACTGCAATTTTATTAAATATTTTTCTTTTAAACTAGTCTTTTTGTTAGTCCTTGGTCCTAATTAAACAAAATTTATATGTATTTACATGCAAAGTTGTACCCCGACTTACGCGAATTCGACTTAAGCGATTTTCGTCGGACCCACCTATCGCGTAACTTCGGGGTATTACTGTATAAATTAAAAGCAAACGACGAAACCTTCCATGACAAGCGCATAACACATACTGAACAAGGATTAGCGAAAAACATCCACGCTCGCGATTTTGTCACCCACTAAGCGCTGTTTTGACCGGGAAAGATAATTTTAGCCACACCCATGTTTTTTTATGGCAGAAAATGTTCACGGCGCTTTAAAATTCACATTTTTTTTACGTTTCATTTTATATTAAATCAGCGACCGCGAATAGCGGGGGTTTACTGTACTATGTATTTGCAGAAAATTTTTACTGTCTGTACGTTATAAATGAAATTTCATTAATGACCATTGAATGACTTTCATTCTTTTCTTTTGAAGATTCAGAAAGTAACTCAAATACATCCAGCAGTGAAGAATCAGATGAAGAAGACAATGCATTAGAGGAATTAGAAATAAAAAAGCAACATCCAGATCGGCTGCATGAGGAATTATGGTATAATGATCCTGGTGAAGTGAGTGTAGTTTCCCTCCCCCTTTTTTTTTTGTTGTGCATGTGTTTATTTTATATATCTCTGAGAAATTATATAACAGCATCCCCCAAGTTAAATAGCAAATAGATTTGCTAATAATTACATAATGTATGACATTAAATTAATTGCATGACATTAAATAAATAAAAATTATACTGTTCCAATTCATATAAAATTACCTTCATACATTCGGTCACGTGAAAGCACATTAAAATTTGAATTATAAATGTATAATGTTCTTGTTGATATATTTATTTTATAGTGTAAATTTGATTTATTTATTTTATAATGGATGAGTTGAAGGATATATTGATGCCAGTTAAATCCACAAATGGATTTGCAAGGGAAGAAGAGGAAGAGAGGATAAGAAGTAGAATTAAAATAGCAACATGGAATGTGAGGATGATGAGGAAAAAAAGTAAAATTGTAAAAACGAATAGAATAAACTGGATGTGGTTGGATTATGTGAGATTAAGTGGAAGTAGAGAAGAGCCTTGAATTAAGATTTAAGTGTTTATATTATTCTGGTGGAGAAAAGAGTTTAAATGATAAAATATTATTAATAAAGAAATAAGGGAACGTGTAGAAAAGTTTGAATTTGTACTGGTTGAATAATGATGTATGATGCTGTGGATAAAAGCAGAACCTAGAACTGCTGGATTTTATGTACCAATTAAGAGAAATTATTCAGGGTTTAGGCTAAATAAATGTCAGATGTTCTAATGAGGCATGTGGCAGAGAAGAAAAATGCATGGGTTGCATATAAATTATCAGTTGATACGGAATCCTGTGGTTGATATAAATGTGTCTGTAATCAAGTCACAAAGGAGGTTAGGCAAGCCAAGGCAGATTATGAGAAATCTTTGGCAAAGGATGCGAAGGAAAACAGCAAACACTTCTTTAATTATGTTAACCCTAGGAGGAAAGTGATAAACTATATTGACCCACTAGATTTAATTGGAATAACTATTGGTGATCCTGTTCAGGTTGCTGACAAACTGAATAGATATTTTGCATCTACATTCATGTGTGAAAATGTTTTTAAGTGTGGGAGTAGCAGAAGTATTCCAAGATATAACTGGGAGTTAAATGATTTTGTAACAACTGAGTGGAAAGTAGAACAGATTTTGTTGAAGTAAAAAAGTAAATAAGGTAACTGGGGCTGATGTAATCTATCCAGTTATGTTAAAATAAACAGCAAAAGAGCTAAACAGTGCCTTGACCATAAATATGAGAGAATCCTTGGATTCAATAGAGGAGATGGAGATTGGATATTCACAAATTTGTCACTATTTACAAAGGGAAAGGGGATCAAAGGGTGAAGTGAGTAAGCTTGATTGTGTTCCAAAGAAAGCAGTGGAGTCAGTGGTTAAATACTTCAATCACATCTCCTTCAAGGAGACCTGATTGAAGTGTTTAAGGTTTTAATGGTCGAGTAAACTAATTGCTGATGTTATTCTTACTTTTTCTCAGGGTAAGGATGCCATTACATGTAAGGGGACATAAGGATTGTTTCAGGATAGATGTGCAAAAATTTGATTTCAGCCAGAGAGTGTTTGTTGGAACAAACTTCCATGTTGTGGAAGTGGGTTGTTTGAATAAATTTCGAGCAACCCTTGGTTCTTGAGACTGTCACAGACATTCTCTCAGATATGCCACCTGTGTTCGCTACTTGGGAGTCCAAAACACTGATGGAACTGATATTTGGAAGACATTCAAGTCAGTGGACCTAATTTTGGCAAAGTTCGGTTGGTCTGTGACAGCCAAATCCTCTGCTTTGCACTTTCACGATGGTGGGACTGTATAACCCCCAAGTGCAGGTCCTAAAATACGGCACCTAGCACACTGTAGGTGACCACTCAGGTGTGAATCAATGTAAGCAGGGGGGTCAAGGTGGGGTGCCCACGTCACATGGAGGAATGCCGCCCCTCTGTGTTACCAGGAAATACTAGGTGGTAGATGACTCTCATCAACTAGTACTACATCAGTGGTGTAGTACCACCACTTTGCTTATTGGAGGCTTGAAATGGTGGAATCCCTGTTTAGTCTCCAGAGCTAAGCTCTGGCAAACTCTCTCCCATCTCTTCCATCATGCAGTATGATTGAAGACTAGAGGTTATGATGGACATTGTGGCAAGATCCAATCTTCTTTGCATTTCGAGGGTACAGCTCAAAAATGGTGTTTGCAGGCCGGCCACTAGATACCTAGAACCTAGATGCACTGGACCGAACGGATTGGTAACTCTCTAGAAGGCTTCCAGATCAGCTAGTGTATAATCTTGCTGTCTCTACTCTGCCAGATAGTGACTGGAGGGAGTCCAAGTAGTGTATATGCGGGGGCATTGTCAAGGCCATTATGTTAAAATCCAAAATTTCATTACTTCATATAGCATGTCCCCCCCCCCCCCATCTTTTCTTACTACTGAATACACCATGAATTGTCAAACTAATAGAACAAATGTATCTGCAAAAAGATGCAAACCTCCCAAACACTTCCTTGTTCATTTCACAAATCTCAGTTCTAATCTCAATGATGTCCATTTCCACTTACAGTCTGCCAAACCCCAATACTTTTTCTGACAGAATCCCAGTTATCAGTTGATTCAACCACTTCTCATCTCAGTTGTCTGAATTATTCGCTGTATGATTCCTTTTGCTTCAAAAGTGGTACTTGTGCATATGTGCATTCTGATATTCCCTGTCAGAGATTTAGTAATTTGGAATCTCCTCTTTTCGATCTTCTCTGGATAAAAATCTCTCTACTACCACATTCTGTTAAATTCATCTGTTTGCTTCCATCATTCTCCCAACTCTACTAATCACTTAGAACCCTTTGACTTCTCTCTGAAACTTGACTTTCTCCAGTCCAACTTTCCTAACTGAGGTAATTTTCCTTGGTAATTTTAATGTCCAAACTGGCTTCTGTTTTCTAGTTGCACAAACCCAGCCGGTCGAGATGCTGAGGCTTTTGCAATTGCTAATGACCATCTGGTTTTGATAGAGGTGGGAACAAAGGTGGGCAAAACTTGTGGCCAAAGCTTTGGTGAAGATAATTGTTCTGGGAGATAATTGTTCATTTATCTACCAGGATACCAGACAATTCTAACAATGCAGCCAACACGTTTGATCTTTTTCTCACAAACAACACTTCTAAGTACATGGTTGAGTTGAGTGGTAATCTAGGCACCTCAGATCACAACCTGGCGATGGTCTTGTCTCCAATGGAGCCTTTCTCTCATGGCCATTCAAACATCTTGTTGTTTGGCATTACAAGAATGCAAAATGGGATGATCTGCAAGATTTCTTTTCTTTCCCTTTGGTCGAATTACTGTTTCAAAACTTCTGATGGCAACATTTGCTCAGATCGTTTCAGTGAAATTATTCTTGTAGGAATGGAATTCTTTATTCCACACTCTACCTTAAAATCTCATCCTTTATCTAAACCTTGGTTTTCCAAATGAATTCAATTTCCAATTGAAGCTAAGGCTTGAACAGCCTTAGCACAAATGTGCTAAGAGAAGAATGTTGCATATCGTAATTGGCTTGTTTCCAAATCTCCAGGTTCATTTTCTGCCTTCACCAAAGCTCACAACATTTGTAAAGCAGTTATTAATCAGTTGAAACTCGATTTTGAACAGACTAAGAGTAGTAGTGGCATGTGATGCAAGAAGCAAGTGTATGAGCTTATGCAGCATCAGCCAAAAAAAAAAAAAATCACACCATTCCCTCCAAATGCCTGTCCAGTTCCTCCTTAAATTTATTTAACCTATCAACTTCCACAACGACAGATGGAAGTTTGTTCCAGCAATTAACCACCAGCTGGCTAAAGGCAAATTTCCGCACATCTATTCTACATCTGTCTTTTCTTAATTTGAATTTATGCCCCCTTAGGTTCGTAATCTGAACAAGTGGAAGGATCCCGTCAGAATTCAGCGTGCTCAACCCATTCAAGGCCTTATACACTTCAATCAGATCACCGTGCAGGTGCCTAGTCTCCAGCCACTGCAATTTGCAGAACTTAAGCCTCTCTTGGTAAGAGGATCCCTTCATTCCCCTCACCAATCTTGTTGCCCTTCTCTGTACACGCTCAAGTAAATCTACATCCTTCCTAAAATGAGGCCTCCAGACCTGTATGCAGTACTCAAGGTGTGGCCTGACCATTGCCTTATACAGAGGGATAATCACCTCCTTTTCCCTGCTAGAAAAATTCCTATATATCATTGACAAAACCCCATGACCTGCCCTGGCAGTCTGTCTGCATTGCTCAGAAAACTTCATATCTGACTGCACAATTACTCCCAGGTCTTTTTAATTTTCTACCACCTTAAGTGTAGTACCACACAGTTGGTACGTTTCTCTGGGGTTACTTCTACCCATATGCAGTACTTTGCATTTGTCAAGGTTAAACTTCAGTTGCCACTTCTTAGCCCATCTGCCCAAATTATCTAGATCCTGTTGCACTAGCACACTGCCATTACTGTCATTAACAACCCTGCCAACCTTTGTATCATCTGCAAACTTCGACATTAAGCCTGATATACCTTCATCAATATCATTGATAAATATACAAAACAACAGTGGATCTAACACCGAACCCTGTGGGACTCCACTAATAACATTAGTCCAAGAAGAGCAGCACCCATTGATTACCACCCTCTGTCTTCTCCCACTTAACCATCCTTTTATCCATTGTAGCAACTTACCCTTAATACCATTCTGCTCCAATTTGTACAATAGTCTTCCATGCGCAACAGTGTCAAAAGCTTTCCTGAAATCTAAATATATGATATCAAAATTATTTTTTGCATCCAGTTCCTTTGTAACCACATCATAATATCCTATCAAATTTGTCAGACAAGACTTTCCCTTAACAAACCCATGCTGTGTCTGAATTATTGCTGCAGTCTTGTCTAGATGATCCTGAAATGCATCTTTAACCAGTGACTCCATTATTTTACCCTGAACAGAAGTTAAACTAACTGGTCTGTAATTACTCGTGTCACCCTTCGATCCCCTTTTTTGAATTGGGGATATATTTGTACATCTCCAGTCCATGGGAACCTCCCCTGAGTCCAAGGACGCTCTCATAATTATGGCTAAGGGTTTGCTTAGTTGCTTTGCCGCCTCCTTTAATATAACTGGATAGATCCCATCCACCCCAGGTGCTTTTCTTATGTTTAACTTCAACAATTTCTCCTCCACTTTGCTTTCAGTTATTACAAAATCATTAAGTATCCTGCTACAATTTGATAACCTTCTGCCATTTTCAAACCTTAATAATTCCTCATGTGTGAATGTAGAAGCAAAATACTCATTCAGTTTGTTTGCTATCTGAGCAGGATCATCAACAGTCGAACCATCGATGTCAAGTGGACCAATCAGATTCATCCCCTTCCTTTTAGAGTTTATATAAGTAAAGAAATCCTTGCTGTTTTTCTTAGCATCTTTTGCCAAGGATTTCTTGTAATCTGCCTTCGCCTGCCTAACCTCCTTTGTCACCTGATTACACGAAAGACCTGAAATGAAAGGAAATAGAACCAAAGAATCGGCAATATGGGCTTTGGGTACTTGAGAAATTTTATGATGAAATGCACCACTTGTAATCTTTCAAAGCACCACGTTTGGCGCATGCACCATAGATTGGGCACCCCTGTAGTATGGGATATAACATTGTACAGTCTGTCCTCGTATAGCACGATAGTTGTGTTCCTAGAAACCCTCGTGCAATGCAAAATCGTGCAATATAAACAACAGGCCCTATGGGAAAAGTGGGGTTAGGTGCCGACCACCCAAGATTGAACACACATTTGGAACCAAAACATTACCAAACACAATAAATAATCGGGTAATTTTAATCGTTATAAAATACTTACGTATTTTATAACGATTAAAATACGTAATAAAAAATATAATATATTTTTTTAATTATAATATAATAAAAAATAAATATTTTTTATTATTTATTATATTATAATAAAGTATTTTTAGTATTTTTTAATACTAAAAAGTATTTTTACGAATAAAATGCATATTTTATTCGTAAAAAATTTATTATATTAAATAAAATAGTCGTAATAAAATACTTACGTATTTTATAATACGCAAGTATAAATTATAATACGTAAGTCGTAATAAAATGCTTACGTATTTTATTACGTAATAAAATATTGCTAATGCTTTTGCTTCTATCGTAAGCAAACTTGTTTTTTGTTTGATTTTCTATCCAAACAGATGACAGCCGTTCCATCTCTTCCAATTCTTGTCTTAATCTAATGAATTTTAATTACACTTTGAGTTGTTCCCGCTATGAAAGTTGTTTTTATTTTCTCCGCATTCTTTATAATTGTCGGCGTTGCCTCATTTAGGTCTGTAGCACGTGCAATATCACATGGTCTTTCATTTCGCTCAAAGCGTTTCACAATTTCATATTTTTTTCTCTATCGACAGAGGCGGACTGGCCATAAGCCTTACCCGGGAAATCCCGGTGGGCCGGAGGCCGGTGTGATTTTGGCCATAAACCGTAGTATGAGGCCACCATAAATTTTCCCGGGTAAGAATTTTTGACCCAGTCCGCCTCTGTTTATCGATATTGCTTTTTTTTTTTTTTTTCTCTCTCTCTGAATCTGCAGTGTCTTCACCAGGACGCTTCCTTTTCACACCTTTTAAGTATTTTACTAATTTTTAGGGAATAAAGCGCAATTACAAAACGAGGAGGCACGCTTAATACACATAAACAAAGCTGCGCGCGTGTAGCAACTGAATAAACAACACCGTAAAGGCAGAGATACACTATTAACACCCCACATTTTACTAAAGCACATTTCTGGGGGTTACTACCATAAAACAATAAAAACAATTTCCAGTTTCGTTTCTGCTAGTGGAATCTGTTATAAACTGGTAGTAAACTCCATCTAATTGCATTTGCGATTATATCGATAGCTGGAATTGTGTTGGTTTTTACGTTATTATGGTGAAATGTGTTTCCCCTTCACTGATATAAAACACATAAATACATTTCAGAATCTTCTTCATTCCTATCGTGTTGCGTTCGGTTGGGGTGATTCCGCGTTCGACTGCCATTTCTTGTAAACACAAACGCGAATCGTGCATAAGCGAATTCGGTTCGTGTTATATAAGATAACGTTCCCCTATTTATAAATCGTGTATGATCGAATTCGTGTAATGTAAACACGTGTTATACGAGGACCGACTGTATTGTATAATAATGGCGGCAAGTTACGAAAGATAAATTTATGGACACTAAGTATTAATTAACTTCTAAAATCTCGCTATTTAAATTCAGAATAAACCAAGGATCTTGACTAGGTCTGTAAGCTACTTATAGAAAATAATTTAATATAACATTTAAGTCAATAAAGTGGCTAAATATAGCTAAAAACTTTGTGTTCGCTGGAGCTGCAAAAACTTGTAAAACACATGGATTGGATACCCTTACCGATACTAAGTAATAACCTACAAAATCTCTATCGCAGTTAAAAATTAAATTAAGTATCATACTAGGAATATAAAGCTACTTGTATAAAAAATAAATTAATACGCCAATTTAAGTCAATAAAACAGCAAAAATATAAAAAAAAAACTTCTCTATTTGCCGGAGCCTTAAAAACTTTGACTGAACAAGGCTCATCTCGTTCCCAAAAAAAAAAAAAATTCCCAAAATATTGTTGGTTACAACAGAAAATGTCAGCTGAGCATGATCATGCATCAAGAGTCTGGTGTCATCCATTACATACATGTGATGATCGCAAGCTCTCATCGCACTGCAAAACAGTAGATTCCATAATGGGATGCCAGTGCGGTACTATTACATCTAGCTATGTGCAGTGCCTCAAGCCATCAGCGCTGGCGGTAATCATGTGAATAGTCAACAATTTCAATATCCTGTCAGATCAAGATTGTGCTACTCAACACAGTTATCAGTTGTAAAATGTGATATTGTTGTACGTGTTGATATTAATGTTTACAGATGATTATGTGATCTAGGAAAATGGTATGTTTGAGTGTGAAAATGAAATGATGGGTGATCGGATTTATCCGGCAGTGTTAAAGGAACCAATAAGGTAGATTTCCAGACCTCTGCCTATTGTAATGCATGCATTTCTAGACTCAGGTTAAGTCCCTGCTGATTGGAGATAATGGAATATCTCTCCAGTTTACAGGTAATTCCAAGGACCAAAAGGATAATTACAGATTTTCTTCAACAAGAAACAACTTTTCTACAGATTTTCTTCAACAAGAAACAAACACAGACTGGGTTTGTTAAAGGGAAGTCATGTCTGTCTATTCTGAAAAGCTATTATGAGGTTGTTACAGAAGAACCAGATGCAATAAATAATTTTTACATAGTATATTTAGGCTTAGTAATGCTTTTGATCATGCTTCCACATGAATAATTTTGTATAAATTGGAGCACTGTGCTGTTGAATTAAAGGTTTTGGTTAAGGGATAGGAGACAAAAGATTTCCCTAATTGAACTACAGTGGCAAGTGGAGTTCTGCAGAGTTCATTACAGGGTTCCTTGTTTTTGATATATGTTAATGATATTGTTGAATTCATTTCGATAATAGCAACCCCTGATTGTTTATCTCTCTCAGCAAGTAACAAACTTAAGGGAAAAAGCCTTGGGCGTAATTGTGCAATCAGACTTGAACTTCTGTCAGCTGGGTAGATTGGCTGCTAGAACAGCATATAGTGTTTTATTGTTATTATTATTAGCCAAATGGTGCAAGGAAGCCTAAGGCTTATGCTGCATCAGCCAAAAAAAAATTTCTGAGTTACCCTGAGAGAGAGAGAGAGAGAGAGAGAGAGAGAGAGAGAGAGAGAGAAAGAAAGAAAGAAAGAAAGAAAGAAAAGAAGAGTCAGAAGTAGAAGGGAATCACCAAGAAAGAGAAGAATGATGATTTCCAGCTCAGGACCCTGGGTGTGCCAAGCCCATACTCACCAGATGTGATGTACATCAATTTTTGCTAGTATGGACAAAGAGTTAATTATGACTTGTATATAGCCTTTGTTAAACCAAATCTTGAGTATTATATGCAGGTTTGGAGAACATTGAGCCATACTTCTTACACTTATGCTGTGAGTTAGCCAACAGTCTTAGTGGACTGAGAGGGTAAGGTCAGTAAATATGTCATCTTATCCTAAATGTGTTTGATGGGCAACAGATCTAGTGAACAGGCCAAAGAAGCATGTATGCACTGTTGAGATATGAGGGTAGTATATGGGCAGGACTTGTCTTGTTGGAAAATAGGATTTGGGGATGGAACATAGAAAGGGCAGAAGCATGGTTTTAAAATGGTTTCACTGTAATGTCTTGCTCGCAATGTGCCATGGTTAGTTTCTAGATATAGACCTTCATATAGCCATTGCTGGGTCCCAAACAGAAGTGTAATTCATCACTAAAAGCACCATAATACCTCTCTCTCTCTCTCTCTTGAGAAGCAAATGAGGCAATGAACAGTAACTTGTGAAGTGCGGCTTCACAAGTTACTGTTCATTGCCTTCACAAGTCATCTGCTAATTAAGCTCCTTGACAGAGGTGCAGACAGGGATGACATTACATTGTTGGAAATCTGACAGATTTCCAACACCCTATTTTCAACCTTTATTTACTATTCAGTAGATACATTGATCCTCTTGTTCTGACATTCTTCTAATGCTGCCAGTGCTCTGGCATCATTAGAAGAATATCAATAAATAAATTCCTATACCCATTATTGCCAATCAGACATAACTACTCACATGAATGGCATTTTGCCACGTTGACCATCCAGATTCTGACTATCCAATCTTGACATCCGTCCTTTCAAGTTCCATCAGTTGAACATACAAGTTTCATTGGTTGTACATGTCTTATGTGTGTTCAAGGGATTGTATGCTATTGTACAGTTATTCACCAACCATTTTGCTAACAGTTACACCAATTTTTATATCACCTTCAAAATCTTATACCAGAGCAGTAACAGACATGTTGTTGAATATTCTATTGCACTGATCATGTGATGTGTTAATTTCATCTGTATATATTACAGTTATGCATGCAAGTTTTTGTGTAAATCCATTTGTTCTTTTTATGTGGGACAATTTTAGTGATGAACAGTGCATGGCCACCAACTCTATGCATTTGAGACACTGTGGATGCTATGCTGTCTTGAATGAAAAATTGTTGCCTTGTGTGCTGCCATTGATGTACTGTTATCTTCAGGTTGTCTCCTTATAGATCATCCCTCAGAGATCTTTGATATATGCAGGATATAGCTGCATATAAGGGAATCCCATGTTATCCTTGCAGTGGCTTCCAATATAAGATTTGTTTTGGCTTCAAATAATGTTTTTATTAATCCAGGACAAATTGATAATTACCTGGATTATTAATTTAACCCTATTTAATAAGTTTTAATACCAAGCTTCGTTGAGTGTTATAACTATGCCTCTTTCTTTTAGAAGTTTTTTGACACATTCTGCATTTTAAGTAATGGTATCCAATTTCTGTGCCCTAAGTGTCCTCTATATATGTTTGTGAGACATTTTGATTGCTGTTGTCTCTTTCTGCAATTAATAATTTGAACATACTTCTCTGCTTGCAATGTAACTTCAACATACTAATGTAACTTCAGCATACCATTCTGCAATCAAAAATTTTAATGTACTTTGCTTACATTGTAATTAAAGCATGCCTGTCATGTTTAATTCCTGCATGCAAAAATATTCCTGGTAGTAGAGGCAAAAAACTGTACCAGCAGAGGCAGGAAATATAAATGGTTATTTTCCTGTAGAGTACATAGCAGTAAGAACTATTGTTGGATTAGTGCTGTAGCATCAGATTTGTATGGAGTAAAAAAGTAAAGTTTGCATAAAAATCTTGAAAATCTTGATGTATCAACTCTGTGGTACTACACTGACAGTGGTAGAGAACAAAAAGGACCTGGGGGTAATTGTGCAGGCACATATGAAGTTTTCTGAGCAGTGCAGACAGTCTGCAAGAGTAGTTCATAGTGTCTTGTCAATGATATACAGGAATTTTGCTAGCAGGGAAAAGGAGGTGATTATCCCCTTATATAAGGCAATGGTCAGGCCATGCCTTGAGTACTGCATACAGGTCTGGAGGCCTCATTTTAGGAAGGATGTAGATTTTCTTGAGCGTGTACAGAGAAGGGCAACAAGATTAGTGAATGGAACAAAGGGTTGCTCTTATGAAGAAAGGCTTAAATTTTGCAAATTTAAGCCTCGCAGGTGCCTGGAGACTAGGCACCTGCGAGGTGATCTGATTGAGGTGTATAAAGCCTTGAATGGCTTGAGCATGTCAATGCTGATGGAATTCTTCCTCTTGCTCAGAATAATCATTTGAGAGGGCATAAATTCAAATTGAGGAAAGACAGATGTAGGATAGCCAGCAGGTGGTTGGTTGGTTGGTTGGTGGAACAGACTTCCATCCTTTGTTGTGGAAGTTGATAGCCTAAATAAATTTAAGGCTGAGCTGGACAAGTACTTGGAACGAACGGAGGGGTGAAATGGGAGCGTGTTTTTTTTTTTTTTTTTTTTTTTTGTGTCTGATGCTGCATAAGCTTGCTTTCTTGCATCATATGCCTCTACTAATGCTAATGCTAAAATGGCATCATTTTATAACATGTCATATTGTGAATATCTTTGCAATTAGTTTCACTACTCACGAGTTTCACTACTCATGAGTTTCCCTACTTGTGCACTTCAAATAATTATATTTCTCTACAGACGGTTATTATTACTTATTCTCAGTTGAGTGCCATCACCCAGATTACACTGTTTTAGAGATTGTTGTTTCCTTATCACTGAATGGGTAGGAGATTACAGCTATATATCTTTTCCATAGCAAGCTTTTTATAAAAATTTCTCAGAATATCAGTAAGAATTAATTGTTATGCAGAAAAAAAAATACCAAATACCATTTTGGGGTAGTCCACATTCATATTAAGCAAAATTTATTCACTGCTAGAAATTTGATCCTATTATTTACTCTTGCTTTACTGTATTAGTAGTGGCAAATATGCAAGAAAGCAAGTTTTACAGAGCATCAGCCAAAAAAACAAAAAAATTAAAAAAAAACAAAAAAAAAAAACAATTCCCATACCCACCTGTCCATCCCCTCTAACAATTTGTCTAATTTAAACTACCTACTTCCACAACATCAGATAGAATTTTGTTATAACAATCTACCTGCTGGCTGAAAGAAAATTTCTAAATGTCTATTTTGCAACCATCCTTCCTCATTTTAAATTTACATCCCCTTGTGTGTAGCCTGAGCAAGGGGAAAAATTCTATCAGTGTTGAGCTTACTCAATCCAGTCAAAACCTTAAACACCTGAATTCTCCTCATACTGCAATTTGCAGAACTGAAGTCTTTCTTGGGAGAACTCTTTTTGGTCCCCTCACTAATCTTGTTGTTCTTCTCTGCACCCATTCCAGATTCCTGACTCCAAGGATGCTCTCATAATTATGGCTAAGGGTTTGCTTAGTTCCTTTGCCGCCTCCTTTAATATAACTGGATAAATCCCATCCACTCCAGGTGCCTTTCTTATGTTTAACTTCAACAATTTCTCCTTCACTTTTCTCTCAGTTATTACACAATCGTTATGGACCCTGCTACAATTTGATAACCTTGTGGCATTTTCCTTCCTTAATAACTCCTCATGTGTGAATGTAGATGCAAAATACTCATTCAGTTTGTTTGCTTCTGAGCAGGATCACCTCCAGTCAAACCATCGATATCAAGTGGACCAATCTAATTCATCCCCTTTCTTTTAGTGACATTACCACATTGCTCTCTCTTTCTCTAATTACGTACAAAAAAATAGAAAAAGAAAAGTAAAAAATAGAACCCTGAAAGCTATTCTTAAAGCTTACAAAAACTGTGGAAGATAATATGCAGTTAATTAAGTCTTTATATGCTAATGAGAATGTTAAGGTTATGGTTCAATTTATGAAGGTAAACTAGTGCACAGATGAGTTTTGTTGTTTAAACATGGGATGTCAAGTATACAATGCTTGTTTGATGGAACTGAATTGAAATAAATTTTTCATTTTCATTCAGAATTTTGAATTGACCTGTCATATGCTGCAAAAAACACACAAATATATTGGCATACGACTACAGAAAGGTTGTCATCCAATACAGTGTATACTAGAGTGAAATTGAACCAAGCCCAATAACCAAAACATTAAAAAGTGAAATATTCCAAAGAAGTTTCTGCTCACTACTTTATCACTGCAGGCTACAAGGTTCTGGTTTATAATTTCCTCTATAAGAAACTTATTATCTGAAAATTTCTACAGTTGCTAAATTACTTTTGGTAATTTATTTTTTTAATGGTCTATTAGTGTAGCAAGCATTACGGTTTGAATTTAAAAACAAGATGAAAAAGTTTTAGCTTTAAAGCATAAAGTTTTAATTGAAAGTGTGTGTGTTGTAATGTTAATATTGTAAGAATGCTGTCTTCTTCTAAAATTTAGACTCCTTCAATTAAAATGACTTCTGAAATCATATATTTCCCAAAATTTATTTCTAGTTTGATAAAAATTTTAATGAATTTTTTTAATATTTCTCATATCGCTCTATACATTAAAAAGTTTTCCTCTTAGTGATATTTATTCGAGCCAACGGGAGAAGAGGGCAGGGCAATTACGTCAGTTATTCGAACCTGCACGACGTTCACCAACTTCGTGAACGCGTTCACTGTCTAATACATGACCATGCTAGCTGTCATTTGATGTTCCATTGTAATGTCAGCTTATGAAGGGATCCGATATAATTTGTATATTTTTAAATAGTTTAGTATTTTGCGAATATTTTAAATATTTGTATAGTTTGTACTGGTTTGTCTGGAATCCATGATGTTTGATTTGCTAATTATACGTACTAATGTAGTAATTAACAGAATGCCGCAACCTAAAATGCCAATCGCTGATTCTGAGAGAAAGCTACGCCATTGTGAGTCTTCACAGAAATAGAGAGAGAAACATGGCAAAAGGTTATGAACTTATTATAGAATAAGTTCAATGACGACGTGCCACAGGAAGCTGGTAGCTAATATGGACAAAGAACAGGCCGAAACTCAGAGAACCGTTAAATGGCTCAGACATAGCATAAGATCTTCAAAAGATCCTGATGATGAAGGTGATATGGTAGATAATGTCAACATTGCAGTGGATTATCTTTTCACAGCGAAATCAGAAGAGCTGCACATTCACGGCGGGAAGGTACGTTTGCCGACGGCAGATGCCTATCCAGACACACTGAAGACTGTGTTGTTTGACAACACAGAAAAAGGGAGATACTTCTGAGAAAACATTCGCGTCTACAACAATCTTTATGCCTTCACATCTTTTAATGCTGAAAACACGGACTTTCAAGGTGGTGGTGGTGGCGGCCCTTATATGATGCAAATACGAGGAGATGCCATGGTGAAAGGAATGACGAGTTTAATGTCCGTTAGAGACATTCCAAAATTTGGATAAATCTACATTTATGATGATGGAGAAGCATTGTGGAATGAGTTAAAAGAGTGAAAAGGACCAATGTCTTGGAAATCATTCAAAGTATAATGAACGAAAACCCATATGTGAAGATGTTTAAACCCTTTATGAAGTTTACAAATCTGACAAAGACAAATAAGTGAGTTTGGCATTCTACAGCAACCTTAAAGACCACCCGTGAATTTACAACAAACCTACCTGTAACGAACTGGTTGCTATTATAGTGTCGAATGACTGAAAGTTGTCAGAAAAGATAGACTTGTGAATCTATCTGAAAAACGATCAAGAAAGCAAGATAATGAGTTTGAAATCTCCTCATTTAGACTCAATGTTATTCCCTCTGATGTTTCCCAGCAGAGAAAAGGGAGATGGAGTTACACACTGAAACAGAACGACCATACAGAGAAGAAGGTTACAGCAGTACAGTATTACGCGAAGGGTTTGACATTCTGAAAGGACTCGAAATTGAATCAGATGTTGTGTTTGCAAAGGCTCACTCAGCAATATATAATAATGGCTTATCTGAAAGTAGAGAACAGTCGACTGTTTTATATAAGGTGTAATCAAAATAAGATCAGACCAGAACATATGTCTGGGGTTGAAGAGCACGTTCAAAAAAATATATTGAACTCGACAGATCCTTTCAAATTAGGAAAAGCCGTAATCCTCCCTTTGAGTTATCCATCAACGGTCTGACCCCTTCTGGACTTCCACCTCACAATCTACAGTTGAAAGAGGGCTGTTTGGTGATACTCATCTGGAGTTTCTGCATATCAGACGGATTGTGTAATGGAACCTGCTTGATTGTAAGGCGGATACAACGAACAATTCTCCATTACAAGATCCTCACCGGCAACAAGAAAGGAGACATCATTCATATTCCTATGATCACCTTAGACATGAGAGGGGACGTGGATATGCCTTTCATTCTGAAGAGACTTGAGTTCCTCGTCAGAGTAGTGTTCACAATGACGATAAATAAGCCACAAGGACAGACTTTTGACTACATTGGATTGTTTGTAGTCGATTCCAGAGACTTCATATTCAGTCAGACAACTATATGTAGCTCTTTTGAGATCCACAAGCAAGGCTGGTATATGCATATAATGGGCTGACAGCCGACAAAGGACCTAAATGTACAAAGAACATTGTATTCGAAGATGCATTAAAAATTGAGATGAGATCTGTTTTGTAACAATAAAAAGTATCTCTTAGCTCTAAAGTTTTCTTCCTTAAATCTCTTGATTCCAACTTCCTTGAACTAGTGATGTATACAGAGTAAAAGACCTCGGCCTAAGGCCGTGCAAAAGAAGCAAGCATGGGGGTTGGAAAGCAGAGCAAGCAGGGGGCAGAGCCCCTTGTATTATTATTAAATTTTTTTAAAAAATAATAGGACTTCAATTGTTATTCTATAATGGGTTTAGAAATCAGGTTTTTACTGTATTGTATATTGGCTTATGCAAAACTCAGTTTGCATAAAGAAATTGAGGATGTTGACCCTTCATGGGGGGCATTCACCATGAGTTTCCCTTCATTGTTGCATGAATGAATGAATGAATGACCAAAAAATATATGTACAAAGGGTACTAGGAAAGTTTTGCAATATGACGCAACAATGAATCACAGGAAGCTGCTTGTTGCTGCATGTTGAGACATGTTCATACTTGCATAGTAGCCGCCACGCCAAGTCGATGGGCTCAGTTATTCATTAGTAGTGAGAGTGTAAAGTGCTTGCGATGGCATCGTGGTCACGAAATGAGATAAGGACAGTTTTGCGGTATAATTTCGTGCGTGGTTTAACCATAGACCAGTGCTTAGAAGAAATGACTCTTGCACTAGATGATGATTGTCCACATCGTACAACAATATTCAGGTGGTATAGAGAATTCCAAAGGGGAAATTTCACTCTGGAGGATTCTGAGAGGCCGGGAAGGCCACGAACGTCAGTTACGGAGGAAAACGTTACTGCTGTGAGGAAAATGCTTGACGAAAACAGGCGAGTGACCTACCAACAGATATAGGATACTTTGGGCCTAAATGCACCAGCAATTCGTTCGATTCTGCAAGATCATTTGCACGTGAAGAAACTTTGTTCTCTCTGGGTGCCGCATCAACTGACTGAAGAGCAGATGACACGACGTGTGACTTGGTGCCGGGAGATGTTAAAAAAGTTTGATAAGGGACAATCTCGGTATGTGAACAACATCGTGACAGGTGACGAGACTTGGCTGTACTATTACGATCTGCCGACCAAGGCTCAAAACAAAGTTTGGGTCTTTGATGATGACGACATACCCGTAATTGTCAGAAAATCCCGATCTGTAAAGAAGAAAATGATAGCTGTATTTTTCAAATCGAGTGGAATTGTGGAACGTGTCGTTTTGGACACGCAGAAGACAGTCACAGCTAAGTGGTATACTGAACAATGCCTGCCTAAAGTCATTGGATCTATGAAGAACCTGCGGCCAAAGTCAAGAATGGACACCTGGTACCTCCATCACGATAATGCTCCAAACTCACCGCGCCAAAGCCTGCACCGAATATTTGACCACGACAGGACTGAAACTTCTCGAGCACCCTCCCTACAGTCCAGACCTTGCTCCCTGCGACTTTGCACTGTTCCCGCATGTGAAAATGAAGCTAAAAGGGAGGCGGTTTTCCAGTGATGAGGACCTTCTACGGGCTTGGGACAACGAGTGTGCTTTACTCCCTAGTGAAACTTGGCAAAACTGGTTTAAAGATTGGTTTCGGAGGATGGAGAGGTGTATTGAATGTAGAGGAAATTACTTTGAAAAAATTAAATAAACAAAGCTGTATTGCAAAACTTTCCTAGTACCCTTTGTATGTATCCTTTAATTTGTAAGGGGAATGGTTTTATTTTAATTTTTTTAGGTGCTGTTTCTATTTTCTGATGTTCAGTGCTATTTTTATTTACCATCTCTTCTGATAGTGGGGAGATATTCATCAGGCAGTACATGGCAAAGTGATGATTAAATCTGAATCATTACTGCATTGCCATTATAACTATTAGAATAAATTGTGCCAAATTACAGTTTAACGTAAAAGAGCTTCTAAGAAATTTAATGCCTACAAAAGATAAAAATGAATAAAATAGCAGAATTTCGATTAATGTCTAGAATAAGAGTATTAAGTTGTTGGAGGGGGAGAGATACGTTGAGAAACTGTAAAAAAAAAAAAAAAATCGTGTTTTTGAAAAAAGTCATCTACTATATATTTATATAATGAACCAGAGCTGTAATGCTCAATTTGCTCATTGAGTTTACCTCAATGCAATGCTTTTTTGTACCTATGTTTAACGAAATCCTTTTATAGTGAATTATTTTGAATTCCCCTTGGAAGTTACATTTAAAATACTTTTCGTTGAGCGAGAAAATTTTCATATAGCAAATGGATTAGGAGAGAATATACTCGGTACGCACTGTTCGCATTTCTGGCCTTGAGACAATTTAGGCAATTAAAAGGGCTAAAAGGATTACCATTCTACAACTTAGTGGTACCTGGTAAAACCTATCCGATCACCTGTCCCACATACGGAGAAGTTGCGCTGGTCAGCAGTGAGCAGATCAAGGGGTATTCCGAATGGGCTCTGGTCCACCTTCTACTGCAGTGGTGTCCAAACTTTTCCCATACAGGGGCCATATTCAAAAAAATTTCTAAGTTAGATTTCTTTAGTGTATTCCTGTTTCCATATCTTGTTGCATGTAAAAGTAAAATTAAAAATATTCGAAAATTTTATTAGGTACAATACACAATTACATTTACTGAACAAAATATTTAATGAGAATTTTTTTGATAATTAACAAAATTTAAAATGCTCTTTTAGTTCACTTTCCTGGTGGGCCGTATGTTCGACACCGCTATGAATCAACTGTAAGCGTCCCGTTCGAGAATTAGGAGGGAGTGATTTTCTTTTACCCCGCCAAATAATCATCCGTTGTTTCGCGAAAGTGCGTTGTCCACATTTTGCCGTAAATTTTTCTTATATTTGTTTACATGGTCACAGTACCTGAATATCCGAATGACACCGACTTTTTGGACAGTTTCAAAAACAGTTTTTAAAAATTCAAATTTAAGAACTAGTGACAATGTCGATGACGAGAGAAGGAAAAAACGAGGACAACGAAAGTATTAAGACTTCTAAACGTGAAATGATGTCATTTGGTGAAAATAAAGTTAGAAAATAGTCAATTAGGTTACAGGTTACAGTTAAATGAAAGAGATACAATTCGTGGATTTCGGGAATACCTAATTGAAAAGATGGTTTTGGAAGAATTGAAGCATTTGATGAACACTCTGAGTAGTAGGATACCAATTTCCTCGAGTGAATGTGAACGAGTATTTTCACAAGTGAATCTGACTGTCAGCCCAACTAGAGCTTCGTTGATGACAAAAACAGTTTCTTCACTACTGTTTCTTAAAATTTTAGGCCCACCGCTAACCCGCTTCGATCCAGCAAAATATATCGATTCGTGGCTGCTCCAGAAATGCATTAAGCAAGAGACACACAAAGAAAGAAGTCGGCATAGGATGTCGGATGAGAACTTAATAAAAATTTGGAATATTCTACAAAAACTTTATTATGAAATTATTTTTACTTATTATTTTTAGGGGCCGTAGTCTAACGAAGGACTCTTATAAAGTCACTTGGTTTTCTGTCCATCCTTCTGTTTGTCACAGCATTGTATCTCTGGAACCACTCAACCTATTGACTTGAAATTTTGCATGGATTTATACATCATGTGGGCCAACATAACGGCATATTGATCGTTGTTGAAAAAAATTTGTCGGAGTAATGTGGAGGAGTACAAAGCCCCCCACATTTGTAAAATGTGGGGGGAACAAAAATGTTGTCGACAACCTATAGCTTATTATACACAGTTGGAAAGAGCTCAACGAGTAGGTTTAAAATATAATTTTAAAATATTTTTAAAATTAAAAATGGCAGCGCCAGACAGGAAAATGTGAGTAATTTTCATGTCCCCTCCACCTCTATTTCCGTTGCTAATGGAGCTAAAAATTTAAAAATCACATTAGCTATGCTTTATTCGATGTTTATCAAGGGAAAACTATTCCGATTGAAATCTTTCATTTACTTTTTGTGTTAAAATTAAAAAAAAAAAAAAAATTTTATTGCACTTCGATAGCACGCTTCTTTGTATTAAGCAACTCTCATTTTGGTGACAAAAAGGTTGCTAAATAGTTAGTTAATAATTCTATAAAGGTCATTTATAAATTTTGCGACAAGAAGTATTTTTTAACAATTTTCAATGCTGGAGTTGTCCCAGCAAGGAGGTACTCAGAGAGCCAGTGGGGAGGCGCCTGCATGGAGGCTTGCACATCCCTCACCTGCCAGTCGCTTTTATACCAAGACTTTAATCGCTTCCTCAGGAAGAACTCGGAGTTGCTTCTCCCACCCTTGTCATTCACAACAACTGCAAAGACTCATACAGACAACATTAGCATTAGCAAGGGCACATGATGCAAGAAAGCAAGCTTATATAGCATCAGCCAAAAAAAAAACCCTGATTTCACCCATCCCCTTGCTCCAAATATTTGTCAAGTTCTACCTTGAATCTATTTAAGCTATCAACTTCTACAACAACAGATGGAAGTTTGTTCCACCAATAAACCACCTGCTGGCTAAAGGCAAACTTCCGCACATCTATTGTACAACCGTCTTTCCTGAATTTGAATTTATGCTCTCTCAGGTGATTATTCTGAGCAAGAGGAAGAATCCCATCAGCATTGAGCATGCTCAAACCATTCAAGGCTTTATACACTTCAATCAGATTACCCCACAGGTGCCGACCGGGCTAGCCGAGTGGGTAAAGTACTGCCCGGCAACCCAAAGGTCGCGGGTTCGATTCCCGCCTCGGGCTTGGATCAAAGTACTGCAAAAACCTTGGGAGGTGCAATATGGCCACAGAAGCCGATGCGCCAACAACTACCAAATCAAAAAAAAAAAAAAAAAACCTCACAGGTGCCTAGTTTCCGGATACTGTAATTTGCAAAACTTAAGCCTTTCTTCATAAGAGCAACACTTTGTTCTGTTCACAAACCTTGTTGCCCTTCTCTGTACTCGTTCCAACAGCTCTACATCCTTCTTAAAATGAGGCCTCCAGACCTGTATACAGTACTCAAGGTGTGGCCTGACCATTGCCTTATACAAGGGGATAATCGCCTCCGTATTCCTGCTAGAAAAATTCCTGTATATCATTGACAAGTCACCATGAACTACTCTTGCAGCCATCTGCACTGCTCAGAAAACTTCATATCTGCCTGCACAATTACCTCCAGGTCCTTTTCATTCTCTACCACTGTCAGTGTGGTACCACATAGTTGATACGTTACTTTGGGATTACTTCTTCCCATATGTAGTAATTCACATTTGTCAATGTTAAACTTCGTTTGCCACCTCTCAGCCCAACTGCTCAACTTTTCTAGATCCTCTTTCAGCAGTGACTGTCATTAGTGTCATTAAGCCTGATATACCATCATCAGTATCATTTATAAATACAGAAAACAACAATGGCCCCAACACTGAACCCTGAGGGACTCTACTAATAACATTACTCCACGAAGAGCAGTGTCCATTGATTACCACTCTGTCTTCTCCCACTCAACCATCCCTTTATCCATAGCAGCAATTTGCTTCCAATGCCACACTTCTCCAATTTGTGCAGCAGTCTTCCATGTGCAACAGTATCAAAGGCCTTTCTAAGATCCAAATATATGATATCAAAGTTATTCTTTGCATCCAGTTCCTTTGTGACTACATCATGGTATCCAATCAAATTAGTCAGACAAGACTTCCTCTTAACAAACCCCTACTGTGTCCGAGCTATAACTGAAGTCTTGTCTAGATGATACTGCAATGCTTCTTTAACCAGTGCCTCCAATTTCCCTGGAACAGGAGTTAAACTAACAGGTCTGTAATTACCTGTGTCTCCCTTTGATCCTCCTTTGTGGATTGGGGTCACATTTGCACATCTCCAGTTCATGGGTACCTCCCCTGAGTCCAGGAAAGCTCTCATAATTATGGCTAAGGGTTTGCTTACTTCCTTTGCCGCCTCCTTTAATATAACTGGATAGATTCCATCCACGACAGGTGCCTTATGTTTATCTTCAATAATTTCTCCTCCACTTTTCTCTCAGTTATTACAAGATTATCTAGCTTACTGCCAGAGTTGAATACACCTCTGGCATTTCCCTCCCTGAATAACTCCTCATGTGTGAATGTAGATGCAAAATATTCATTTAGTTTGTTAGCTACCTGAGTAGGATCATCAACAGTTGAACCATCGATATCAAGTTGACCAATCTGATTCATCCCCTTTCTTCTAGAGTTTACATAAAGATCTTTTTGCTGTTTTTCTTTGCATCTTTTGCCAAAGATTTCTCGTAATCTGCCTTCTCCTGCCTAACCTCCTTTGTGACTTGGTTACAGACCAGCTTATATCTATCACAGGCTTCTGTGTCACATGTTAATTTATATGTATCCAATGCATTTTTCTTCTCTATCACATGTCTAATTAGTTCATCTGACATCCATTGAGGCATAAAACGTTTTCGTTAGTTTCTGAGTTTTAGGCCAAACCAGGGTTCTAGTACAGACTGAACAGTTTATGGTACATTTACTATAAAGCTCTCTATTTGAGGTACTACACTAATGACCATTCGTGACTATGGACCCTTCATCCTGAGTGCCCGGCACTCAGTAATTTACCGATTTATTTGCTTATTTTACTCATATTTTACTTGTTTTTTTTATATACTTGAATAATAAATTTATGCTTAATAAACTGTGTTAATATACTAAATTTGTTGTTCTTATTCCAAAAAACTTTACTATGAAAGTAACAATATCAGGAAAAAAAAAACTTTGAGTACTTTTCATATCCTTTTAATTTTCAATTTTTCCTGATAGCAAAAAATAGTACTGGCACCTATTTTTCTATAAAAAAAAAAAAAGCACTGCCTCATTGTATATCGAGGTAAACTCCTCTTGTTATTTTACAAATTACAAACTATATATTTATATATATAGTCATCTGCTATATATTTATATATAGTAGATGACTTTTTTCATTGGTTCTCATTTGACTTGGTGCATTATGGCCTTAGCTGCCAATGTGCCATTAAAAACCAAATCAGTCAATCACACTAGTTTACAAATTTAAGTTTGTTCACCGGGATTTGAATTTCAATAGGTCCTACTGCCGAAATATGTTGCTGTGATTTCAAATATGACTTAGATTTTTTTCTATCCCATCCAGATACTACACAATTTAAGAAATAAAAAAGTATTGTTTTTTACGAAAGTATATAACTTTATTGTATTTAGTAACGACAAATTGATAGGATTATATTTTCATATATCAAAAAATATGTAAATACTTACAAATATTAATCAAAATTCTGGAACTTTCATTAATCAGACCTTTGTCTCTTTGTTTGAAAAGAACGTTTAATCATATTTCTTTTTTATGTACAGTGCTAGGTTTCTCTCTTTTTAAACACCAGCAGTAGTCGGCCATCATGATTGTATTCCACTTTCCCAGGTACCTCTGCTCCATTTCTTTTATGTCCTGATGGAATCTCTCCCCTTGTTCTTCGCTCATCTGTGCAAGATTTTCAGGGAAAAAATCAAGATGGGCATGCAAAAAGTGAATTTTGATGCTCATATTGCAACCTAAATTGCAAAGATTTTCAAGCATATTTTGAACAATTTTCTCATAATCCTGTGATTTATGATTTCCTATAAAGTTTTCCATTACATTTTTAAAAGCAATCCAGACTTCCCTTTCAACATCAGTCATAGTAGTTTCAAACTGACCGTCTAAAACCAATTTTCTAATTTAGGGACCAATGAAGATACCCTCCTTAAGTTTTGCATCAGATAAACGGGGAAATTTACTGCAAAGGTACTTAAAGCAGTTGCCATCCTTATTCAATGCTTTAACAAATTGCTTCATTATGCCTAACTTGATAACAATCAGTGGAGGTAAAAGTATGTTATCTGGCTTCACCAAACTTTTGTGCACAATATTTTTTGACCCCGGTGTAAGATTGTGCCTCCGAGGCCATTGCTTCTTTATCCAATGCAGCACTTTAGCTCTGCTATCCCATTCACAAATAAAGCATGGCATTTTGGTGTACCCACCCTGTTGCCCCAACAATATACATAACTCTTTTAAGTCTCCACATAGTTGGCCATTCGTAATCTTGATATTTAATTTTCTCCAGAAGCAACTTTAGATTGTTATAAGTTTCTTTTAAGTAGACTGAATGAGCAACTGGCACAGATGTGTACTTATCTCCATTATACAAGAGAACACCTTTTAAACTAGTCTTAGAAGAGTCTATAAATAGTCTCCATTCACTAGGAACATATGATAGAACTCCTAAGGCACTTATTAAACCAGTGATATCGCTGCAATATACAAGAGGATCTTCTTGTGAAAAATACTGTATAAACTCCCTTTCACAATTTCTGTACCAGGAAAATTATGTACCTGGAGCAAGTAAGTTCTTCACTTAAAGTCTGGATCCCAGCATTTCAGCAGTATACTTTGGAAGACCCTTAACGATTTAGTAAGGGACTTACTAAATCGTTTAGTTTGACTTGCGTGAATTGCTGTGGCATTAAAATATTTTCTGGTTGATAACATTCCTCTTCACTAACCTCTTTAACTTCTGCTTTGGTGGAAGAAGATGTGGACTCCAAAGTTTCTGGTGGAGGTTTTATAGGCAGATCAGGTCCCTGCGGAACCGGTCTTATGACTTACAGTAGATCTGGATATTTGATGTCTTTTTTATTTTTTGAATTGTAACCTTAAACTCACATACACAAAAGTAACATTCGACATGGCTTACTGGCTCGCGCCACACATAGGAAAGCAAATGGCAAGCACACCTTTTTTCCTTGACTCCATTTTTTAAGATGTTTGACACATGTAAGGCATACTTTATGCAGTGCCCACGATTTATCCTGATCGCCTAGTTTTATGTCAAAGTATGCATAATACGATTTTTTTACAAAATCGGTAATATTTAGCCTTTGCTTTACAGGAACAAAACAACCACATATGTAACAAAATATGTCGGGACTGTTTATACACTTTCTGGTTGCAATACTAAAAGAAAACTAACACACAATGAGAGCTCACGACGGTTTTTACAGGCGTACTGTGACCACATAAGGGATGTATCACTTATATAGGCTCTGTGGTTGAGTGCATGCTCAGACAAGTTTAACCCATAACTACACACAGGAGTCTCCCATACTCCACTCGGAAAATAAAATTCTGGGAATCACAGATGGGCCGGAAGCGTGGGGTGAGGGGCCATCTACCTTTCTGGGTCAAGGTCGGCTACTTTGCAGTGTGTGCAGTTACTGGTTAAACATGCACGATCTGTTGTATTTGAGACAAATATTTGATACTGATTACGAATATAGCACTTGTAAACCATTTCAGAAACTATAGTTATGTACACATTTACGTATAATACCTATTTAATATTTTGTTAATGAATTGTGAAAAACCTTTACATAATAGAAACAAATGGACTTCAGTTTAGTAATCAATAAACATGCATAAATAACTGCCACATACTTTTACTCAAACCCCAGATACACTGTAAACCAGTGTCATTGGTTCTCATATGTATATTGTGTATATTGTTTTGTTTAATGTTTATAATAGAAAGATGAAGTTATTTGATTTTTTTTTTTTTTTCTAAAATCTTAATCAACTAACTAGTTGGTTAAGATTTTAGCACAGCTCATTGAGGCAAATAGTGTATGTGTACATGTCATATTTGGAAATTTCCAAATCATGTAATATTAAAAAAAAATTATGATCATTTCAGGTAAGATTTTGTGCTCATTTTATTATTTCACTTTGATAGCATATTCTTTAAGAGAAAAAATAATTCCATGCTTTAAAAAAATTGGATTCTTAAAAATAGTATTGAAAATCATATATAGTTTTGTCTATTGTAACTGCATAAATAATATAAATATAAGTAATTTTGATATTTATTTATGATATCAGATGAATGATGGTCCTCTTTGCCGATGTAGTGCAAAAGCCCGCCGTTCAGGTATACGGCACGGAATGTATCCTGGTGAAACGTCCCTTCCTCCCTGTGTTCCAAACAGTAATAATGTCAAAAGGCTTAGTCACTATCGTATTACTATGTCTCCTCATACCAATTTTTTGGTAAGAATTTTTTTTTTAATATATTTCAATTTATACAATACTATAAAGACTTATTGATATATCATTAAAATGATACGTAATAAAAGTATTTTTACTTTAACCACGTTTCTCATTTAATATGCTATAGAAATGCTTTTCAACTGGGTTTTTTTTTTTTTTTTTCAAATTATTGGATAGTGGTTGAATAAAGACTCAAAATATTCCCTTTCAACTGAAACAAAAATTTTAAAATTCCAAAAAAAGCTCCACTTCTTTTTACTTTTACAAATTATATTTGGCTCTACTCATTATCATAAGTTATAATAAATTGTTCTACCCATTATCATGAAGATTGTTGCAGGGAAGATAAGTCTACTTGATTGATACATGCAAAACACTCACTTAATCAAGGTGAATAGTAAATGATGGTATGTATTGCCTCAGTAAGATTTGGAGTTTATGTGGAGTGTTTTTACTACTTTTATTTACATATAATTAATGAGTTTTTATTATAATTTACTAACAAAAGGGCTGCCTTGCCCTAAATCCCTGTTCCAGTTTATTCTAAAGATGTTCTCATGTTTATCTCTTCAAGCAATGCATATATAATTCTTGTTTTCTGGCACAAAACATTGTTATAAGGGCTGTTTCCATAAAATTGCCACACTTAGGACACATGGAATTGTTCAGAATGTCAATGTATCAAATGTGGCATTTGAATTTAAGTCTTCAAGATGTGGATATGGAGGAGGATGATTGAAATGGCGAAATGAACAGATGTGTTTAGAAATAAGGAAAGTATGATAAAGATTGTAGGGAAAAGAAAGAAAAATTGTTGGATGTGTTGGAGGAGGGGGGGGGAGTTTATTAAGGGATGTGCTAGAAACTGAGAGGATTAGAATTTTGATTTATTTGATGGAGTCAACAATTGTGGGCTTGGAGGGTGGAGGGCTAAATACAGTGAGAGATGAAAGCGTATTTAGTTTTGGCTGTCGTGAACATGCCACATAGCAGAAAAGTTATGATTCAGCATTCATGATTCAAAGTTATGATTCAGCATTCATGGTTCTATACACTGTGACCAGTGGACCTGGGCCATACCAAGGAGAGAAGCATCCCCAAACTTCCTTCTCTCAGCTTCACAGTTGGGCCAACATACTGAGGGGTAGTAGGCATGATTTTAAGCATAGTAGATCTGAGGATTTACATAATTGGTATAGGACAATGGTGAGAAAAAATCAAGTTAGGATTAAATTTGAAAGTCTCTACAATTCTGCCCAGACATGATAGGAGGGAGTGCATGATGAGTGATTTTGACCCTGTTGTGCAAGGCTCACAGAGTAGAATTTTTCTCAACAAGCAAAGTGCTTGTTAACAGGGGGTTCTTTTATAGGAATAGGATGCGCTTGAATAGAAGGGCTGCAAAAATATTTGCTGATGATATCGAAGCAGTATTAGGTGCAGTGCTTTTTTTGGGACGGTATGCAACAGTACGGCTTACCGGCACCTTTATTAACAGTGATGTGTGACATTTGGATGTAGTGCACTTTGAAATTTGTAATATTCCATAAATTTTTTCACATGTTTACCTACTATTCAAATAAGCTTAAAATAATTAAACAAATTTTGCATTTTTCACTGTCTATTGTTAAGATATTTTCTATATAAAGCTGTATTAACCATTTTTATAATTCTAAATTACTCAGTCGGACCTCTGTTTAACGAAGTCCTTTTATAGCGAATTATTTTGAATTCCCCTTGGAAGCAACATTTAAAATACTTTCCGTTGAGCGAAGAAAATTTTCATATAGCAAACGGATTAAGAGAGAATTAACTCGGTACGCACTGTTCGCATTTCTGGCCTTCAGGCAATTTAGGCAATTAGTGCTGCTGCACGAATTAAGAGAGCTAAAGGGATTACTATTCTACAACTTAGTGGTACCTGGGGTAAAACCTATCTGACTACCTGTCCCACATATGGAGAAGTCACACTGGTCAACAGTGAACAGATCAGGGGGTATTGCCAATGGGCTCTGGTCTACCTTCTTCTGCAGTGGTGTCCAAACTTTTCCTGCACAGGGGCCATATTCAAAAAAAATCGAAAGTTAGATTTCTTTAGTGTGTTACATTTTCCATACCTTGTTGCATGTAAAAGTAAAAATAATATTCGAAAATTTTGTTAAGTACAATACACAATAAAATTTACTGAACAAAACATTTAATGAGAAAATTTTTTTGATAATTGACAAAATTTAAAATGCTGTTTTAGTTCATTTTCCGGGTTGGCCTTAGGTTGGACACCGCTGTGAATCAACTGTAAGCACCCCATTCAAGAATTAGGAGAGAGTTATTTTCTTTTATCCCAACAAATAATTATCTGTTGTTTTGCGGAAGTGCGTTATCCATATTTTTCCATAAATTTTCCCTATCTCTGTTTACCCCCAGGGGCTCACATCTAGTGAGTATGGGCTTGGCACACCCAGGATCCTGAGCTGGATATCATCATTCTTTTCTTTCTTGGTGATTCCTCTCTCTCTCTCTCTCTCTCTCTCTCTCTCTCTCTCTCTCTCTCTCTCTCTCTCTCTCTCTCTCTCTCTCTCTCTCTCTCTCTCTCTCACACACACACACACACACACACACACACACACACACACACACTCACTCAAGGTAACTTGGGAATATATTTTGGCTGGTGCAGCATAAGCCTCAGGCTTTCTTGCACCATATGGCTAATAATAATATTAATATTTACATGGTCACGGTCCCTGAATATCCAAATGACACTGACATTTTGGACAGTTTCAAAAAAAAAAAAAAAAAAGAAAAGAAAAAATTCAAATTTAGAGAAAATACCGATGACAAGAGAAGGAAAATGAGGACAACGAAGGTATTAAACCTTCTAAACATGAACTGTTGGCATTTTGGTGAAAATGAAGTTAAAAAATTGTCAATTAGATTACAGTTAAATAAAAGAGATACAATTCGTGGATTTCGGGAATACCTAATTGAAAAGATGGTTTCGGAAGAATTGAAGCATTTGATGGACACTCTGAATATGATACCAATTTCATCGAGTGAATGTGAACGAGGATTTTCATAAACGAATCTGATCGCCAGCCCAACCAGAGCTTCGTTGATGACAAAAACAGTTTCTTAAAATTGTAAGCCTACTGCTGACCTGCTTCAATCCAGCAAAATATGTTGATTCATGGCTGCTTTGGAAACGTCATTCAGCAAGAGATACATGAAGAGGAAGAAAAGAAGTCAGCATAGGGTGTCGGATGAGAACTTAATAAAAATTTGGAATATTCTACAAAAACTTTATTATGAAATTATTTTTACTTATGTTATTGATTTTTACTTGTTATTTTTAGGGGCCATAGTCTGATGAAGGACCCTTATGATGTCACTCGGTTGTCTGTCTGTCTGTCCATCCGTCTATCACAGCATTGTATCTCTGGAAGCAAAATCAAAAGAAGTGCACCCAGTTGATATAGATGAACAGTGCACTGTAGAGTCAGTTTGGTGTGACATAAGCACTGCGAAAGCAAAAATAAGAGTAGGAGTGTGTTATAGGCCTAATGACTCGAATGAGTACAGTGAACAATTGTACAGAGAAATAGAGTGGGCTAGTAAATCAGAATGTCTTATAATGGGGGATTTTAACTTCCTAGATATTGACTGGAACTTGTGGGTTGGGCACTCACACACTAGTCAGACTTTTGTGGATTTATTGGATAGTAAACTCTGGCTATTTTCTCGATTGGGTTCCGTTTTTTAAGATTTGCCCCAAATAAACGGCTGCCCCAATTAACCAGTGGCCCAAATAACCGGAACCTACTGTATTAGATTCGGGTTGATACAGAAGGAAACTGGTGGGTAGGGATGCAGGATTGGGGATGGACAGCTTCTGCTTAAACAAGTGGGAGTAGAGGGAGGGAATTGTAGACTAGAGAGTATCGCGTGCTATTCTGTGATGTATTGGTTTAAATGCGACAATGCATGCATGCATGCATTCTGGGTGGAAGGTATTAATGCTGAATCCCCCCTCCTTAGAATGCCAGAGTCAAGCTTATCTTTGTCATTAGACCTGTGTCATGTTATGGTTAAGATATGTTATGGTATTGCTATTTGTGCTTTCCCCCAACCAGTAATTCATTGCATTTGGGGGGGAAATGAGTAATCAAAATCGCAGCATGAATTTGATGAGGGGAGATCTTGTCTGACCATCTTTTTAGTGTTAATATGATGAAGTAAACAAGTAGTGTTATTTTCATTTGAGTAAAGCTTTCACACTGTTCCATATAAAAAATTTCTGGAGCAGCATAGGGGGAGAGTTACTGCTCTGGTTAAAGAATGGTTTATTGGCAGAAGATGGAGGGTGGTTATAAATGGGCACTGCTCTTCTTGGTATAATGTTATTAGTGGAGTCTCCCACAGATTGGTGGTAGGCATGTTGATGTTTACAATATTTACTGATGAAGGCATATCAAGCTTAATGTCTAAATTGGCAGGGTAGTTACTGGCAGAATCAAGGAAATACTATTGCAACAAGGCAGAAAAATTAAGTAGATGGGTTGAGAAGTGGCAGTTGAGGTTTAACATTGGTAAATGCAAGTTACTGCATGTGGTCAGCAGTAACCCCAGAATAAAATACCATTTGGGTGGTACCACACTCAATGTTGGTGGTGGAGAATTAGAAAAACATGGGAGAGTTGTACATTCCACGTGAAGATTGGCTGCTGGGACAGCCCATGGGGGGGGGTAGGTTATGTCAATGGTATACAGTAATTTTGCCAGCAGTGACTAGATGATTATCCCATTGTATGTGGCAGTAGTTAGGCCTCATATTGTGTATTGCATACAGGTCTGGAAACCTTATTTCAAGAAGGATGTGGGTTTCTTGGAATGGGTGAAGAGAAGAGCAATCAGATCAGTCAAGGACTTTCAAGGATACTATTACCACGAAAGACTGTAGTTCTCGGGAAATTGGGTACCTATGAGGAGAACTCATTGACATTTTTAAGGCTTTAAATAGTGAGTAAACTAAATTCTGATGGCATCCTTACTCTTTCTCAGACAACAGACATAAGGGAACGTAAACTTAAATTGAAGGTAGATGGCTGCTGTGTTCTTTTTAAAATGTCAGTTAACAGTATTTTTTTTTTTTTTTTTTTTTTCTTATCAATCAAAGACTTTGTGGGCTACACTTTCTTGAAAATTCATGCCATACAGCTTTCTACTTGTCTCTTACTCCTGTCACTTGTTATTTTCTGCCTACCTGGTCATTTATTTTGCTTAGTGTCACTTTTTATCCAATTTATTTATCATGTTGCAGTTTCCATTTTGGGAATGCTTAATTCCTGAGCAACATGAATGTGTGGATAATTTCCCCAGTCGACATCAGGATATCGTTCCCTCTAAGCCTTTTCTGTGCAGTGCCTCTGTAGCCAGGTGGGCAGGAGCAGCAGTGCGTAGCACACGCTTCTTGAATAGACTGGGGTTCAAGCCCGTGACCACCAAATACGGAGGATGCGGAAAGGTCAGAGAATGACCACCGCATATCCCCGGAGCAATATGGCCTTAGTTGCTAATGCTCCTAAAAGCCAAATAACAACAACCTTTTCTGTGCTAATTGTTTGGCCAACTCACTTAAAATGAATTCTGGGCTTATTAACATTGCCTTTATAGGCCAAAACATTTGCATATTTTGTAGTGACACAAATTTCTGCAGTCAGAGGTCTGTCCTGTGACTTTTGGAAGGTTGGTGTATATCATATATTAATATCTCTCTCTCTCTCTCTCTCCCCCCTCCCTCCCAACTTTTCTACGTGTACGTAAGATATTCTAATTTACATGAACAAAATTAGAGGGATTGTTTGGTGTATCAAAACAAGTAAGCAATGTATTCATAAACATGTTCGATTCTGAATGGTTACAAAGCTATGCTGTTTAAATATTAATATTAAAAAATGGCTGTGGAGTTTTCAGTGTTAAAAAATAATAAAATGATAAATAAGAATAAGCAGACATATCTATTTTGTATGAATAAACATTTTTCTAGGTATATGCCTGCTTACCCTTATTTATTATTTCATAATTTTTATTATTTCTTACCATTGAAAACATACTAGACAATTTTTAAAATTCAAACAGCCATAGCTCCATAACTGCTCAGAATCAGAAACATTTATATGACCTTTTTTACTTATCTTGTTATGTAAAACTACTATAATTTTGTCAGTGTTTAGAAACACCCTCTTTTCATCATCTAATTTATATATGTAATGTAAATAAATTACAGATATAAATTAAATTAAGAATAAGTTAGCAGCAGAGTGTGTGTGTGTGTGCTCCTTGTAAGATTTTGTAAATTAGGGGTTCTCAACAGGATCGATGAAAATTTGAAAGGGGTCGATGAACCGTTTTGGGATCATTTGGAGGTCGATGAACTATTAGTGGTCGATTGGGGGTTGATTAAATAAGATCTATGTTGTATTATTATATTTAATTTTTTTTATTCATTTTCTTAACTAAATTCATTTATTTTAAAATTTTCGTATTGTTCAGAATTCTGGTGTTTTTGTGCAGCTAGCAAGTTGTACAATGTAATACGGGCCCTTTAGGCCTGCCTACTGTTCATGTGAGCACTACATGACCATCACATGGAATTTTTTTTTTTTTTATGTGAACCCCAAACACGAGAGGTATTAGAACCTATAGTACTTAGTACCGTGCTTGGGTTGGAGGTTGAGAAGACGAAAGAAGATATTTGTTGACAGTGGACTTGAACTTCTGTAGATTGTAATTTTCAGGAAATACGTATGAAGGAAGGTTGTTCCAGAAAACGGCAGTTGAATGAATAAATGAGGAAGATGAAAAGTTGGTTCTGTGGGTAAATGGATGTTGGACAGTAAATGGATGTTGGCTGGTGGCGGCACGTGCTTGGACTGTTTTGAAAGAGAGAGCGGGAATTATAGAAGCCAATTCAAAAGAACAGTGCCCATGGAAGTATCTGTAGAAGAGGCATGCAGCAGAAACAGTACGTCTATGAGAAAGCGAGTGGAGAGACTCTGTTAGAGATGAATCATTAATTAACCTAACTGCCCTCTTCTGAATGGAATCAAGAAGCCTGAGAGAGGTTTTGGGGACACCACCCCAGATGTGGGAACAATATTCCATGGCAGGGCGGATTTGCGATTTATACAGAGTGAGCAGCTGTTTGGAAGAAAAGTAGCGCCGAGAGCGAAAGAGAAAACCTAGTTTTTTAGATGCAGAGGAAGCAATATTTGTAATGTGCTTGTGCCAAGAGAGATTAGAAGTCACGGTAATCCCCAAAAGAGATATATCATTTTGCCTAGAAATCGGAGTGTCACTAAAGATAAGCATAGGAGTAGAAGAATCCTTTTTGCGAGATATAAGACAAGACTAAGTTTTAGAAGGGTTGAAATCACTAAGTTGTCTTTGCCCCACTGGAGAATTACCTGAAGATCGGCATTTAAGGAATTGGTAGCAGATTTTCGAGAAGTTGAAGCTGATTGAGCAGGACAAGGTTTCTCAAAATGGAAAGTGGTATGCAATGTGCTATCATCGGCAAAACTATGGATAGGATTTCCAGTCAATGGAAGGTCATTAATATACAAGAGGAAAAGAGTGGGGGAAAGAACTGAACCTTGGTGGGCACCGGCATTAGTGGAGAAGTTAGAGGACAGAGCCATCTATCATCACCCTCAGTGAGCAATCGGAGAGAAAACTGGATAACCAATTACTAAAAACAGTTGGCAAACCATAAGATGGAAGCTTGTTTAGAAGACCTTTATGCCAAACACGATAAAAAGCCTTTGAGATGTCAAGAGCAACTACTTGTGTTTCACCGAACCTTTCCATTGAATTAGTCCATAAATGGGTAACATAAGGCAGAATATCACCAGTGGATTGACACTGACGGAATCCATACTGACGATCGTTGATCAGACGGAAGGTTTCTAGGTAGTTTAAGAGTTGGCGGTTAATTGATTTCTCCATTACTTTAGAAAGAGTAGAAGTAATTGCAGTGGGACGATAATTGGATGGGAGGGATTTGTCACCCTTTTTTGGAACTGGCTGGATATGAGCAAATTTCCAAGCAGAAGGAAAAACACCTTTGGAATAAGAAAGTGAAAAAAGGCAGCAAAGAATAGGAGTAAGCTCAGGAGCACAGGTTTTGAGAACAAGTGGAGAAATACCATCAGGACCTGGAGCTTTCTTAGCATCAAAATTAATCAAAATCCTTCTGATATCCTTTTGACGAAAGACCACAGGAGGCTTTGAATGGCGCGTGTTGGGAATGGTGGGAGGTGTTTTACCAAGATCATTAATACATGAGCTGGAAGAAAAATGGTATGCTAGCAGGTCAGCTTTATCCTTGGCTGAAGTGACAACAGAGCCATCTGGTTTGGACAGAGGTGGGAGCAGAGATGGGCAAAAGTTGCAGCCAATAGCTTTGGCAAGAGACCAGAATGCTCGGCTACCATTAGGGCAAGAAGCAAGTTTTCTACTCTTAGCTTGTTCAAACTCTAGTTTGGACTGATTAATAACTGCTTTACAATTGTTGCGAGCTTTAGTGTAGGCAGAAAATGAAACTGAAGAATTAGAAACAAGCCAATTACGATATGCAACATTCTTCTCTTGAACAGCCTTAGCACATTTATTGGAAAACCAAGGTTTAGATAAAGGACGAGATTTTAAAGTGGAGTGTGGGATAAAGGATTCCATTCCTGCTAGAATAATTTCACTGACACGATCTGAACAAACGTTGACATCAGAAGTTTTGAAACAGTAATCCGACCAAGGAAAAGAAGAAAAGAAGTCTTGCAGGTCATCCCATTTTGTATTCTTGTAATGCCAAACAACATGAGGTTGCGAATAGCCATGAGATAAAGGTTCCATTGGAGAATAGACAACCACCAAGTTGTGATCTGAAGTGCCTAAAGGAGCTCTCTCTTCGACCGTGTACTTAAAAGGGTTGTTTGTGAGAAAAAGATCAAGCGTATTGGCTGTATGATTAGGATTGTCCGGTATTCTTGTAGGTAAATGAACAATCTGTGCTAGGTCATTAGTAATTGCAAAAGCCTCAGCATCTCGACCTGCTGGGTCGGTGTGACTAGAAAATTGAAGCCAGCTGGAGTTGTGGACATTAAAATCACCAAGGAAAATTATCTCACTGTTAGGAAAGTTGGACTGGAGAAAGATAAGTTGCAAAGAGAGGAAGTCAAAGAGCTCCAAGCGATTAGTGGAGTTGGGAGAACGGTAGAGACAACAGATGAATTTGACACAATGAGGTAGAGAGATTTTAAGCCAGAGAAGATCAAAGAGAGGAGATTCCAAGTTGCCAAGTCTCTGACAGGGAATATCAGAACGGACATATGCACAAGTACCACCTTTGAGGCGAAAGGAATCATTCAACGAATAATTTGGGCATCTGAGATGAGCAGTAGTTGAATCAACCGATAACTGAGATTCTGTCAGAAAAAGTACATGGGGTTTGGCAGACTGCAAGTGGAAATGGACATTGTTGAGATTAGAATTGAGACCACGTATATTTGTGAAATGAATTAGGAAGTGCTTGGGAGGTTTAGATCTTTTCGCAGATAAGCTTGCTCTATTAGTTTGACAATTCATGGTGTATTCAATGGTAAGAAAAAGTGGGTGGGACATGCTGTATGAAGTAATGAAATTTTTGAATATGGCGTACATGTGGTAAGAATATACCCGGATCTTTGACATAACGTGGCCTCGACAATGCTCCCCGCATACACACTACTCGGACTCCCTCCAGTCACTATCTGGCAGAGTAGAGGTAGCAAGATTATACACTAGCTGATCCTAATTTGTGCGAATAGTTGTAAGTATATATATAATAATTATTTGTCAGACGTGATTGCTTCATTATTTTTGATTATTTTTATTTAATTTTAAGGAATTTAATAAATATGTCAGTACAATGCGAAGTTTTAGAGAGATCATCAAGTACCATGTTAATAGAATGCTTTATAAGCATTCGCTATCCTTTATGCATCAGTACCAAAATAAAGTGCCAGCAGCATTCCCAAGAATATTTAAGCTTAGGGTTTATTTCTATGCCGGGAAATGATACAATGCCTCTATGGCTTATCTTTGAAAAAACATTTACTAACAATGCTATGAAGCCATCAAAGATGAAAGAGCACATTGAAAGAATGCATCCTAATAAAAAAAGAAAATAATTTCGAGTATTTTAAAAATTTAAAAGAACAATTTCTTTTATTTTCAAAAATGGGACTTAAGTCATTTTTTAAATCATCCACTTCTAAAAATGTTGAAGGTGGAATGGAAGCATCTTACAACATATCACTTTTAATTGCAAAAGGAGGATATCCTCATACAGTTGGTGAAAAATTAATTTTACCTGCACTAAGAGAGGTAATAAGTACTATAATGAAGATAGACCCAGATCTAATATTAAAAAAATATTCCACTGAGTAATAACACAGTGCAACGTCACATCGATGAAATGGCCGAGGATATTAAAAAGTCTTTATTATTTGATCTACAAACAAATAAATTCACCATTCAGTTAGACGAGGCAACTTTCGGAAGAATGAGCATATTGATGATTTATGTTCACTATTAAGAATAATTATAGCCCAAGAAAAGAAGAAATAACAGAAGAATTTCTTATTGCTGAGCAATTAGAGACACACTACAGGTGAAATTATTTTTGGTTGTTTTGAAAAATTTTTAGACAAATATAAAATACCTATTTTCAATGTAATTGCAGCAGCTTGTGATGGAGCACCTGCAATGATAGGCAAATATAGAGGATTTCTAGCTCATATGAAGAAAAAAGTCCAGAATGTTCGAAGAGTGCATCGTGTTTTGCACAGACAACATTTAGTTGCAAAAAAAAATTAATGAAAAACTTCATGATGTTCTAGATTTGTGCATAAAAACTATAAATATTATAAAATCTAAATCTTTAAATTATCGTCTTTTTGCACAATTGTGTGATAGCAATGACGAAATATATAATAATTTGTTGTTTCACTCAGATGTGTGCTGGCTGTCCAAAGGCAATTGTTTACAGAGATTAGTTGAAATTTTCGATACAGTTGTAGAATTTCTCCTTCAAATTGATGAACTTATGGGAATGTAATTATTAGATTTAAAAAGGCATATATTTTACTTAGCAGATATATTTTCCCAATTTAACAATATCCAAAATAAGTTATAAGGAAAAGATATTAATCTTATTCAAGTGCAGATAATTATTCTTGGGTTTCGTTCTAAAATTGATCTTTTTTTATCCACACTAAACCAATCAGATTTTCGTTATTTTGAAAATTTAAGACAACTGTCTATTCTCAAAAAAGATAAAATTTCTGCTGACGATATACTGATTATTTGAAAAATTGAAAGAAGATATGAATGTTCGCTTTAAAGATTTCGAAAACTTGGATGTACCATCGTGGATTGTTGAGCCATTTGAATGTGACATAAACGGAATAGATATTTCTTTACAAGAAGAATTAATTGAAATTAGAGAAGACCTCGAATTAAAAGTTTTGTTCAAAACAAATGGATATGCAAAATTTTGGAATTCAAAAAATATACAGCAAAAATGCCCAAGATTAAAGCATATATTTGAACCCTTATTGTTAGCCTTTCCAAGTTCTTATTTAGTGGAGGCAGGTTTTAGCCACCTGAATAATTTATTAAGAAAAAGTAGAAGTAAATTAAATATATCAGAATGTGGAGATTTATGAATAATATTAAGTAATTTTGAACCAAACATATCTAAACATCAAGCCCAACCATCTCATTAATAACATAAATATAATATTATTTTCTTTTATTTTTATATACTTTTTGTACTATTGTTCATAAATATTTTTTTTACGTTTCCTATTTACTATTACTGACTTCATACGTGTATGTAATATTATTTTGTACAATAAATTATTATTGGAACATTTTGCTTATTTCAATCAGTCGAAAAAAATTTTATTAGAGGTAATATACCTCCAATAAAATTATAATACACCACTGATTAAAAAATCCAAACACTTATCATAATTATCTTGAAATTTTTAACAATATGTGTTTTGGATGCTGTAATTATCTTGAAATTTTTAACAATATGTGTTTTGGATGCTGTATAGAGGGAAATGCCCACTCTAAGAATCCTGTTTGTTTCCACTGAAGATAATTAGGTATTAAAAAAAGTTAAAAATTGTGTTGAAGACTAAAAAAAAAGTTTAAAATTCTACTCGTACATAGATTGTCCTTCCATCTGAACAAAATCTAAATTCAACACTGTTTATATAGTATACACATATCAACTTAGAGTTATAGTAATACTTTAGTGTTAAAGGGGGGGTCGATGGAAAATTTTATATATATATATATATATATATATATATAAAGTAAAGCTATGTATATTAGAGAGAAGAGTGTAAGCCATGAATGCCAGTAGCAGCAATTAGTCTCTAGCATAAGATATGCGTGCCCTGAGCTATAACCAAAGAGAAAAGTTTAAAAAAATGATTGCTAATTTTTAGTAAAAGGATACATTAAACAATGCATTAATATTATTTGTACTTGCCAGTAACTGTACTGAATAAAGATAGGCCTTATTGGGAAGGGAAAAAAAAGTAATAATTTAATTACAGTTTAGTAACTTACTGGCAGAATAACAGCTAGCCCAACAGCTAACAGGCAGAACAATTATAAACATATGGGGGAGAGTTAGTGTCATAAGGGGATAAGTAACAAGCCTAGACTAAACTAGGTGAAGCGAGGGAAGAAATAGGATAGCAATAGCACCGCAGTCATCCTCGAATAATCTAATAATTAATGGGGTATGCTTTGATATTCTAATTTTTATACCCCGTGAATTATTAGATTATTCGAGGATGACTGCGGTGCTATTGCTATCCTATTTCTTCCCTCGCTTCACCTAGTTTAGTCTAGGCTTGTTACTTACCCCCTTATGACACTAACTCTCCCCCTCATTGTATGTTTATAATTATTCTGCCAATAAGTTACTAAATTGTAATTAAATTATTACTTTTTTTCCACTAAGGCCTATCTTTAGTCCCTACAGTTACTGGCAAGTAACTGTAGGGACTAAAGATAGGCTTTTTATTAATTTTCATTAGTTAATGGTTTTTTTTTTTTTTTTTTGTAGTTTCTCTTTGGTTATTAGCTCAGGACACTTACCTTTTCCTTGCAGTATTATAACTAACCTATTCTTAATCTGAGCACTGCTGTCGGTATACTTGGATTACACACTTCTCTCTAATGCATATGGCTTTGCACTTTTTTTTTTTTTTTTGTAGTTTTTCATATATTATTCATTATTTTCATATATTTCATTATTTTCTTATATTATAGTCTGATTCTGATGTAATATTTAATCATTGGTTTGATGACATTAATTAGTTCTATTAAATTTACTTAATTAAATTATTATTCTACATTTCTACACCTTCTTTTTATCCCAAACAGGTTTGTTTTAATTATATATATAGAAACCATGAAAAGTTGAGGGGAGGAACTACTGTATTTTCTGAACCATAAGATGCACTATTTATTTTTATTATTATTTTTTCTTGGTAAATGTTGCCTAAAATTCCTCCGCATCATATGGTCTGATGGTATAATAGGGGCTTGCAGTGGTTAGAGCAGTCTACATGGCCTGCTAAAAAGTAAGCTCTTTTATTGTGCAAAAATTTCAAATTACACATAAAGGCAACAAAAAAGGATGGTTACTGAATCAAGCACAGAGTTGGCTGTAATTCCAGGAGGCTTTAGCCAATGCAGCCTTTAGACATTACAGTTAACAAACCTTTTAAAGTATTTCCATGTGAGAAGTGAGTTGATCAAATGGACAGAGGCACCAGATCACTAGTTGATGTCAATATGGCAACTGCAGACAAACACCATTGGGTGTGCAAACGGCTGAAAAATTAGTGCATTATTGAAACATATGACACTTTCCACGTTTTTCAAGAAATGTAAGTCAGCGATGTCCTTGATGTCCTGAAGATGATGGATTCTTTGAAGAACCATAATAATATCAGTAATGATGAGTATGACATTAGTGAAGACAAATATTGACATTGTACAAAGAGTAAAAGTTTTGTTTTTCACTATTTTTTTTTAGTAAGTACCTGTGAATTTGTGCTTAAAATATATGCAATAAAATATTTTTTCCCAAAATTAAATTTGCCTTCTAAAACTTGGGTGCACCATATCATCAAGAAAATAGGGTAAATTATAAATAAGGGTGTTGCAGAATGAATACATACTATAAAATTTAATTCAAGTTTATACACATGTAAACTGAAATTAAATTTAATGGTATGTATTCTTTCAAAAAATTAAGTGTGTGTTGTTGTAGTAGTAGTAGTAATATGTTTTACGGCGCAACGGCAGCTAAAGGCCATTATGCGCCAGTGCGTGCACGCAATATTCCCTTGAGTGCACCAACACTCGAGGGCATGTGCTGGCTGAAAAATAAATTTTTTTTATTTTTCTAATTTTCTTCTGATATTCTGATTATATATATTTTTATATAGTCAGAAGAGATATACTGAACTCCTTGAAACTAGTCATCCCTGCAGTGTTTCTACTGCCTATATCACTACTTGAATGCATTCCATTCACAGAGTAGTGGAAACATTAAATTATTCATTGGCTGATTTTGGAAGCTTCCTAAAGCATTACCAATAGTTTATCCAGCGAACCTTTTTGTGGTTGGCCTGAAAATCTCATTTAGAGCTGTATCTTCATAATATAAGAGTTTGTGGTTCATACCAACAATACCACACTAGATGTTAATAGAGAATGCTCTTGACCATGCAGACCTTCTTCTGCCCACTTGTTCAAGTTGATTCCATCCTGTGCAGAGCTCACTTCATCAGTAAACAATATCCAAATTACAAAACAAAGATTTTGGGTACAATGGTAGAGCCATTCACAGAACTGTTGTTATTGATGGTAGTCTCTCAGAGTCGATGATTATGCTTTATGTAGATGAAAGGGGTACAGTTATTACTGTTCATTGAAGGATGTGCTAAATGGTGTGGTGGTATCCATAGAGCAGCATCAATTTGTGGGGTACTTTATCTGCAGATCTTCCTGTACCACATCAGAATTTTGCCTTTGACATCTTGGCGGCAAGTTGTGGTTGCCTTGGTAGCTTTGCAGCATGAAGAAATGTACTGCTATCCCTCAAGTGCTTATCAATAGTCACAAATTAATGAGCAAATTGATGATTGACAATTTGGCAGTCTTTGATTACAGAAGTTTTTGTGGTACAGAAAGTTCTTGTTGCTCCATTGTTTGTTGTTTCTTTTGGTGCCACTTATTTATCATGTGCACATCATGGTCTGTGATAGCTCAATCAGATCATATTGCTGTTAAATCAGTTGTACTTTGTGTATCTATTGAGAATTTCTTATAAATTTTATTGCAATCTTGTTGATACTTTCAATTATTTGAATATTTTTAAGATTAATTTAAAAATGGTAAAAATATCTTTAGTTGCTTTGATACACTTCTATTGTTAATAAAATATATATATATAAAAGAATATTTCAGAAAATAGTCCTTTTTCACATGCACACTTTTTGCTTTCCGCAAAGCAGGGCTAACTGCTATTGCTTCATATTACAACAAAGTGATTGACAGGTTTGTCTCAAAGACCACACCTAGGCACATCACTCTTAAATTAAGCTGCATATACCACAGCGATGACTCATTGCTTGATAACGTTTAGTAGCATTATGACCTCACATGATGTTGACAGTTCGGCCATTGTTAATTGTGAGGTTTAATTTTAGAATTCTACATGTCTCAAGGCAACGATTCAGTTTTTTCCAAAGTTTCTTGCTATTAGCAATGTTACTAATGGCAGCAATAGAAAAGAGAAAGATCGTATCAGAAAGGCTGAGAAGAAAAGAAAAGATCTTGAAGAGTATGAAGCAGCACTTAAAAATCCTGATATCAAAGAAAACAAAATTATTATAATAAGTTAAAGGCTTCACAATTAAGAAAGGAAAGATATGAAAAGAGCAAAAAAATGAATCACAAATTGTTGATAGCTCTACTGAAACTCTAATCATTGATGAAAAAAAAATCGTAAAAAATGATAAAGTGGTAAAAGACGAAAATGATCAAATAGTGATTCCTGAAAATATTCGCAGTTCAGGAAGTTTAATACATGACGTTTTTGGAAGTATTGAAACTCCTTTGAAAGAAAAGTTTCAATGTGCAGTTTTAGCCGCAACAAATAATACTGTTCGCTGGATGAAAAAATTTTATCCGAAATTAAGATTCCAGGAGAATTGAAAATAGTTTATTCATCAGACCAAATTATGCCAAATAGTTGTAATGCTGAAGAATACAACTCTGTAACACCCAAAACACTTTATTTTCTGGAGCCTTCAGGTTTACCTCCGCATAAATTACTATTAAAGGTAAACGCAATTGCTATGGTTTTAAGAAATTTAGATATAAAAAATAATTGTGTGTAATGGAAATAAGGAAGAAATGTTTAATTTGTGAACACGTCACAGGCGACAGAGCTGGATTGAAAGCATATATTCCACGTTTTCATATGTATTCAAACAAAGGGGAATATAACTTCATTTTTCAATGAACACAGTTTCCTGTGAAATTGGCTTTTAGTATGACAATAAACAAAAGTCAAAGATCTAAGGTTGGTGTTGACTTAACATCATGTTTTTTGCATGGACAATTGTACATTGCATTAAATAGAGTGAAGGCAGCTAAAAATCTCTTTGTATTAACGGAAAATGAATCAAAAAATAAAAAAATTGGACAAGAAATGTTTATAATCAAATATATAATTTATGGTTTTGTTATTAATTTGTTTTTAGATAATAAAATACTATAATATAATTTTTGTACATCTTTTGATTATTATAAGGGGTGTCGGGGTCCCCCCCCACTAAAAAAATTAAAATATAAAAACGTATAATTCACGTTTGTGTGACACAAGTCAGAGGGGAGCGAAGCAACCTCCTGGCTTGTTAATATAAATTTTATAATGAAGTTAATGTAAGTGTGAAAACCATATCCCATTTAATTATGACATATAAACAATTATGATATTAACACTTGCAATAGCAAGCAGTAATTTTGTGATAGAAAAGAACAAGGCTAAAAACATGATGCTGGAATAGAAGTTAAACATTATTTGCAGGTTTGAAGCTGGACAATATTTATATGTCCACTAACAATGATGAGATCTTTGCATTAAAAAGCATTGTTATATAGAAGTGCTGCACAAAATATTACTTTCATGGGTGTGACTAAAATAACAAAAAGCAATTTTTGGAAAGAATGGAAAAACCTTTAGTAACCTGGATTGAGGATATGAATCAATAATATATGCTCATTCATATGAGGATAATTATGGACAAGATACTGAGTTTATATATGCATGTATAGCAAGAATTTAGTGAAAGTGTGAATGAAGAAGCTTTTTATGCTGGTTGTGGATGTTTTATCTCTTTAAATACAATTTCTTGTTACAAACAAATTTACAAGGAGAAAGAAAAAAAAAGAAGCAAATTATACAATTGAAAATCAGTTTTGTCTTTAAGAAAAATGAGCCTGCAGTATCTAAGTCCATGCAGAAATAAACTGGTGACTTTTTTATTTAGTAGGATTCAGCAAACTGAACCCTACAATTTAAAATTATATTACCATAGCCACATGGTAATTAGTTCTATGTCAAATTTTGCATTTCATTTGTACAGAATAGCTTATTTCTATGCAGTTAAAACATAAGTATTCAGTTTGTTGCTATCTTTTCAATCTGGATGGATAGCTACTAAAAATAATATTCATTGTAATTGTTTATTGTGGGGTTTCACACCACCTGTTGAATACTCAGCTTTAAAAGAAATATATATATATATATATATATATATATATATATATATATATTTTTTTTTTTGTGTAATAAAAGCTGTTATGTGCTCAATATCTCCTATATTCTTTTTATTATTAGTTAATTATGCAGGGATTACCTTTATTTCTTTATAGGCAGGCTTCTTATCCAACTCTCCTAGTCCATCATGTGAAATAAATAAATTATAAAAAATTGATAAACTTCATCTTAATGTGTTACATACTGTCAGCATGAAGGCAAATTAATAGTCTGGGATCACCATCATGGCCTCAACTCGACTTCAAAACCATCAACTGCAACGCAACTATCGGCATAGGAAAACATCATGCCAAAATTTCAAAGTCTGGGATCACCATCATGGCCTCAACCTGACCCCAAAACTATCAACTGTGATGCAACTATCGGCATAGGAAAACATCATGCCAAAATTTCAAATAGTATAAAAAAACAATAACGTGAAAACAATTTCTTCCTCCTTAAGTTGGACAAGAACTTTTCGATCATACGTGTTCACAGGATGGAATGAAACTAAAAAATGCACCGCTGCATCCCAATCTTCCGATATTAAAAAAAGTTCTACGAATGTTGATAGAATTTTTACATAATTTTATTTCAAGCATTTCTGCTATAAGTTGTTTATTGTAATTATGTTGAATATTAATTATTTTTGCTTCATTAAAGAGAAATGCGTGACCTTTATTTACAGCATGAATAATGCTGTAAATAAAGGTATGTTTATTTATTTACAGCATGAATAATGCTGTGAATAAAGGTCACGCGTTTCTCTTCAATGAAGCAAAAATAATTAATATTCAACATAATTACAATAAACAACTTATAGCAGAAATGCTTGAAATAAAATTATGTAAAAATTCTATCAACATTCGTAGTACTTTTTTAATATCGGACAATTGGTCCTATGAATGCATGTGCGATGAGGATTAAATTTATTTTAAATACATACACAGCGGCGCATTTTTTAGTTTCATTCCGTCCTGTGAACACGTATCATCGAAAAGAAATTGTCTTCACGTATTTGTTAATTGTTTTTTTTTATATACTATTTGAAATTTTGTCATGTTTTCCTATGCCAATAGTTGCGCTGCGGTTGATGGTTTTGGTGTCGGGTTGGTGCCTCGATGGTGATGAGGGACTATTAATTTGCATTCGTGCTGACAGTATGGAACACATTAAGATGAAGTTTATCAATTTTTTTTATAATTTATTTATTTCACGTGATTACCTCACAATGCTCGAGAGGTAAAACTTACTGACGTTATGCTTGTCTCCTTTTTTTTTTTTATAATTTTTAAATTTTTTAAATTGCACACTGTTTCAATTTTTCCTGTGCATGAGATAAAAAATTGAATAAATACAATAAATAAGTCTATTCACATGTTCGTCGAACATTTCTTTTTTGATTCAATCAATCCACCGAGCACAGTTGCGAGTGCTGCACAAGCATGGGGGAAATTCCGACTTATGTAGAGTTCCACGGAACACAACCCTTATGTTAATCGGGGAGTGGCTGTATATATACATATTATTATTACTTTTTTTATATTATTATTATTATTTATTATATATATATATTTTTTTTTTTTTTTTTTTCGTTTTGTTTTTGGCAGCCCACTCTGCTTATTCCTGAAAACATTGTCTGACCATTTTGATCAAAAATATATTCAACAAGGAGCATAAATTCATCACACACAAGAATATGGTTAGCAGATAGTTTGCAGAAGTAGCCATTTTGACCTTATTTTTGCAGGAAGGCTGCCAAGCACCATTTTCTTATGAAATAAAAGTTAATACATTAACTTCTTATATGTTTTTGTATGAGTCCTTTTTTTTTTTTTTTCCTGATTTGAATGCATTACCTTGAAAAAAAAAAAAAAAAGTTAAATGTGCACTTTTAATGTATCTTTAAAAATTACTCTGTATTATATGCTCATCAGTAAATGCTGTAAACAGAAAATTGTGTACAGAACACAGTGTTGGAAAATAGAAGCACAGGAGTACAGTACAGCTTTCATTCAAAACAATTTTCTAAGAATATAAACAAAAACATGTATTCTGAGATCAAAAGCAAAACACGAGAGAAGTGAAGAAAACAGCATATTTAGGATTTACTGAGTATAATGTTACGTTATGAATGTTATGCTGATTGTGAATAATATATTATGTCTAAGCGAATAGCCAAGTGGTGAATGGAAGTTAAACTTCCATTTAAAAATATAAAGACCACTGCCAGGACAGCTTCAAAACAGTTATCCTGGCAGTCTCAGATTTTTAAATATATAGCAGATCCACCCATTCAGGTGATGCTATACAATTTAAAAAGGTATTAGTAATTTAAGCAGAACTGCATAATATTTGATATTTGTCTCATGATATTTGTCTCTAAGTTGAATACAAGCCCAAGCCTTAGCTATGAGGATTCAGTGCTGGATCTCTCCATAATCAAAATCAAATAACAGATAATACATACAAATTTATATTTTATAGATCCTATTACTACAAAAATTAATTGCAAGGATACATGCATGGAAAACACTGCTGATATGGTTAGTAGTTCTTCTCTCCAGTGTCTTGGCACCTAAGTCAGTCATCTGGATCACCCAAGCGTAAGGTTAGCACTCACCTCTCCTGCCCCTCCCCAGAAAACAAAACAGAATAAGAATTTATCTATAGTTTTGATTTGGAATTCCCCCACTGCAGGAATTTGTATGGCTGTTGGATGTAAGTGCATTTGTTTTATGATTAGGAATAATAGTCAAGCTAGCTAAAAATTGTGATGATTTTTAATTATTATTGTTGATAGTGTTTTGCACTTTTTTTTACTAAGCTTATTAATAAAATAAATTTTTAATATTATTGATTTTTCCCCCTCTTTCATTGCAGATAAAGTGTCCAACAACTATTAAACATGATGGAAATGAATTTATTTTTGAGGGATTTTCAATGTTTTCTCATTCCCCTCTAGAAAAATTGCCAACTTGTAAAATAATTCGCTTTAATATAGAGTACACAATTTTATATATTGCTGAGAAATTCCCAGACAACTTTACTATTGAAGGTTTGGAACTGTTCACCAAATACCTCTTTTGTGAGGTATTAGAATTGGTAGATTTGGATTGGAAAGCTTATGGAGATGACAATGGCTGCCCACGATTTCACTTCATGCCTCGCTTTGCAAGAACTCTGGAAGGTATGTTTGAAGCTAATTATTGTGCTGTGCATGTTAATTATTTATATAGGCAGTGGTTCTCAACTATCCCAGATCTGTTTCCTCCCACATATAAACCATTAATCATATTTTTCATGGTCTCCAAGTTTATAGCTTCTTTTTTTAATGAAGCAAAATAGAGGTATTGGCTTGCTAATTATATTGTTCAGTAATTATTTATAGTTATCTAATATGCGTTTAACTGTTACTGAAATATGAACACATAGTAATACATCATCAAAGTTTCTTGCAGCGATCGACTAACTGGTTAAAATAAATTTATTAAAATAAAAGTGATATATACATAAGATAAAACATAAATAAATTTTCTGTTTTATCTTATGTATATAAGATAAAACAGAAAATTGTGTCTTATCAGACACAACTATAAATATGCTTGTAGGCCTTCCTTGAGACATTAGTATGATTGTGAAATCAAGATGCTGAGATTTATTGGGTCAATAGACCTCCAGTGTAGAATGATAAAAAGGTGCCACGTTAGCATTTGGTCTCTACATAACATATCAGTGGCACTGAAGATTCTAGAGTAGGGGTGTCCAACCTTTTAGCTTCCCTGGGCCACATTGGAAGAAGAAGATTTGTTTTGGGCCATACATAAAATACACTAACACTATATCTGCAATTATTAAGGCCTCTGAGGTTGGGATTATTCATACTACCAATTTTAAACACACACACCAACCGTTTATGACTGATTGAATAATGAAATAAAATAAAATAAAATGATAAAAAAGACTGTAAAATAATATTTACAAAAAACTTTTAATTATTTACAAAAAACTGAAATATAACAAAAATAAAATAAGTAAATAAGTTAAAATACATTAAAATATAAATATAAAAGCGATAAAAAAGACATTCACGAAATGTCTTTTTTATCGCTTTATCTTAATTTTTTATCTTTATCTTTATCTTTATCTTTTTTTATCTTAATAGAAATATCGCATTCACGAGCGATACGGACCGCAGAGCTCAATAAATCCGCCATTGCCGAGCACTATTGGGAAAAACAACACCAGATCTCCCCCAACAATGCTGTCATCCTTGACCGGGCGCATAGATTCTGGGACCGCAAGTGGCTGGAAAGTCTGTGGATTGGATCCTCTGGTAACAATAGCATGAACAGAGACAGGGGAGTTAGGCTTCACCCCCTTTTTGAGGCGGTGGTTTTGGCCAGAGATAAACGTTTTAATTTTCCACGTCTCCAGACCACTTCCGCTTCTGGTACAAGTGAATGCTGAGTATGCGCCTGATCATCCACGTGTGCCGTGAACCTGGTACTTAAGGATGTGTCGCTTAAGTCTCACTATTGCTGAGGAAGGAGGTAGACACCTCCGAAAGCTCTAATAGTGTTTTTATCGTCTTTTTTATCGCTTTTATATTTATATTTTAATGTATTTTAACTTATTTACTTATTTTATTTTTGTTATATTTGTTTTTTGTAAATAATTAAAAGTTTTTTGTAAATATTATTTTACAGTCTTTTTTATCATTTTATTTTATTTTATTTCATTATTCAATCAGTCATAAACGGTTGGTGTGTGTGTTTAAAATTGGTAGTACACTAACACTAACGATAGCTGATGAGCAAAAAAACGTAGAATATATAGTTAACATATTTAAGTAATTTAAACTTCGTTAATTCATGAATTTTTTATTATAAAAGTAAAAGACAAGATAGCAACATGAAATTAGTGAGATGTTTGACATTGTTTTTGAGATACTAATGCTTCGATATTTGGTTCGATGGAAGTAGTTGCAATTCTCAGTTAGTTCTCAAGGTGCTCATCAGATATTTTGGTTCTAGTTTTATTCTTCGTGTACTTCATCCTTGAAAATAGCTGCTCACAAATGTAGGTGCTTCCAAATAGCGATGACATGAATAAGGCATGATTGTGAAGCAAGGGATATTTTTCTCTGGGAAGATATGTCTTATAGAAGTCCAGTAAAGAGACATGATCAGATTTTTCTTTTAAGTTGAATGTCAGATTGTAGCTCTATGCATTCTATTTGAAAATTGGCAGGTAACATGTTTATGTCGACTGAAAATGGAGTCACAAATATACCAAAAGATTGATGATTTTTCCGGAAATCTTGAAACCTGTTCTCAAATTCCTGTATCAAATCGAAAAGCAAGGCTGCATATTTTTTGTAAATAATTAAAAGTTTGTAACAATTTGTTCACAGGACTGTGTTTAGCCAACGTGTCGAAATTCATAAAATTGTTTGCCTTAATTTGAGATTGCCATGGTTTCATTTTGAACGCTGTTATAGTTTGAAACATTGTATTGATCAGTTGGTTTTCACCTTGAAGACACATGTTTAACTCATTTAAATGAGCGGTCAAGTCTACTGAAAATGCCAAATCTGTGAGCCAGTTTTAATCGTCAAGTTTTGGCACAAATTTTGTTTTTGATTCCATAAACGATTTGATTTCATTTCGCAAATCATGAAAAAAAAAACTTTTTTTTTTTTTTTTTTTACATTTCAACATTTTACCTCGACTTAACCATCTTACTTCCAAAAAGTAAATGATGTCCCCATAGTCAGCATCCATAAATTTAAGGAATTCCTGGAATTGGCGATGATTCAATCCCTTGGCCCTTATGAAATTTACAGCCTTGATGACAATCTGCATGACATTATCCATCTTTACAGCTTTTGCGCATAAATTTTCTTGGTGTAATATGCAGTGATATTTCATCATACGTAAATTTTGGGAGGTAATTGCATTGTCTTCTATTAATTTTACAAGTCCATCTCTTTTATCTATCATCGCCAGGGCGCCATCAGTTCACAATGGACAAAGAAAATCGCTTTAACGTATTTTTCACTGCTTCATATAAATCTCTTGATTTAGTTGTCTTTTAATGGCACTAAAGAAGCCATTTCTTCAGTGATATTATATTCGTCATCAATACCTCTAATAAAAATTGCCAATTGAGCTGTATTAGTAGCATCAATACTTTCGTCTATCACCAAAGCATAAAATTTAAAATTAGCAGCTCTACTCTCCAAACTTTTTTGATAGATTTTCCTATTTCATCAGTTCGCCTGGCTATAGTCTGGTGAGACAAACTGATTTTAGAAAAATCCCCTTTTTTATCAGGGCAAATTATATCTGCCACGCTTTTTCCATACATTGCTTTATAAACTCACCATCGGCATACGGTTTTGATTTTTTTGCTATCAGGTTTGCAACTACATAACTAGCTTTTACAATAGAATCCGTTTGAGTTGTTATTTTTTTAAAAAAACTTTGTCGAGATCATAGACTTTTTTTCAGTTCCACTATTTTGTCTTTACGACACATTCCTTGATAAGCACTAAATTTCGCAGCATGTTTTTGCATATAATGCCTTTTCAAATTGTAGTCTTTGAAAACTGGCACAAATTCCCTACAAATTAAGCAGATTGCCTTAGTATTTGCCTTGACAAAAATGTAGTCATCTGTCCACTTTTCGTTGAACAATCTTCCTTCTTCTATAATTTTTCTTTTTTTTTTTTTGGTTCGGTTTTCTTTTGAGACGCTGTGGAAGCCATGCTGGAATTTAAAAAAAAAAAATAGATTGAAAATTAGAAAGCAAGGTTTAATAATCAAATAAAAATACTTACATGTCTTCTAAATAACCAAAAATGCCTGCCGTTTACAAAGGTAGGTAGGAATAAATATTATCAATAATCACTGCGTTTTACTCACCAAATCGCCAAATGAAAGCCATACCAGCGTACCCATGGTGCACATAGAGAGAGAGAGAGACATCTATTGTGTGGTAAAAGTAGGAAGCAAGAGTGCTAGCGCACCATTTATTATGTTGAGAAGTAACTACTCGCATGGGTGGCAATTTTGAATAAATGCAATTATTTGAGAATGATTTTATGAATCTCTCATTGCCAAAGAACGTGTTAAATTCAGAAATTCATCGCTTATCAATAGGATGTTAAAATTGTATTTCTAGTATTATTAATGGTATTTTTAGTTGCAATCTATCTCATAAAGTTTGTAAGTTTACAATTTTTTGTTGGGCCACATTCATAGCTGTCCTGGGCCGTGAGTTGGACAAGCCTGTTCTAGATCAATGATTGGTGATGAAATCTACAAATGGAAGTGAACTAGTGCTGAAACTATCACAAAATGACAAGAGAAACCTACCAAAGCTGACAGAATGTGAAAGCAGAGCCCTGCAATGAGTCGCTTTTGTGGAATGTAGGTCAAGTGTTGTTATTGTGCGCGCGCACACACACACACACACACACACAATAACAACACTTGACCTACATTCCACAAAAGCGACTCTTTGCAGGGCTCTTCTGTGTGCATGTGTGTACGCATGCATGCATTGAAAGAATATGCTATGGTAACCCAAAGCATGGGTTACCAATATCATGCAGCCATCCACAGTAATCGTCCCAACTAATGCCAGATGTCACCTGACAGTCATTCCTGGTTGTGTGGCAGATACCCAGAGAAAGCTACCTGCCCAGCTCTATTGTCCCAACAGTGAAGTCTGGCTGAGGAGCATAATGGTCTGTGGCTATTTTTCATGGTTTGGCCTAGGACCTGTTGTTTCAGAGAAAACTGTGAATGCTGAGATCTATCTAGATAGCTTGGATAATGCATTACCTTGTTGTGGCAGCATATCAGGGAATGCCCATTCCTATATCAGCGGAACAATGCTTTATATATCATACTGTTTGCATTGCGGCATACTGAGGACATATCGAGAAAGTTGGACTAGCCTTGACCTCAATCCTACAGAGAATATCTGGAATGAATTGGATATTTGGGTGCATGTGAGGAGAGAGTTCCCAAAAACAGAGCTAAGTTGGTTGCTGCTTTGAAGAACAAATGGCAGAGGGCATATATACAGAAAACTGGCAGAGACTGTTCCACGGAGACTAGAAGCTATTATAATGGCTAAATGTTTCATCACACATTAATTTTCCTGTAGATATGCAGGTGTACAGATATTAATGGTAAGGCAGCGTATGCTTTCTAGATTTTTATAATAATCACTCTTATACCACATTTATTTAACTATTAAATATTTATTTATTATTTAACTATTAACTAAATCCCTATACATTAAGGTAATTTTTTTAACTATTAACTAAATCCCTATACAATAAGGTAATTTTTTGGGAACCTTGCCAGAACCTATCCTCAGACCATACATAACTGTGTATAAGATGGTTTAAGAATGGTCATAATAGAAATCTAGATTTCTGGGAAAACTACCACGTAATATCCTTCTCCAACTATATTAATATATGCTTTACCCTGCTACTTAAATAGCATATCACAGCTATGGTAAACTGGATGATATTGGATAATTCATGAAATATATTTTTATATACCTTATCTCAGATATATTTCTTTGGAATTGAGTTGCTGATCAAGGTGGGATGAGAAAATCTGCATCTTCCTTAACTATATCTAATTGATGTTAGTCTGCTAGCATGTTTGGGTGGTTTCTAGCTTGCTGGAATATACCATTGCCATTTGGAAGTAGAATCTCTAGGTGGTAGATAATAATGATGAATATCAGTTTGTTGGTCAGCTAATTCAAAAAAAAAAAAAAAAGATATAAATTCATTGGTAGAGCCAGCAAAGACCTACCCTGTATGGTACCTGGCCAGAGGGTCTTACATGGAGATAAATATTTACAATATAGGTGATGTTAAAATATCCAAAAATTAAAATTAGACATCTGATTAATACATTACGAGTGACAAATGGTAGTTTAAAAAAGTTCAGCATGCACACACGCACACACACACACACATGCGTGTGTGCATGCTGTGCATAATTGAAAAACATTGGAAGAAGAGAGTCTGCAGATTCACATCAGTAGTAATTATAAAGTTTCTTAATTTGTCCTCCTGTAAAAACACTAGGAGATCATTGTCATATTTGTGTACTGAGTTTGTCAGATTCTTCCCTTATCCAGTGGTATATTCCAGCAAGCTAGAATCCTGCTAGCAGACTGATATTAATTAGATATAGTTAAGAAAACACGATGAAGGTTTTCTCAACCCTTCTTGGTCAGCAACTCAATTCCAAAGAAACATATCTGAGATAAGGTACAAAATGATATTTCATAAATTATCCAATATTATCCAGTTCACCCCAGCTATGATATGCTATTTAAGTTGCAGGATAATGCATACACTGCCCTACCATTAATATCCATGCACTTGCATATCAACAAATAACCTTACATTATTAATATTCTTCAATATAAATCCTGCAACCACACACGCATGTTCCATTGTGCCTACCATTGATTCAGAGCATTTTGGAAGTCTTCTTTTGTGATTGCTTTTTAGACAGTCATGTTTTATTGGAATTCTTTAGTCAAATCACATTATTTTTCTTTCATGTCCTGGTTTAATTTTGAGAATAGCAAAGTGTTTCACAGTGCCAGATCTGGCAAATAAGATGGGTGTGGCACAGTGAGAATATTTTATTGGCCAGAAGTTTCCAGATGGTGAGTGATATGTGAATGTCATGGCAAAGAAGTCAACCAGTCTATCATTTTTCATGTCATTTACAGCAGATTGCATCTTTCAACCATTTCGAAACTTCTTGATAGTAAGCTAAACTGGTATTCAAAGAAGATTGCATCTCCTAGGAAGAGTGCATCACCTAAGAATTTCACATTTCGAACCCTTTTTCACGATGGTATGTTACATTAATGACTAGCATCACAAACAGAAATGTAAACAAAAGATATTTATTAATAGTTAAGGCAAAGCTAAGTATTATTTGACAGGTGCTCTTAAAATATTCCAAAATGAGCATTTGCAACCTTTATACATATCTGAGATTTTATATTCAAAATTCCAAAATTCAATATATGAATTTTGGTAAACACGACAATTATGACTGAAATGTCATCAGAAGCCCTCAATTTGCTTCAGTTTATCATTTTAAATGAAAAGTTTGCCAGGTGCAAACTAATATTTAGTTGAACTGCCTCTGGCCCTGATGACAGCAGCACACTGTCGAGGCATTGAAAAGATCAAATTCTGAAGATAATCAACTGATAGTTTGTGATTCCAAACATGAATTATGGCTTCCAGAAGTTCACGAAGGGTTTTTGGTTTCTTTCTGGCAACTGTAGATTTCACACAATCCCAACAGTTCTTTAAAGGATTCAGGTTCGGGCTGTTTGTTGGCCAGCTAAAAGTTGTAATGGACCGTTCTTCCAACCATTTTTTCACCTGTAGCAAATGTAAACACATTACTGTCAAACTTCTAATGCAGAAATGAAGCTAAAGTAACTAGAGAAGTGCCTACTTACACTTTTCGCCTGATGACAAGGTCCTCCTGAAATATGCAGTTACTTGGCAGGTTGAAATGGTCTCTAATGGTTGGCAGCAATTTGCCTTCCAATATAGCCATTGGAAGGCAAATTGCTGCCAATCCACTGGCATTTACGGAACCTTTTATAAACTGCAGATGACCTACTCCGCGATATGAAATGCACCCTCATATCATTTGGCTGGTAGGGAATTTCACTGTAGTTTTCTGGATGGTATTCTTCACAGTGTCTACGGCAAATTGTTTGTCTTCCATTAGAGCCATGGGATTGGCTCTAATGGGAGACAAATTTCTTCTCATCCGAGAAAATAACCGACTTCCACTGCTCGGGGATCCATTTACCATACTCCTTGCACCAAATTAATCAGGTCTTTTTCATTTTTTGTGTGAGGAGGGGCTTCTTCATAGGACAAAGGGCTACAAGTCCATTTTTGAAGAGGCGTCTTCTGACTGTTACTGCACTTGCTACCACTCCTGTATGTTCTTCCCATTTTCTTTTCATCTCAGACGAAGAAGCTTTATGGTTTTTAAGGCATAAGCACTTCAAAACACGGTCCTGTTTTGGCATAGAGACTCGTTTGCGTCCGGTTCCTTTTTTCCTATCAGCAGAACCTTGAGTTTGGAAAGAAATCTACTCACTGTCGACTGATTACAAGACACTTTATAAACAATATGACGGGAAGAACATCCTTCCTCACGTAAAGCAACAATAGCACTCGTTCTTCACGGCATCAACTACACATAACTCGCCATCCTGAAACAAGCAAGGAATGACTGCAACTCTTGCAGAGCGTGCTTATATAGCTGAAAGTAACAGATGATACAATATTATGTTATCACCTACGTGTGTCAATCTTATCTGATGCAATCTGTAAGAAATATTGCCATATACTTACGGTATTCGGACGACAGTTACAATTTTAAGGGGTGTTGCACTTTCTTTGAACACCAGTGTATATTAATGGCAACACTTCTTAGAACAAATTCTGATAATACAAATTGTACTACCCCCTCTTAAAAAAAATGAAATGAACATGACCTGTGAATTTGACTGCCATACCCTTTTTAGCTTTAGTGATGCCATTGTCTTCCATTGGGTACTTTGAATCTTGGTGTTATGGTTATATCTATATATTCAAGACTCAGCACTTGTCATAATTTTTGTTAAAAATGCAGAATCTAACACAGCTTGCTCGAACACACAAAAAAAAATAAGGGCAAGTTCCTTCAAAGTGTGTGTGTGTGTGTGTGTGTGTTACACTGTGATAAAGCCAATGGAAAGTATAGAGAGATATGCAGTGTGAAAGGTGGTTCTTGTACCTGTGGTATGTCATAAATCATACATCCAATTCCATGTGTCTAGAAAGCCACGTGGAATATCCTAAATAGCTAGGTATAACTAGAAAGCCATCAAACAAGTCAATATGGTAAAAAAAAAAAGTCTGTTGAAAGCTTCCATGTTTTTAGTAGGATGTATTTGGAAATGGAATTGCTTTGAGGTTCCATGATACTATATTTTAAAGTTTTAATTATAAACAGCCAAACATCAGCCAAAAAAAAAAAACTGCACATCACCTCCAGTAGTTTGTTTGGTACTTCCTTGATTTATTGAAACCAGCCACGACAGCAGATGGAAGTTTCTTCCAACAGTCAATCACTGGGCTGAAAGAAAACTTCCACATATCAACCATCCTTCCTCAATTTGAAATTATGTCCTCTTATGTGTAGTATTGAGTAAGAGGAAGAATGCCATCAAAGAGTTAAACACCTCAGTCAAATACTTTGCAGGTTGCTTGTCTTCAGATGCTGCATTTGAAGTGAAGCTTTTCTTCAGAGTACCATTTCTTCCCGTCAGCAGTCTCATTGTTCTTCTCTGCACTCTTTCCAGCATATCTACATTTTTCCTAAAATGAGGCCTCCAGACCTGTATGCAGTACTCAAGATGTGACCTACCCATTGCCTTGTACAGTGGGATAATCACCCCCTTATCCTGCTGGCAGAATTCCTGTATATTCCTGTATGCAGTACTCAAGATGTTTAGCTGGTTTGTACAGAATTTCAACATATATAGTATTCCCAACCTTAGTGGGTTTTTCCAACAGCTTTTTGTCCAATCACATCATATTAAAGTTTGATTAAAATTGGGGAACACTGCTTCTGGAAGTTATGGGAAATTTGCCATGGTTGTATTTATTTATTATTAATATGATTAATCGTATTGATGTAGTTGCCTGTGTGATAGTTTTTTTTCTCCCTATAAACTTAAGGCTTAGAATGTGATACTCATGAAAGTTTCCTGAAGTAAAGCTATTATACCGATGCAGACAATGTTGTTTTGCTGCTCTTTTAGAATATTGCATAAGCTTTCTATGGTAGACAGGCTGTGCAGCATGATTTTTATGGTAGAAAGATAATTTCTGTAATAGTTGATGATTGTACACTTTACTATCTGCAGAGTCATTACACTATTAAGTTTCATAGTATGAATCAGAGCTGTAATACTCAATACAATATAGTGAATAACATAAAAGAAACGCGACTTCTTAAATTGAATACACATGACAGTTCAGCTTTACGAGAACTTCGGGGAAATAAGGACATTATTATACAGAGGGCAGATAAAGGAGATACAGTGGTAATACTAGATAAACATGATTATATTAATAAGTTAGATTCAGTTGTGTCAGATACCTCCACTTATCGTGAAGTAGACCCAGCACTGTTTACCAATTTGGTCAATCAATACAATAAAACGTTAACCACGTATCGAAAAAACGACTACATTACTATGGTTCAGTTGAAGGAATTGAAGTCCAGAACATACAATATTCCTGCACTTTTCGGTCAGGTAAAATTACACAAGACTGGATTTCCTATTTGACCTATTGTTTCCTACAGGAACTTGGCATTTTCATCCTTAGCCACACATGTATATAACATTATAAAACCCTTTAGACAGGTAATACAATTTGGGATTAAGAACTACGATGCATTATTTAATAATCTTAAAGACTGTAGACTCGGTGACAATGACAATTTATTCTCACTAGATGTTACCTCATTATATACGAATGTAAACGTTGAATACACATTAGATATTATTTGGGATATGTTAAATAAAAACTCGACACCGATTAATTATACGAAGCTACCAATTAAGGAAATTTTTCACTTAATTAAACTGTTAGTTGAGGCTAACTACATCACCTTTCGAGACAAGGTGTACAAACAAATTTTTGGATTACCAATGGGTTTGAGCCTGAGTGGCTTAATGTCAGAGATCTATCTCTCAACGATTGAGCAGATACATTTGACACCTTTTGGACCCCATATCACATACTAATTAAATTGGGAGGTATTTAGACGATGTTCTAGTTATTACCGATAGCAGTACTATCCAAGACATTTTACATTCGTTTAATAATATTCATTCTAGACTCAAATTTACATTGGTAAGGGAGGATACGGATAAAAAGTCATTAAACTTTCTAAATTTCACGCTTACCCGGGACTCGAATAAAATACAATTTAGCATCTATCGAAAAACTTACAAACACCGGTATGCTTCTACATTATAATAGCTATCACCCGTTCACCTACAAAAGATCGATTATCTTTAATCAATTTCTTAATGCCTATAAATATTCAATGACGGATTCTGCTTTGGACTCAGAAATACAAATATTAACTAGCAGATTCTTAAACAGGGGTTATTCCATTACCACAATAAACCGAATTAGGGTACAAGCTAAGGATAAGATACAAAATACTACACCAATCAACAATAGTAATATCAAAAAATACTTTATTTCTGTCCCATATGTTGAACAGTGGCACAAACAGCTTAACAGATTATTTAAAGATACCGAATTTAAAATTGTAGCTAGGCCAATACAGAAGTTACACACTATACTGAACAATCGCTCGGTTCTTTCCGCGTTCGCAACACAAATTAATGATCTGGTATACAACATTTCTTGCGGTGATTGCCACTCGTCTTAGCAAGGTTCAACGCAATTTTCTCTTAATATTCGTGTAACTCAACATGAAGCCTCAGTTCGTGCTTCTCCTTCAGCAGCGTCAGAATTAGCCTTTCATGCCATTAACGAAAAACATACTTTTTTATTTAACGAGGCCAAAATACTTAACGTTCAACGTAATTATACGCGACCATTAATTGCAGAAACCGTTGAAATTAAATTACACGAGAATTCTGTTAATGTTCAGTGGCCATATTTGATCTCCGATGTGTGGACCTTTACGCGCATACGCGAAGACAAATAATCACTATTTAAGTTTCAGGTTTAACCCGATTCGATAATTTTCATTCCTGTGATCACGATATACAGTCGAAAAGCATTGTCAGCTTCGGTAAGGAAAATCGTTTAGAATATTTTCATTAGATTCTTTTAATTGCGTTAATTTGATTTTTAATTGTTTTAAATTGATTTGAATTGTGTTAAATTGATTATTTAATTATTTATAATTTACTCTAATGTACCGGTAAGTTGTCGATTTTTTTCGTTTTTTCCGTTTTAATTTCTGGAGGGTATCATACGTACTATATCGAGGTAAACTCCTCTTATTATTTTACTAATACTATTAAGTTTCAAAAATCCATTGATATTTAACCCCCAACGTTGCCAGATTTATTGTGGTTCTGCTTTATCTGTTTTAAATTTATTTCGGTTCACAAATTCTGATTGTAGGACTTAATTCTAATCAGTATAATGCTCACGAAATTAATTGCAAAAGATATAGAAATGTATTGAATTATCTGAGATATTAATATTAATGAATGAAATGTTATATTAAAAGGAGTTTCCTGTGCTCTTGGAAATGGCTGATTAAATTATTATGCAGTGTAATAAATTTAGGCTACAATTGTGCTTTGTTATTAAACCGTAGAAATTAAAAACTGGGCAGACCAATCCACTATAAATAATTCTTGTATTCAATTATAATTGCTTCAGAATAACTGTACTAGTTAGTTGTAATAAAAATTTTCATTTAGCTGCTTAAAAAAATTTTTCAGAATGAATGCTGTGTTTGCGATATTTGCTTACAGGCATTGAGTATCTTTTGTTTCAGATAAAGGCAAAGAACTTCTGTCTATGAATGTTGTACTGCGATATCTGTTAAACAGTAATAAATCTTTGGTTGATCCTGAGATGCTTTCAGAATTAGTGCATATGAGCCAGTACAAATGGCAAGATTTTGCCGATGAAGTTAAAGGTATGATTGGAACTTGCCCTGGAATGAAGCCTTGTTCATTACGCATTGATCAACTTGACAGAGAACAGTGTGATTCAAAAGGCCAGGTATATCCAGAAATTGTACATTTTGGTGTTCGTCCTCCTCAGCTGAGTTATGCTGGCAATCCAAGGTAAACTTGATTATTATTTAAGCACACAATATTTATGTATTTTGTTATAGTATAAATAAAAGTACAAACCACTAATTGCAAATAATCGCTAATAGGATGCTTAAACTTAGTAATCATAAAAATGTATATTTTTTGTGTATTTATTAATAATAATAAATAAATGGTGCTTAGAAGCCAAGCTTTTACTGCTTGGCTTTAAATTTATTCAAGCCCTGTAGGTTTACAGATCAGGTGGCAAGTTGTAGTATTATTAATAGTAGTATATCTGTAATAAAATTTCTTTTCATATGGTCTATAATTATCCTTCCTTAATTTAAGTACCACTTAAATTAAGTCTGTGCCACTTAATTAAAAAAAAAAAAAAAAAAAAAGTCCCATTATTTAGTTACTCAAACCTTTTAGATCTTTCAAGATTCACACAAATGCCTAGTCTTTGCAACACAGAGAGCTGAAGCTCTCTCTTTCTCTCTCATTATTTGCACCCACTTTATTTGTATTAAGTACAGTGTTGCTAATTAATGATCATTAATTGTACATTAGTTTTGTGTAATTGTGTGAGGGTGCTAGTGAAGTAAGTGTTCTGTTTATCACAATCTGAGTTTTTTAATTTGCATGCATCATAGTGTATGCACTTGAGCAGTGTGTTTTTTTTTGGTGGACTTGAAAATGAATCTCACAGTGAATGTCACTATAAAACAATTTTTCAACAAAAATTTGTAGAAAACTCTCTTAATAATCAGACACGGAAAGCTGCAACTTTAAAGATAATAAAAAAATATTATGAGTGTAAATCAGTTGGGAATAAGAAACGTGAAAGAAGATGGAGTGTTCTTATACATGACACTTTACATGACATTAAACAAAAAATTTTGCAGTCACCAAACAAATCTTTATCTCAGCATTCAAAATGGGATATCACTAGCATTCATCAACTCATTTTGCTCTGAAACTTTTTCCATACTGAATCCACATTATGCACGAGTCTCAATTTTACAATAATATAAAAAAGTTTATGGTACTGTTGCTGATTTAAAATCATACTTTGCCTTGAAGGTATCTTAATTTTGGATAATATTTATTTTATTGATGAAGCATGGTTTCACTGTAGTAACTATGGCAACAGTTAAAAACAGAGATATGGAGCTCTGAAAATCTGCATATGTTTGCAAAATGCCTTTGCATGCCCAAAAAATGTGTTTGTTGTGGCACATCTTGAAGTTGGACCCATATTTTTTTGAACGAACTCTCACCGTTGATGTTTACCAAGACATCATAATTCAGTTTATTGCATTTCTAGAGGAAAATGAAAGTGACATCTGACTCCAACAAGATGGGGCAACCTGCCATACTGCACACTTAAATGAAATGTTGCAAGAGATTTTTGGGAATTGAATTGCATCACAAGGACTTTGGCTAGGAAGCCACAGGTGTAAGGCTATTAGCTCCTTGATTTAACATCTCCAAAGCTTCTTTTTATAGGAGTTATTAAAGCAGAGCAATCCATGAAGCATTCAGCAGCTCAAAATGAGCTGAAAATACAGTCAGGAGTGTATTGGCTCAAACTCTTTGTGTGTTGCTTGCAGCATGACCAAAAGAAAGAATTTGTATATTTCTAACGATGTAGAACACTTCCAGCATTGTTTATAAACTAATATTTGTTAATTATTCTGATAATAAATTGTATTTTCCCTTGATCGTTTTTAGGTTTACTTTTAAAATGAACACCTTGTATATTGGAATAATGACCTCCATCTCTCTCTCTCTACAAATTTATTTTCATCATAGATAAAACACCATGTGTCTTTGCAGTTTATCAGCACTATTTGACGAAACTCCATGTTGGAAGCATAATACTTGTTCTTTTTTCATTATCAATTACCTTAGCAAGTAATTGCTTTCAAATAAGCAAGTTTATTGCTTTCAAATAAAAATGTAATCTAAGATTACTCTTACCCCAAATGTATAACCTCATTTTCTGTACATTTAATATTAGTATTAATATTAATAAAGGGAAATGATGCAAGGCTGATAGACTTATTGAGCTCACCCTATTACAAACTTCCAAGACAAATCATTGGCGCCAGTCGGTACAGGACGTTGGCAGAATAGTTACTTCTGACATCTTTAGTGCCTTAAAGATGTCAGAAGTGGTAATATCAAGATATGGCAGTAACAGCAGCATCAGGGACAGGAAAGGTTTCTTAAAATCAATTTGAGATAGACAAATGGTACAACATCCGAGGTTAACTGCTATCTGTCCTTAGGGTAGTATTCAATCATAATAATTAGATGTGAGTCTCACAGCTCTGTTCTTCTGGATTTTGCCTTGGTTAAGGAATTACAGTAGTAACTTTGTGCTTGCTCAATTTTTATAATATATTGCAAATTTAATGTCTAATTTATTTATTTATTATTTTTTTTTTTTTCAGCTTTAATTTCTCTAATTTTGTAAAGTTATTTTCAACAATATTGTGTAAATTTAATTCTTGGCTCTTGTAAAGCTAATTCTTAGTTATTTTCTTTTTGATATCTTGTGAAGTAGATTCTTAATTTTGAGTAGTAATTTTTGCTATCTGCTTAATTTCAGTAATATTTTATCAATTTAATTATCCAGTTTAATTACTTTGTCCAAAGATATCGTGATTAAGATGGTTATGGCCATGAGCATTTCTCCTGTGCTTCATGAGTTCATCATGTGTGCTGTCTCCAACATGTTTTCCAAGTAATAAGATAGTCCAACTGGTGATTGTCAAATTTGTGCTGGATATAAGGAATGTACTGATCTAAAACTAAAACTTGGTGCATTACCAGATGAAAATGGATTGCTGAAGAAAGAGTAGATGCCCTGGAAACAAAACTGGAGGACTAGTGATTTGCCAGATGATGCATGCTTGATTCAGACCTTGAGTTGGGGGGAAAACTGAACAAGTAAAGTTACTCTGGAAAAGACCATAGTATTTTATTGGTCCATTGTTAAGGAAATGAGAAACATTTTTTGTAACAAGGATAGATGGACTAGAACCAGAGTATGTCTGCCTGGAACTAAAATTGATGAAGTCAACTGATTTTAACCGGGGTAAAAAAAAAAGCAATGTTATTCACCTGGAAACTAATGACGTTAATTGCACTGACGTTAATTGCAGTGTTCAAGGCCTTAAACACCTCAATCAGATCACTTCACAGGTGCCTAGTGTCCAGATCTTGCAATTTGCGTGCCTCCGTAGCCAGGTGGGAAGGAGCAGCAGTGCGTAGCACATGCTTCGTGATTAATCCGGGGTTCGAGCCCGTCACCACCAAATACGGAGGATGCGGAAAGGTCAGGAAATGACCTCCGCATATTCCCGGAGCAATATGGCCTTAGTTGCTAATGCTCCTAAAAAAATAACAAACAAACAATTGCAATTTGCAGAGCTTAAGCCTTTCGTCATAATAGCAAACCTTTGTTCCCCTTACCAATCTCGTTGCCCTTCTCTGTACTTGTTCCAGCAGCTCTACATTGTTCCTAAAATGAGGCTTCCAGAATAGTATGCAGTACTCAAGGTGTGGCCTGACCGTCGCCTTATACAAAGGGATAATCACCTCCTTATCCCTGCTAGCAAAATTCCTGTATATCATTGATCACACCTCATGGGCTGTTCTGGCAGCCTGCCTGCACTGCTCAGAAAACTTCATATCTTCTATCTTGCTGTACAATAACCCCCCAGATTTCATTCTCCACTACCCTGAGTGTAGTACCAAACATTTGGTACATTACTCTGTGGTTACTGCTACCGATATGCAGCACCTTGCATTTGTCAATGTTAAACGTTAATTTCCACCTCTCAGCCCATCTGCCCAGCTTTTCTAGACCCCCTGTTACAGTCATTACTGTCATTAACAACCCTGCCAACCTTTGTATTGTCAGCAAACTTGGACATCAAGCCTGATATACCTTCATCAATATCATTCATAAATACAGAAAACTACAATGGGCCCAACACCGACCCCTGGGGGACTCCACTAATAACATTAGTCCATGAAGAGCAGTGCTTCTTCGTGGCTACACAATAGTTTATATAAATTACGTTATGTAACAATAGTTTTTATAAATTATGTTATATAAACTATTGTGATGAAGAAATTCACAACTTAGCACCATGGCTGTACACAAAGTTAATTCATTGAAATCGAAGAATCTTCTGGCACCAGAACTGTGTTTTCATGGTATAGACATTGTGAAAAAGAATTTGTTCCTTTGTTTTCCAAAGAAGGCGAATATAATATATTGCAACAACATTCCTCATTTTTGAAGTTTTTGAAATTTTCAACCAGTCAACCTAGTGAACGCTGTTTTTTGACTCATCAAAGCAAAGCCTTAAAGGAGTCCTTCATAACTAACAAGTATGCATCCATTCCTTTAGCCCATTCAACACAGTTAAAAGAAGACTGAAAATTTTAACCTTTTTTCTGGGGAAAAACTTATTACAGCATCATGGTTGGGTGTGTGGAGATTTTAAAGTTATTGGTCTGCTACTTAGCCAACAATGTGGTTATACAAACAATGCCTTGCCTTCTGTGCAAGTGGGATACACAAATAAATGAACAACAGGTTCAAAAAACATTAAAGACAAGCCACTAGTAGTTTGAAAAAAAATACTGATAACTTCTCCAGATATAAAGCTAGATTTAATGAAAACAGTTCATCCAAGCTCTGAATGAAGAAAAAAGTTGTTTCAGGTAGTGAGAATAAACTATTCAAACACTATGCTCCATGATAAATAATTTTAATGAACTAGCATCACGTTACAAACCCTTTACTGGGTTCTCGTTCAAAGGTATTAATGAGTAAGAACAAGGATTACAAATTAGCCTTTCTCCAATTGCAGACATCATGGCTTAAGAGGTATCTCCAATCTAGCATCTAGCATTCTCACTGACTCTCGTTCCCCAACATCCCACCCTCCTCACCATGCTCCATTAGTCCATACTTAACTTGGTTTTTGAAGGCCTCTTCCATAAATCTTCTGTATTTCTCCTCTTGTTTCTGTTTAAAGCAACCTGGCAAAATTTCTTAATGTAAAAGGCTACTTTTACTTTTCTTTTTTCAAAATTTCCTTCTCATTGTATTGTCGCAAAGTTCCAATCACAATACACCTGAATGCATGTCAACGCATGTTATGCCAATTCTGATTTTTTAATATTTCCTTTAGCTATGTTTTTGTTATGTTTGTTTATGCGCATTTGAAATCTTCTGGTCTATATGTATTTTGCCACATTTACAGATATGTGCCTTCTCTTATTCTCTGTTGTTGGATCTTTGAACCAGCTCTGCCCCAATCTTATTAATCAGCCTAAAGATCATCTCAAACCTAAACATACTTTTTACAGATTATTTTTTTCATCCATGCCTTTTATGTGTGTATATATATATATATATATATATATTTTTTATGTAAACCCCAAACAGGAGAGGTATTAGAACCTATAATACTTAGTACCGTGCTTGGGTTGGAGGTTGAGAAGACGAAAGAAGATATTTGTTGACATTGGACTTGAACTTCTGTAGACTGTAATTTTCAGGAAATACGTATGAAGGAAGGTTGTTCCAGAAAACGGCAGTTGAATGAATAAACGAGGAAGACGAAAAGTTGGTTCTGTGAGTTTGAAGTTGGACAGTAAATGGATGTTGGCGGCACGTGTTCGGACTGTTTTGAAAGAGAGAGCGAAAATTATAGAAGCCAATTCAGAAGAACAGTGCCCATGAAAGTATCTGTAGAAGAGGCGTGCAGCAGAAACAGTATGTCTATGAGACAGCGAGTGGAGAGACTCTGTTAGAGATGAATCATTAATTAACCTAACTGCCCTCTTCTGAATGGAATCAAGAAGCCTCAGAGAGGTTTTTGAGGCACCACCCCACATGTTGGAAAAATCTTCCATGGCAGGGCGTATTTGCAATTTATACAGAGTGAGCAGCTGTTTGGAAGAAAAGTAACACCAAGAGCGAAAGAGAAAACCAAGTTTTTTAGATGCAGAGGAAGCAATATTTGTAATGTGCTTGTGCCAAGAGAGATTAGAAGTCAGGGTAATCCCCAAAAGAGATATATCATCTTGTCTAGAAATCGGAGTGTCACCAAAGATAAGCATAGGAGCAGAAGAATCCTTTTTGTGAAATATAAGACAAGACTGAGTTTTAGAAGGATTGAAATCAACTAAGTTGTCTTTGCTCCACTGGAGAATTACCTGGAGATCAGCATTTAAGGAATTAGTAGCAGATTTTCGAGAAGTTGAAGTTGATTGAGGTTTGATTGAAGTTGATAAGGTTTCTCAAAATGGAAAGCGGAATGCAATGTGCTATCATCAGCAAAACTATGGATAGGATTTCCAGTCGATGGAAGAAGGTCATTAATATACAAGAGGAAAAGAATGGGGAAAGAACCGAACCTTGGGGGACACCAGCATTAATGGAGAAGTTAGAATACAGAGAGCCATCTACCATCACCCTCAGTGAGCGATCAGAGAGAAAACTGGATAACCAATTACAAAAAACAGTTGGAAAACCATAAGATGAAAGCTTGTTTAAAAGACCTTTATGCCAAACATGATCGAAAGCCTTTGAGATGTCAAGAGCAACTGCTTGTGTTTCACCGAACTTTTCGATTGAATTAGTAACATAATGGGTAACATAAGCCAGAATATCACCATTGGATCGACACTGATGGAATCCATACTGGCGATCGTTGATCAGATGGAAGGTTTCTAGGTAGTTTAAGAGTTGGCAGTTAATTGATTTCTCCATTACTTTAGAAAGAGTAGAAGTAATTGCACTGGGGACGATAATTGGATGGGAGGGATTTGTCACCCTTTTTAGGAACTGGCTGGATATGAGCAAATTTCCAAGCAGAAGGAAAAACACCTTTGGAATAAGAAAGTGAAAAAAGGCAGCAAAGAATAGGAGTAAGTTCAGGAGCACAGGTTTTGAGAACAAGTGGAGAAATACCATCGGGACCTGTAGCTTTCTTAGCATCAAGATTCGTCAAAATCCTTCTGACATCCTTTTGACAGAAGATCACAGGAGTCATTGAATGGAGCGTGTTGGGAATGGTAGGAGGTGTTTTACCAAGATCATTAATATATGAGTTGGAAGAAAAATGGGATGCTAGCAGGTCAGCTTTTTCCTTGGCTGAAGTAACAACAGAACCATCTGGTTTGGACAGAGGTGGGAGCAGAGGTGGGCAAAAGTTGCGGCCAATAGCTTTGCCAAGGGACCAGAATGCTTGGCTACCATTAGGGCAAGAAGCAAGTTTTCTACTCTTAGCCTGTTCAAATATAGAATTTCTACTGCTGTTTTGTGTAATTCATTGTGTGTGTGTGTGTGTGTGTGTGTGTGTGTGTGTGTGTGTGTGTGTGTGTGTGTGTGTGTGTTCAGATATTTTTCTATGGTTGTGTTGATTAAATTACTTAGGCACCTGTTATTTAATGATAATCCTTTAATACTGCTTATTTCCTTAATGTTTTTTTGTTGTTATTGCAAATTTTCAATGAACCAGATAAAAAATAAACGAGAAGCACCTGTGACCAATATTTTAGGGCTTTTTTTTTTTTTTTTTCTCTTTGTAAAAAAATTCTGATGTGATAGAACAAATTTCAAGTAACTTTCAAAATTTTGTTAAAAATATAGTTCAGAGTGCTTATCATTAGTAAAACAGAACTTTTCTTTCTTAAAATGCAGACTGGAGTCCTTATTCGATCACACCACATTTTATTTTCAGCTGTTAGATTAGAATGTATATATATCTGCAATTCTGCCTGGGTGCAAAGGGGGGGGGCATTACTGTAAAAGCCTTGTAGATTAAGTTAGGGCTAGAGGAACTCTACTTATGAGTAGAAGAAACCTTTTTAGAGCTGGAATATATTTGAACAAAGATTATGAATGACCCAACCTATGTTATAGAGAAGACTGTCCTCTAGAAGAATTTGAACACTGCAACTGTAACAAAAGTTTTCTGAAGCTTTGTTTTGCACTTAGTGGAAAGGTAGCAAAATAACAAGTAACACTGAAGTTGTCTTTTTCCCTCCAGAATCTGCTTCTCTACTTCTATCTGTTATATACTGTTATATCTGTTTTTTTTTAAAGCTCTTTTTACATCAAACATAGTATTTCTATAATTTTAGATGTTCTTTACTAAAAAAGCCTCTGGTTCAGTGTTACTCATTTCTGTAACACTTTTAATATAGTGAGCTGTGGTGTGTGCATAACAACATTAATGGGAGAATTAAAGCAACTTTTAAGTTGGCTTTTAATTCATGATGAGTGAAGCTGGAAGGAAGCAATAAATGAATTGACTTCAGTACACACAACATGTTATGGAAAACTCACAAGAATGGCCAAGTGTTGGAGGAGTGTTGTATTGATCTGTAATGTACAGATATTGAAGACATTGTTCAGTCCCATAATTTTAAGTCCTAACTTTGTTGCCATTTTTAAGGTTGTTGTTTTGATCAGTGCAAGCGAAACACAATCAGGTTAACTCTTTGAACAAGCATTGTGATTATGAATCAGCTGTATTGCGAAGTCTGAAAGCAATTTCCTTTCTCAGGGAATGAAGCTTTTCAGGGACTTGGTTGAAATGTTCGTGGATGCTGGTTCTTTCAGAGAGAGGATCAGCATCTATTTATATGAGGGAGTGATAGAGGACACTATATTATGCCACACAGAAGTTTCCAGAGATTTCTTTTCAAGCCAGCTTAAGATTATCTTTAGGTTCCACACTTAGTGAAGAGGAGAAAATAATGAAGGAATTTATTTAGTAAAATTTTTTTGTATTTTTTAAAATTCTTTTCTTAATGCTATAAACTTTACTATAATAAAATTTCTTTGTTAGAGAGATTTATTTTCTGTTATAAAGGATTTAAGTTTTTATTTTTTTGGCTGAAAATTGTATTAACAAGTGTGACATTTTTGCCTGTTATTATTTGAAAATAATAATTTTGTGTTTGTGATTTATGTACTAAAATCCTATTACAACTGTTTAATGAAAAATGTCACTAAAACAAAAATATTTTTGGGTTTTGAATAACTGTCCTTTATATGTCTCATTGAATAACTTACCTTACTTCTTTAAAAGTCTTGTTGAATGGCTTCCCTTGGTACTTTGTAAGTCTCTTTGAAAAAAAAATTAGCTCTTTTGAAAAGTTCAGTAAAAAAATTATTTGTAGGCTGCATATTTCATAAAAATGTATTGGTTTAAAAAGAAAAAACTTAAGTGAAAAATCATGAATAAATTAGCAAAGGAATGAATACATACTGGTTTAGTTTCATTTTGTTATTTGTCTGAAACTCATTTTGCCTAGAATATTGTGTCGATTATACCTCGTATTGTAGCTACGGTTAAGGAAGGAAGGAAAAAGAAACAGTTTCTTTTTTCCTCAGTAATTGTTAATTCTTTTCACACAGAGAAATCAAAGAAAACCTACATGGTGTATTTAACCAATAAATAAATAGCTCAGTTAATTACTCTTGAACCATGTGAAATTAATGCTGAAACTGAAGTTGTTAACAGAATAGTTTAGGGCTAAAGCGTCAGGTTACATAAGGAGTTAACTGACATACAAGTTAGTGCAATTGCATAATTTCTGTACATAGCCAACTATTTAAGTAGTTATAAATTTGCATTGTTAAGTCTGAATATCATCATTCTTCCCTTTCTTGGTGATTCCCCCCCCCCCTCTCTCTCTCAGGGTAATTCGGGAATTTTTTTTTTTTTTGTGGCTGGTGCAGCATAAGCCTCAGGCTTCCTTGCACCATATGGCTAATAATAATAATAATATCTCACATTGTGAATTCCTTCACAATGAGTTGCCATAATATTACACTACTTCGAATAAGTAACGCTTCATCATAGGAGAAGACTATTGTTACTTATTCACAGCGGATACATCCCATCACCCATATGGCACCGTTTTGGAGCTTATTGGCTCCTCATCAGTGTGGGGGAAGGTACTCTGGTGTTGCAATGATGACAACCCAGTTGCAAAGTATAACTCCATAATATGAGAAATGGCTGACGTGAAGTAATTTAAATTAAATACTAGTTTAGGGCTAAAACCTTAGGTTACGTAGGAAATTAACTGAAGTACAAGTTAACTGAAGCACCATTTCTGTATGTAGCCAACTACTTAAGTAGTTATAAATTGGCATCATCAAGGCATATATTGGTTATTTTCTTATTTGGGAGACTGTGTTTTGTGGATGGAATTCTGCAGTATTCATGCTTAAAATATTGGAAATAGAAAATAATTGAAAGAATAAGGGAACCATAGGAAATAAATTGGCATCCCTACGGAACCTGAGGCTTCACCCCTAAACTATTCTGTAATCTAAATTACTCCACACCATCAGGAATCTCCCATTTGTTGTGGAGTTTTTTTTTTTTTTTTTTATGTGAACCCCAAACACGAGAGGTATTAGAACCTATAGTACGTAGTACCCTGCTTGAGTTGGAGGTTGAGAAGATGAAAGAAGATATTTGTTAACATTGGACTTGAACTTCTGTAGATTGTAATTTTCAGTAAATATGTATGAAGGAAGGTTGTTCCAGAAAACGGCAGTTGAATGAATAAATGAGGAAGATGAAAAGTTGGTTCTGTGAGTTTGAAGTTGGACAGTAAATGGATGTTGGCTGGTGGCGGCACGGCACGTGTTCGGACTGTTTTGAAAGAGAGAGCAGGAATTATAGAAGCCAATTCAGAAAAACAGTGCCCATGGAAGTATCTGAAGAAGAGGCATGCGGCAGAAACAGTACGTCTATGAGACAGCGAGTGGAGAGACTGTTAAAGATGAATCATTAATTAACCTAACTGCCCTCTTCTGAATGGAATCAAGAAGCCTGAGAGAGGTTTTGGGGGCACCACCCCAGATGTGGGAACAATATTCCATGCAGGGCGGATTTGCGATTTATACAGAGTGAGCAGCTGTTTGGAAGAAAAGTAATGCCGAGAGCAAAAGAGAAAACCAAGTTTTTTAGATGCAGAGGAAGCAATATTTGTAATGTGCTTGTGCCAAGAGAGATTAGAAGTCAGGGTAATCCCCAAAAGAGATATATCATTTTGCCTAGAAATCGGAGTGTCACTAAAGATAAGCATAGGAGCAGAAGAATCCTTTTTGTGAGATATAAGACAAGATTGAGTTTTAGAAGGGTTTAAATCAACTAAGTTGTCTTTGCCCCACTGGAGAATTACCTGAAGATTCGCATTTAAGGAATTGGTAGCAGATTTTCGAGAAGTTGAAGCTGATTGAGCAGGACAAGATTTCTTAAAATGGAAAGTGGAATGCAATGTGCTATCATCGGCAAAACTATGGATACGATTTCCAGTCAATGGAAGAAGGGCATTAATAAACAAGAGGAAAAGAGTGGAGGAAAGAACTGAACCTTGGGGGACACCAGCATTAGTGGAGAAGTTAGAAGACAGAGCCATCTACCATCACCCCCAGTGAGCAATCAGAGAGAAAATTGGATAACCAATTACTAAAAACAGTTGGCAAACCATAAGATGGAAGGTTATTTAGAAGACCTTTATGCCAAACACGATCAAAAGCCTTTGAGATGTCAAGAGCAGCTACTTGTGTTTCACCGAACCTTTCCATTGAATTAGTCCATAAATGGGTAACATAAGCCAGAATATCACCAGTGGATCGACACTGACGGAATCCATACTGGCCATCGTTGATCAGACAGAAGGTTTCTAGGTAGTTTAAGAGTTGGCGGTTAAGTGATTTCTCCGTTAATTTAGAAAGAGTGGAAGTAATTGCAATGGGACGATAATTGGATGGGAGGGATTTGTCACCCTTTTTAGAACTGGCTGGATATGAGCAAATTTCCAAGGAGAAGAAAAAACACCTTTGGAATAAGAAAGTGAAAAAAGGCAGCAAAGAATAGGAGCAAGTTCAGGAGCACAGGTTTTGAGAACAAGTGGAGAAATAAAATCAGGACCTGGAGCTTTCTTAGCATCAAGATTAATCAAAATCCTTCTGATATCCTTTTGATAAAAGACCACAGGAGGCATTGAATGGAGCGTGTTGGGAATGGCGGGAGGTGTTTTACCAAGATCATTAATACATGAGCTGGAAGAAAAATGGGATGCTAGCAGGTCAGCTTTATCCTTGGCTGAAGTGACAACAGAACCATCTGGTTTGGATAGAGGTGGGAGCAGAGATGGGCAAAAGTGGCGGCCAATAGCTTTGGCAAGAGACCAGAATGCTCGGCTACCATTAGGGCAAGAAGCAAGTTTTCTACTCTTAGCTTGTTCAAACTCTAGTTTGGACTGATTAATAACTGCTTTACAATTGTTGCGAGCTTTAGTGTAGGCAGAAAATGAAACTGAAGAATTAGAAACAAGCCAATTACGATATGCAACATTCTTCTCTTGAACAGCCTTAGCACATTTATTGGAAAACTAAGGTTTAGATATAGGACGGGATTTTAAAGTGGAGTGTGGGATAAAGGATTCCATTCCTGCAAGAATAATTTCACTGACACGATCTGAGCAAATGTTGACATCAGAAGTTTTGAAACAGTAATCCGACCAAGGAAAAGAAGAAAAGAAGTCTCGCAGGTCATCCCATTTTGCATTCTTGTAATGCCAAACAACACGAGGTTGGTAATAGCCATGAGATAAAGGTTCCATTGGAGAAGAGACAACCACCAAGTTGTGATCTGAAGTGCCTAAAGGAGCTCTCACTTCGACCGTGTACTTTAGCATTAGCATTAGCATTAGCATTAGTAGAGGCATTTGATGCAAGAAAGCAAGCTTATGCAGCATCAGCCAAAAAAAAAAAAAAAAAAAGTAACATAAATAAATAAAAATAACCACTTCCACTTCACCCCTCTGTTCGTTCGAAATACCTGTCCAGCTGAGCCTTAAACTTATTTAGGCTATCAACTTCCACGACAAGGGATGGAAGTCTGTTCCACCCACCAACCACCCGCTGGCTAAAGGCAAATTTCCGCACATCTATCCTACATCTGTCTTTCCTCAATTTGAATTTATGCCCTCTCAGGTGATTTTTCTGAGCTAGAGGAAGAATCCCATCAGCATTGAGCATGCTCAAACCATTCAAGGCTTTGTACACCTCTATCAGATCACCCCGCTGGTACCTAGTTTCCAGACACTGTAATTTGCAAAACTTAAGCCTTTCTTCGTAAGAGAACCCCTTTGTCCCATTCACCAATCTAGTTGCCCTTCTCTGTACTCGTTCCAGCAGCTCTACATCCTTCCTGAAATGAGGCCTCCAGGCCTGTATACAGTACTCTAGGTGTGGCCTGACCATTGCCTTATACAAGGGAATAATCACCTCCTTATCCCTGCTAGAAAAATTCCTATATATCATTGACAATACACCATGAGCTACTCTTGCAGCTCGTCTGCACTGCTCAGAGAACTTCATATCTGCCTGCACCACCACCCCCAGGTCCCTTTCATTCTCTACCACTGTCAGTGTAGTACCACAGAGTTGATACGTTGCTCTGGGGTTGCTGTTTCCCATATGTAGTACTTTACATTTGTCAATGTTAAACTTCATTTGCCACCTCGAAGCCCATCTGCTCAACCTTTCCAAATCCTGTTGCAGCAGCATAGTGTCAGTAGTGTCCTTGACAACCCTGCCAACCTTCGTATCGTCTGCAAACTTGGACATTAAGCCTGATATACCATCATCAATATCATTTATAAATACAGAAAACAATAAAGGCCCCAATACTGAACCCTGAGGGACTCCACTAATAACATTAGTCCACGATGAGCAGTGTCCATTGATTACCACTCTCTGTCTTCTCCCCCTCAACCACCCCTTTATCCATAGCAGCAACTTGCCTCCAATGCCACACTGCTCCAATTTGTGCAGCAGTCTTCCATGTGCAACAGTATCAAAAGCCTTTCTAAGATCCAAGTATATAATATCAAAGTTATTCCCTGCATCCAGTTCTTTTGTGACTGCATCATAGTATCCAATCAAATTGGTCAGGCAAGACTTCCCCTTAACAAAACCATGCTGTGTCCTAGCTATAACTGAAGTCTTGTCTAGATGATCCTGCAGTGCTTCTTTCACCAGTGCCTCCATTAATTTTCCGGGAACAGAAGTTAAACTCACAGGTCTATAATTACTTGTGTCAGCCTTTGATCCCCCTTTGTGAATTGGGGTCACATTTGCACATCTCCAGTCAATGGGTACCTCCCCTGAGTCCAAGGAAGCTCTCATAATTATGGCTAAGGGTTTGCTTACCTCCTTTGCTGCCTCCTTTAATATAACTGGATAGATCCCATCCACCCCAGGTGCCTTTCTTGTGTTTATCTTCAACAATTTCTCCTCCACTTTGCTCTCAGTTATTACAAGATTCTCTAGCTTACTGCTAGAGTTGAATACACCTCTGGCATTCCCCTCGCTGAATAACTCCTCATGTGTGAATGTCGATGCAAAATATTCATTTAGTTTGTTAGCTACCTGAGCAGGGTCATCAACAGTTGACCCATCGATCTCAAGTGGACCAATCTGATTCATCCCCTTCCTTCTAGAGTTTACATAAGTAAAGAACTCTTTGCTGTTTTTCTTCGCATCCCTTGCCAAGGATCTCTCGTAATCTGCCTTCGCCTGCCTAACCTCCTTTGTAACTTGGTTACAGATCAACTTGTATCTGTCATAGGTGTCCGTGTCACGTGTTAATTTGTATGTATCCCATGCATTTTTCTTCTCTGCCATATGCCTTATTAGTTCATCTGACAACCATTTAGGCCTAAACCTTGAACAATATTTCTTAGTTGGTATGTAAAGCCTAGTAGCTTCCACAATAAGTTCTTTGAATGCTTCCCATTTTGAATTTGCTGTTGGCAATATCATCAGTTGATCCCACTGTATAGAATTTAAATACTGTCTCAGTCCATTGTAGTCGCCTTTACGAAAGCAATACCCCTTCCCTTTACCCCTAATGGTAGTTACCTCTTTGAGTAACTCCCACTTCAGCACACTGTGATCACTGCCACCAAGTGGTTCATTTATCTGCAGATTCTTAATGCATGAAGAATCACTACTGATAATCAAATCAAGAGTATTACTCCCTCTAGTTGCCTCCCGAACATGCTGATGTAGAAAACAATCATCCAATAAATCCACAAAAGCCTTGCTACTGTGTGAGTGACCAGCCCCCAAATTCCAGTCAATATCTGGGAAATTAAAATCCCCCATTATAAGACTCTCTGATTTACTGGCCCACTCTATTTCTCCGAACAGTTTCTTATTATACTCATCAGAGTCATTAGGCCTATAGCACACTCCTACTCTCAATTTTGATCTCCCAATGCTTATGTCACACCAAACTGACTCGACACTGCACTGTCCAGCGATGTCGACTGGCTTCACTTCCTTGGATTTTATGTGTTTTTTAACTAATAGCATAACCCCTCCTCCCTTCCTATCCTGTCTATCCTTTCTGTAGACATTGTACTCCCCAAATTCCAGTTCTGCATTTCTTATATCTGTGTGACACCACGTCTCTGAAATCCCCACAATATCTGCCTTTGATGTTTTGAGCAATACCTCAAATTCATCAAATTTATTTACTAAACTCCTAGCATTGGTGTACACACAAGTATACATGCACCTGTTCTTTTTCTTAGCTACCCTAACACAACCCATGTGTTTACTTGTACCCCAATGATTCCCAGCAGTCTCTGAAATATCCTGCATCTTATTTTCCAGGCTGCAGCTCATTCCAATAGAAGCAGTGCAAGAATCACTTTCACCTCTGCCAGTGGCTACTGTTAATCTATTAGTCCTTGTATCCCCCCAATCTAGCAGTTTTCCGACCCACCTAACATTGCCTCGATAGCATCAGCAAACATTCTTGCACCCTTTCTATTTAAGTGTATCCCATCCCTGTAGAAGCAGTCTCTCCTGTTAACAAGTACAGACCAGGCTGAAAAAAATTCTACCCCTTGAGCCCTGCACAATCTTTCCAGGGCCGAATTGATTGACAGGGCTCTCATCATATACTCCCTCCTATCGTGTCTGGGCAGAATTGCAGACACTTTCAATTTCAACCCTAATTCACGGCTTTTTTTCATCAGTGACCTGTACTTGTCAAGTAATTCCGCCGGTCTCCTACTCTTAATGTACTTAGAAGGGTTGTTTGTGAGAAAAAGATCAAGCGTATTGGCTGTATTATTAGGATTGTCCGGTATTCTTGTAGGTAAATGAACAATCTATGCTAGGTCATTAGTAATTGCAAAAGCCTCAGCATTTGACCTGTTGGGTCGGTGTGACTAGAAAACGGAAGCCAGCTGGAGTTGTGAACATTAAAATCACCAAGGAAAATTACCTCAGGAAAGATGGACTGGAGAAAGTCAAGTTGCAAAGAGAGGAAGTCAAAGAGCTCCAAGTGATTAGTGGAGTTGGGAGAACGGTAGAGACAACAGATGAATTTGACACAATGAGGTAGAGAGATTTTAAGCCAGAGAAGATCAACGAGAGGAGATTCCAAATTGCCAGGTCTCTGACAGGGAATATCAGAACGAACATATGCACAAGTACCACCTTTGAGGCGAAAGGAATCATACAGCGAATAATTTGGGCATCTGAGATGAGCAGTAGTTGAATCAACCAATAAATGAGATTCTGTCAAAAAAAGTACATGGGGTTTGGCAGACTGCAAGTGGAAATGGACATCATTGAGATTAGAATTGAGACCACGTATATTTGTGAAATGAATTAGGAAGTGCTTGGGAGGTTGAGATCTGTTCTCAGATAAGCTTGCTCTATTAGTTTGACAATTCATGGTGTATTCAATAGTAAGAAAAAGTGGGTGGGACATGCTGTATGAAGTAATGAAATTTTTGGATATGGCGTACACATGGTAAGAATATACCCAGATCCTTGACATAACGTGGCCTCGACAATCTCCCCGCATACACACTACTCGGACTCCCTCCAGTCACTATCTGGCAGAGTAGAGGTAGCAAGATTATACACTAGCTGATCCGGAAGCCTCCTAGAGAGTTACCAATAGGTTCAGTCCAGTGTAATAACAAGCGGCCGGCCTGCGAACACCGTTTTAGAGCTGTACCCTCGAAATGTAAGGAATATTGGGTCTCGCCACGACGTTCATCATAACCTCAAAAGTCATCAATCATACTGCATGATGGAAGAGATAGGGAAGGGTTGACCGGAACTTAGCTCTAGAGACTAAACATGGGTTCCACCACTTCAAGCCTCCAATAAGCAAAGTGGTGGTATTTCACCGGTTGATGAGAGTCATCTACCACCTAGTACTGCCTGGTAACATAGAGGGGCGGCGTTCCTCCATGTGGTGTGGACACCACACCTCGACCCCTGCTTACGTTGGTTCACACCTGGGTGGTCACCCACCATGTACTTGTGCATGGAGGTTATACCCAGGATTGCCAACAGTCCCACCATCGTGAAGGTGCAAGCAGAAGATTTGGCTGTCACAGACCGTCCGGACTTCGCCAAAATTGGGTGCACTTGACTTGAGTGTCACCCGAATATCAGTTCCATCAGCATTTTAGACTCCCAGGTAGCAAATACAGCTTGTCTGGCATATCTGAGAGAATGTCTGTGACAACCTCAAGGACCTAAGGACCTAAGCACCACAAGTGTAACCCCAAGGAGTTACACTTCGCAACTGGGTTGTCATCATTGAAACACCAGGGTACCTGGTGTTGCAATGATGACAACCTATCCACCCATTGATGAGAAGCCAAAACTCCGTATGGGTGATGGTATCTGCTGACAATAAGTAACAATAGTCTTCTCGTATGGTGAAGCGTTACTTATTCGAGGTAGTGCAATATCGTGGCAACTCGTTGTGAAGGTATTCACAATATAGATATACTTAATGATGCCAATTTATAACTACTTAAGTAGTTGGCTACATACAGAAATGATGCAATATTTAGGTAAGTATTGCTGTTACCATATAAAAACTAATTAACAAACTAACCAAAATAAATTAAATATTAAATTTAACAATGAAAGCCTACTCTCACCTTTCCTGAGACAAGCCTCTCAGCCTCCTGTAATGCTTGTGTGATCCTGCATGAATACTGCAGAATTCCACCCACAAAACATAATCTCCCAAATAAGAAAATAACCAAAATCAAAGAAATAGAAAAGATTTGAAAGAATAAGGGAACCATAGGAATGATTTTTTTTTTTTTTTTTCTTTTCCTTTTTAGGGAAGCACCATACCATTGATCCCAAAAGGTTGTATTTCCATAGTGGGTAGTTGGTTGGTGTAACAGACTTCCATCCCTTGTCATGGAAGTTGATAGTCTAAGTAAATTTAAGGCTCAGCTGGACAGGTATTTCGAACGAACGGAGGGGTGAAATGAGAGATTTTTTTTTTTTTGGCTAATGCTGCATAAGCTTGCTTTCTTGCATCATATGCCTCTACTAATGCTAATACACATGGTATGTAATGATAGTATAATATGAAACAGGTGATTATTTGGTGTTCATTTGTTCAACTTTTTAAATTTTTAAATTTAAAAATTTGTGAAAATTTAATTTTAGATTTCAGTAAAATAAAATTTTCAAAATAAAAAATAATACAAAAAAATAATGAAAACACTCAACATTGTGTTATTAGTTTCGTTATTTTTTAAAACAATTTCACTGTTTTTTTTTTTTTTTCCAAAAATAATGTTTTTAAAACTATTTAATTGTGTATGGGATTTTTAGTATGTATTTTTTTCAGAAATAATTAATTTATTATTACTTAATTAGCAAGTTAAGTAGTGATAAAATAATTAATAGATTAATTAATGAAAATTTACTATAAATTTTATGTATTGTACTTTGTTTTTTGTTAATTAAAATGCTTTCAAAATTATAGTCTTTATACAAATATGTTTACTTTTGCCTATGTTGATCTCTGTTTATTTATTATTAATTTTAAAGTAAATGTTTAAGTGAAATAAAACAGAACTTTCTTTTTCTATATGTTAGAAAACTGTGGCAGAACTTATTTGAACTAAGAGTGATTCTTTTAAAATAATTTTTTGTGGTATTCATTAAAATGAAATTTCAATAGAAAGTCCCTGAGAAGTTTGTTTTAATGGGATTTTATGTAGTGTGTGTGTGTGCATGTGTGTTTGTAATTATTAGTACTTTTAATATACAATATTTTTCTTTTTAGCTATCAGAAAGCTTGGAGAGATTATGTTAAGTTTCGTCATTTATTAGCCAATAAACCAAAAGTAGTCCCAGCAGATAAAAATAAATTGCTCCAAAAAGAGCTGAAATTGCAAGAAATGAGAATGAAAAAGTAAGAAAATATGTATTTCTCATAGAGATTTATTGAATGATTTATTGTCATTTTACTACCATGGTATATTATTTTCTTTTTTAATCAATTCAATACTGTATATACTTCTCTGTATTCTCTCTCTCTCTCTCTCTCTCTCTCTCTCTCTCTCTCTCTCTCTCTATATATATATATATATATATATATATATATATATATATATATATATTATTTAATTGTGTATGGGATTCCATTAATTGCCAGGTTCCAAAGTTTCGATTAACTTGTCAATGTTCAGAAAGATTAAAATTAAAAGATACGACAAAGTAATAAAGAGTTTAAGGCAGAAAAATTTTAATCTTCCTTAAATAAGAATTAATATGCTAAAAAGTTTTATGAAATTCAAATTTCTAAAGTCAACTTTTAACAACCAGAATCCTTTAACTTGTTGGTAAATGTATGATACCTTTAGACAGGTTTAAAAAATTCTTCTTGGACTTCACTTTGTCATTTTACTTTGTTTATGAGAAAAAATATATATATATTCCCCTTACCTTCTGCAATATATTCTTGATACTGGCCTTGGATGTATGTTAGAGTTGTTGTTACCTTTATTAAGAATTACTTTTTTTTTTCCACACTTCACCTGATCCAATCCTTGTTTGAGATTGCATTCAAAGACTTCATTTTCAGCCTCTTCACCTGACCCAATCCCTGTTTGAGATTGCATTCAAAGGAGCACCTCCATAGCCAGGTTGGAAGGAGCAGCAGTGCGTAGCACACGCTTCTTGATTATACCAGTGTTCGAGCCCGTCACCACCAAATACGGAGGATGCGGAAAGGTCAGGGAATGACCACCGCATATCCCCGGAGTAATATGGCCTTAGTTGCTCCTAAAAACCAAATAACAATAACAACAGCATTCAAGACTTCATTTTCAACCTGAGTAACAGGAATATAAATTCCACCATAGCTAATACCCAATACAGGCACTCCCTGGCTTACATAATACTCGACTTACAGAAATTCAACTTTACGTAAGCTTTTGCCAGCCGGTGCAAACTTAAAAAAATCATGGAAACGTATTTTGCGTCCCGTAGTAATAAATGGAGGTATCGTGAAAATATTGTAATGTGAACCCAATAACACATTGTGTGGGTTTTTTTTTTTTTTTTTTTTTGGTAATTTGCTCCAAGACCTCATAAGTTGAAATTTTTGTTATATAACTAAGCAATTTATCTCTCTAAAATGTCATTTTTATAATGGAAATTGCACTACACTTTCATTGTTATCATATGTTCTGTTATAAGAATCAATTTTGAACACCTTTGTTGATAATTTTCTAAAACACATTTCTGGAGGTCACTACCATAAAACAATAAAAACAGTTTGCACTTTCTGGTTTATTGGGCTTTTCTGTTAGCGCAATCTATTATAAACAGGTAGTAAACTCGATCTTATTTTGATAATACTGGAATTCTGTGGGTTTTTACTTTATGGTGAAATGAATTCCCCTTCACTGAAATCTTCAATCATATAAAAAACAAATAAATTTCCAGAATCTTCTCTTCATTCCTATTTACTTATTACAATGGTGAGGGGAAAGGGACCAATGGAAAGTGCAATTGCTGGAAGTGCTAGGAAACAAAACAAAATTGATTTAGAAATGAAGATGATTAAGAAGTATGAAGTAGATCAAAGTTTGTCATTTATTGCATGGAATTAGGTCTCACTGCTTCAACAGTGAATACTATTTTAAAGGACAGTGCATGTATAAAAGAACATGTTAGAGATCAATGCATTTATGATCAACAGTGATCACAAAACAGCATTCAGGTGCTATATTGAAGATGGAAAAGCTATTAATAATATGGATGGAAAATCAGATTCAGAAGCAAGTGCCCCCGAGTCCAATGGCCATTCAAGAAAAAGCAAGAAGTAATTATGAAGATATCAAGGATAAGTATGGCAAACCCCAAGCCAAGTTTATGGTAAGCAATGTGTGGTTTAATAGGTTCAAGCATTGCACTGGTTTCCAAAACATTAAAGTATGCGGTAAAGTCGCCAGTGCCGATTCTGCAGCTGCAGAGAAATTTGCGATGTATTGGGAAAAACCCCTTCTAAATCTCCACAGTCCTGAACTTCCGCAACAGTGTGCTTATGAGCTGGAGAGTTAATTCTGGCAATGATGCTCAAAAAGTAAAACTTGCCAATGTTATGCCTGTCTCCTCTCTCTTTTTGTAATTTTATAATTTTTTACATTTTTGTAATGAGATAAAAAAAAAAACGTAAATAATTCTATTTACATGTTTGTCGAACATTTCTTTTTTGCTTCAATCAAATTCAGTGCATGGTTGTTGAGTGCTGCATAAGCATTTAGAGAATTCCGACTTACGTAAAATTTGACTTATGTAGAGTTATAAATGTGTTAAGATTTCGTATTATGACTGCATAATTATTATTCTTCTACAGCACATATAAAATAATCAATTTATTTTACCTGGAAGTATGCTGGATTCTGTGCTAGACTTGTTTGTGAAATTTGTGAACCAAGCAGATGTAGAATGCTGTGGAGGTTGGTTATAAAAGGTCAAAAATAAGGTTTCAGCAATTCAATTAGTAACTTCCCTTCCTGTTGATACACTTTTTTATTTATATCTTTCCTTTATATATTCAATTTTTTCAGTCAAAAGATTGAAGATTTGATAACCTATACACAAAATAGTAAAAAAGGCATGGAAACTCTTTTATCCATTTTACACTGCTGATTTAATTGTTATTATCATACTTTTAATATAATGAAATACTAGGGGGCTCCGCCCCCTGCTCACTGCGCTCACTTTTTTTGATAAAATAAAATAAAATACTTACAGAAGCTTTCGACTCTGTGTGTGTGTCTCTTCCTCAGCTATGAATACTTAAATACATTACTATATCTATATAATATCGGTGTAGATACACCATAGACAACTCTTAGAAAGACTACGATCATAGTGTGAAAAGCATCATTTCATCTCTATCTCATATTGTGCTCATCCTTCACAACGAGTTACCTTGTATTGCACTACTTCGAATAAGTAACACTTCACTAATAGAGAAGACTGTTGTCACTTATTCTCAGTGGGCACCATCACCCGGCCAGATGGCACTGTTTCAAAGCTAGTTGGCTTTTCATTGATGGATACCTTTCACAATATGATTGTAGTTTTTCTCTATGTAAGAGTTGTATATGGTGTATCTACACTGATATTATATAGATATAGAATCTTAAACTCTTAAAATGTTATGCCTTGTTGGTTTTAGTTTATTTAAATAAATATGTTACATATGGAAATCAAGAATGGTACTGCATGGTCATGTTAGATAAACATAGCGCGTGACCACGCTTAAACAGAAGTTTGTTTTACCACAGTAAAACAAGCTTCTGTTACGGATTTTTGTATTTTATTATTATTAGCCATATGGTGCAAGGAATCTTGAGGCTTATGCTGCACCAGAGAGAGAGAGAGAGAGAGAGAGAGAGAGAGAGAGAGAGAGAGAGAGAGAGAGAGAGAGAGAGAGAGAGAGAGAGAGAGAGAGAGAAGTAGAAGGGAATCACCAAGAAAGAGAAGAATGATGATATCCAGCCCAGGACATTTTATGTTACGTATTACCACGTAACCTGCATCTCTCTTCTCCCATTCGCTGAATAAATATCATTAAGAGGGAAATTATTTTAAATGTATAGAAAGAAATGTTACTTCTACCAATGAGACAGTCAAAATAAGTAAAGTTTAATTAAAAATAAATTAAGTGCACTGATGCTGATAGATAAAATAATACACTATATATAAATTTTAAAATCAGTTTTTGCAGTGTATTTATTTTTAATAAACTACTTATTTATTTTTTACTGTCTTGCTGATAGAAACAATGTTATTTCATTATTGACTATTCAAAGCCTCTTCTCTAATATACTCTTAATATCCTGATTCACACTATTAGTTAGCCATTTCTGCAAATGCATCAGTTACTTAGAATTAATTACAAATGCATCAGTTTTGAATTTAAAAATTAACTCATTAAAAATCACAAAAAAAAAAAAAAATTCAAACCAGTCTACAGTATTAAACAGTTAAAAAAAAAATTCAAACCAGTCTACAGTATTAAACAGTTAAAAAAAAAAAAAAAAGCCGAGGTGTAGTAGATATGAGTTATTCTTATTTTCAAGGGATTAATTGATTTATTTTTGTGTACAGTTGTTTAACTTACATAAAAAGGTTGTACAAGTGTAATATTACTCATTACATTATTATTCATAAGAAATAGGAGGAAAAAAAGTTATATTTGAGTCTGCGTAGTGAGAATATTGTCGATAAGGACTGATTAAGTAGAACATTTTTGTTTCATTAAATGCCACATTTGTAGCAAACTGTAAAGAATTTTATATAAAATTTCATTCACAGATTATTTTAATTTGTTGATGTATGTCTCTCTATTATACCCTGCCACCATTACGTTGTATCAATACAAGGATGTTCAAATTCTGCTGCCATTATTATAGTATTGATATAAGCATTACTTGGAGATTTTCAAGGTAGTTTTATAGCAGTGTAACAATATCAGAAGTGTTTTTGTTAGGACTATAAAGTAAATTTATAGCACTACAGACTTGATTTTATAGAGTAGCATTATCACGTAATATGTAACTTAATGCTAAACAGCATAGTTTGTACTGCTGTCAATAAGCAGAATTAGTGTAGCATTATTATTTTTGTATTTCTTTGTTTCATGTGTTGTATTTAAATTAAATTCAGACTAAAATCATGCCTCATACTAGAGCAGCAAAGCAAACTAGTGGGAATTTTTTGGTTTCAGGAGAACTTTCAAGGGCAGTTCTCCAAATCACGATTATGTAATATGTGTTTTACCTGTGTGATCTTTGCAAGGCTATCTTTAGCATGACATCATACAGCATTGGGGTTAACTTTGTCTATTCATTACAAAGAGCATGGGGAGATTAAGTGCAACTTCAGTGTTCTGATGAGCTTATATGAGGGCTTGAAGAATAGGATTTATGCCCTCAGAGGATTAAAAGAGAGGGCTCATCAAGCATTCAGCTTCCCAGCCTGGTGAAAGAGGTAATGCAGGACCATCTAGACAGGAATTCAGTTATACTGCAGTCACAGCATGGATTTATTAAGGGGTGATCTTGTTTGACCATTCTGACTGGATATTATAATACAGTAATGAAAGAACTGGATGAAAAAATAATAATTTTGACATCATATACTCAGATTTTAGAAAATCTTTTAATACTATTGCACATAAAAGACTTATACAAATTGGAGTGTGGCATTAAAGGCAAGTTACTGCTTCGGATAAAGGGATGGTTGAGTGTAGAAGACAGAGAATGGTTATCGATTGATGCTGCTCTTTTTGGATTAATGTTAATAGTGGAGTACCCCAGGGTTCAGTGATGGGCCTGTTGTTGTTTTCTATATTTATTAATGCTATTCATGAAGGTATATCAGCCATAATTTGGAAACGTTATGAAGATTGGCTGGATGGTTAAGGACAGTAACCAGGGTATGCTACTGCAGCAAGTTCTAGACAAATTGGCTGAGCAGTAACATTTCAGATTTAATATTGACAAATGCTACTACAAATGGGTAGTAATCCCAGATTAACATATTGACTGTATGCTACCACACTTAGGGTAATGGAGAATAAAGAGGACTTGGAGGTAATTGTGCATTAAAATATGAAGTTCTCTAAGCAATGTGCAAAGGCTGACAGGGACAGTTCATGGGGTTTTGTCAATGATATACAGGAAATTTGCTAATAGGTATAAGGTGATTATCCCATTATATAAGGCCATATCATGAGTACTGCATACAGATCTGTAAGCTTCATTTTAAGAAGAACACGTATCTGTTGTGTGGGTGCAGAGAGAAAGAACAAGATTAGTGATGGGAGCGAAGGGTGCTCTTACCAGGAAAGCCTTTATTTCTGCAAACTAACATCTGGTGATATCTCTGAGGAAATCTGATTGAGGTGTTTAAGGCTTTGAATGGATTAAATAAGCACAATGCTCATGGAATCCTTCTCTTACTCAGACTACACGAGGGAGTATAAATTCAAATTGTAGGAAAGATAGTTGCATGACGGATGTGCAGTAATTTGCCTTTGGCAAGTGGGTAGCTGATTCTTGGAACAAGCTCCTACCTGTTATTGCAGAGGTGGGTAGTTTGAATAAATTAAGGTAAGAACTAGATTGTTAGAAGAGGAGATGTACCAGTTATGTAGGAAGTGTTCTGTCCTCCCTGGCTGATGCTGTGAAGCTTGTTTTCTTGCACCATTTGCAAGAAAGACTGAATACATACCAATGTTTATTTGAATTTGCTTTTTACTTCCAGCTTAATTTGTGGTGTGCAACATTCATTTACACTTTAAGAGATAGAGGTTATAAATACATTGTCAGTTTTGTACTTTCTTGTTTTTTTGTTTTTTTTAAAGTCTTAGAAACTTTTGATCATGATCATATGAGCAAAAATTATTGGCTATTACATTTTAATTAAATTTATAATATACAGTCGGTCCTCGTATAACACGTGTTTGCATTACACGAATTCGATCATACACGATTTATAAATAGGGGAACATTATCTTATATAACACGAACCGAATTCGCTTATACACGATTCGCCTTTGTGTTTACAAGAAATGGCAGTCGAATGCGGAATCACCCCAACCGAACGCAACACGATAGGAACGAAGAAGATTCTGAAAATGTATTTATGTGTTTTATATCAGTGAAGGGGAAACACATTTCACCATAATAACGTAAAAACCAACACAATTCCAGCTATCGATATAATCGCAAATGCAATTAGATGGAGTTTACTACCAGTTTATAACAGATTCCACTAGCAGAAACGCAACTGGAAATTGTTTTTATTGTTTTATGGTAGTAACCCCCAGAAATGTGCTTTAGTAAAATGTGAGGCGTTAATAGTGTATCTCGGCCTTTACGGTGTTGTTTATTCAGTTGCTACACGCGCGCGCAGCTTTGTTTCTGTGTATCAAGCGTGCCACCTCGTTTGTAATTGTGCTTTATTCCCTAAAAATTAGTAAAATACTTAAAAGGTGTGAAAAGGAAGCGTCCTGGCTAAGACACTGCAGATTCAGAGAGAAAAAAAAAGAAGCAATATCGATAAACAGAGGCGGACTGGGTCAAAAATTCTTACCCGGGAAAATTTATAGTGGCCTCATACTACGGTTTATGGCCAAAATCACACCGGCCTCCGGCCCACCGTGGTTTCCCCCGTAAGGCTTATGGCCAGTCCGCTTCTGTTGATAGAGAAAAAATATGAAATCGTGAAACGCTTTGAGCGAAATGAAAGACCATGTGATATTGCACGTGCTACAGACCTAAATGAGGCAACGCCGAGAATTACAAAGAACGCAGAGAAAATAAAAACAACTTTCGTAGCGGAAACAACTCAAAGTGTAATTAAAATCCATTAAATTAAGACACAAAGAATTGGAAGAGATGGAACGGCTGTCATCTCTTTGGATAGAAAATCAAACAAAAAGCAAGTTTGCTTACGATAGAAGCAAAAGCATTAGCAATATTTTATTACGACTTACGTATTATAATTTATACTTACGTATTATAAAATACGTAAGTATTTTATTACGACTATTTTATTTAATATAATAAATTTTTTACGAATAAAATACGTATTTTATCCGTAAAAAATACTTTTTCAGTATTAAAAAATACTAAAAATACTTTATTATAATATAATATTATTTTTATTACGTATTTTAATCATTATAAAATACGTAAGTATTTTATAACGATTAAAATTACCCGATTATTTATTGTGTTTGGTAATGTTTTGGTTCCAAATGTGTGTTCAATCTTGGGTGGTCGGCACCTAACCCTACTTTTCCCATAGGGCCTGTTGTTTATATTGCACGATTTTGCATTGCACGAGGGTTTCTAGGAACGCAACTATCGTGCTATACGAGGACAGACTGTACTGCTAAAAGGGAAATATGGTGCCTGTCAACTTTTACAGTCCCCCCCTCCATAAAATTTACTGAAAAGCTTTTCACATTAAGCTTCTTTTTACAAAATATGTTTTTAAGCGAAAATACTCTTACCATTATGAAATTATTAGGTACTGGAAAATTGCTTGAGAGGCCTTCATCCTGCAGTGGATTGAGAATGGCTGAATAAACAGCAAATAAAATTTTCTGTTTATTCTATATCATAAAAAAGAATGATATGATTCATAGCTTATGCTTATGAACCTTATCATAAGCAAAAAAATAAATAAAGTGGATGAAACAAGATATACATACAAGTATACAATACGTATATCTTGTTTACAGTTGGAATATCAAGATGCAATCTAAGAATAGTTGACATACTGTATACATATATACACTATGTCAACTATATTCCTAGGTTGCATCTTAATTTAATATGGCAGCATTTTGTTTGGGTTGAGTTGAGCATCAGAGGAAGATTTTTTTCTTAATTCTTTTAACCCTTGTTTGTTTTTTAAGCTGCACTCTGTAACTAGATCAATTTCCATAAAAACTTAAATGCCATATTCTCATGTTTAAGTTACTAAGAGTCATTACTGTCTTTTCTATAACGTCATTGTCATTGATACAAGGAGATTGAATGAGGTCTTTATGGTCTCCTTTTTAACTCCTCCATGTGTGACTGAAATAGCTTCTTAACATTATTATGCTGCATATCAAAGAGCTCATTGCCTTCCAGACATTTTGATATTTCTATAATATTATAGCTGAGCAGCATCTGAAAGAATTTTTCCAAGTCCATCCAAGTCCTAAATTTTTCAATGCATGTTCATCATTGGTGACTTTTCTAATTTATGTAATCTACAATGTTGCAATTTTCCCAGTGCTGTGCTGTATAAGCTCTCGTTCAGATTCTCCCATGGACAAGGATTCAGCTTGTAGTGTTGTGTGTGTGTGTGTGTGTGTGTGTGTGTGTGTGTGTGTGTGTGTGTGTGTGTGTGTGTGTGTGTGTGTGTGCGCGTGTGCGCGATGATTGCGAACACTTGATTCTTGCAGTGTTGTGCTGTAAAAGCTCTGATGCAGATTTTCCCATGGGTGGGGATGCAGCATTTAGTGGGGTGTGTGTGTGTGTGTGTGTGTGTGTGTGTGTGTGTGTGTGTGTGTGTGTGTGTGTGTGTGTGTGTGTGTGTGTGTGTGTGTGTGTGTGTAAATATATGATGAATTCTAAATTTTTCAACATGCATTCATCATTGGTGACTTTATCTCATCAATGGTATATTTTGTAATTTATGTTATCCGCAATGTTGTAATTTTCCCAGTGCTGTGCTGTAAAGGCTCTCATGCAGATTCTCCCATGGACAGGAATTCAGCATTTAGTGTTGGATGTATGTGTGGAAATAGACAATGAATTACGATGATTGTGAACACCTGGTTTCAACAGAAGTCTCCTGTAGACAGCAAACAAAGCATGGTCAGAAACCAAATTAACTATGTTATGATTAACCAATATTTCCAGGGAAGTGTTAAGAGCACCAGGAGATATTCTAATGTAGATGTTGATTCTGACCACAATGCAGTCATAACTGGGATAAAACTGAGATTGAAGGCTATTAGGAAAAAGCAAACAATGAAGAAAGTTGACTTAGAGAAGTTAAAATCCAGAAACATATCAGGTAATAAAAAAATGCCTTAATGAAAGAATGCAGCCCATCCATATGCAGGAGGAGAGGGAAGTGGAAGAACTTTGGAAGAGTTTTAAATCTGTTCTGACTCAAGTGAGTTTGGGGGCTCTAGGTTATAAGAAATGTCTGAAGAAAGAATTGGATGATGGATGAAATTTTGATACTCACGGAGCAGTGTAAAGCATTTAAGAAAAGCATTTAAAACCATCATATCACATAAAAATGCGAAGAAATAGAAGCACTGCAAGAAAAGCATACTGATTTAAATCTTCACAAAAATATTAAGGAGAGTTTAGGAATTAATTAAGAAACATCTGACTTCAGTCTGAAACGACAAAGGTGAGATTATTATGGAAGAATCTGGGAAAAACTGTAAGAATGCAATGGTAGTACCATCCATCCTTAAGATCCAAGTTGGAGAGGTGATTAAATCAGCAAAGAAGGGAAAAGCCAAAGAATCTGATGACATCTCAGTGGAAGTAGCCAACTTGCTTGACTACAAAAAATTGACATTCTTGTTAAATTATTTAACAGAATTTACGAGACTGGCAACATCCCTTAGAACTGGCTGATATCATTCATAACTCTTCCCAAAAAAATTATACACCAGGACTTGTAGAAACTGTAGACTAATTAGCTTGATGAGCCAAGTCCTACAAATGTTCCTAAAATAATTGAAAATTGGGTATTCAGGAATTGTAAGGAGTTGACATACAATGCGCAGTTTGGATTTTGGGACGGACTAGGTACAAGAAAAGCACTGTTTTTTTGCTCTGGTCATGATGCAAAGGTGCAGAGAACAAATCATTGCTCATATTTATTTTATTAACTTTGAGAAAGCTTTTGATCAAGTCCCACACACCAAATGCAGGCCTTGATGAAAAGGACATCTGAATAATCAGGAACTTCTACTGGTACCAAATGGCATCAGTTGATGGAAGAAAGACAAAAACAACATCAACATTGAAGCGAGACAATGATGTGTTTTCTTCCCCCTATACATTTACTCAGATGTCATTTTCAAGAGAGTAAAATGAAATATCTGTCACTTGTAGAGTGATTAACAACCTTTGCTATGCAGATGACATTGTACTTTGTACAAATAATATGCAGGACTTAGATACTCCCCAGTCATGTGAATGAGGAAAGTGAAAGGATGGCCTCGATATTAATGTCAGCAAGGTACTTAATGAGGTCAATGCCAACAGCTCCTTTCATGTTAAACAGAAGGCTAATAGAGGGAGTCAACAAGTTTAAATAACTTCTCGATTCTCTCTGGATTAATGACAAAAATTAACAAGGTATGGAAATACAAGACTAGGTGTAAGGACGTAGACTTCCTGAGCTCCTGCAAACGGATAAGTTTTCTTAGAAATTTATTGTATTTTTGATTAATTTGTGTTTTACTTATATATTAAATAAGCTTAATAGCATTCGTTAGCTTATTTTTTAAATTTAGCTAGTGATTTTGTAAGTAACAACTTGCTACTCATACTGCTATTGTATCAGTGTTTTGGCACTAATATGGTAGCACATACCCAGTAGCACAGAAGAGTAGTAGGGCTTTAATTGAAATAAATAAGTAGTTTGAAGGTTTTAATCACTTTTTGGGCAATATCTTTGGAATTTAGCTAAGAATATAACTATTTTAACATTGTGATTGTTACAGTATAGCGTAACTTGATAGTGTAATACGTATCACTGCAATAGCTTAGTATAATATTGTATTTTCAGGTATAGTATATTATAATCAATTAATCAATTAAATTTATTAAACTTATTAATTAATTAAATCATATTTAAATGGAAATCTTGCCCCAGACTAGAGCAGCAAAGCAATGGGCACAATGTAGTGGGAGTGCTGTGGCTCAGGTAAGAACCAAAGGAGGCATTTCTCCAACACATCACAGCCTAAAAAAATATGCAACTTGTGAAATGTTTGAGGATCTCTATGGAACAGGACATGATCTAGCCAAGGATGACTAGATCATGTCCATAAGGCACCAACTCAGTGTTCTGATTGGCATCTATAAGAGTTTGAAGGGTAGGGTAGATGCCCTTGAAGGAATTAGAATGGGTGGCCCATCAAGCTCTCAGCTGCCCATCTTAGAGATCACTCTTGGGCATCAGGTAATACAGTGGCAATCTTCAGGGCAGAATGCACTGGTTCCACAGGAGCTAGTTATTGTCGGTGACACTATTTTCAGGGAGACTAGAAATATATTGGGCAAAAAAGGATAGGTGGAATAGGACCAGAGTATATCTGCCAGGGGCAGATATACCCTGGTTAATAACGTAGATCAGATATCATCTTTTAAGAGCACAAAGGGTGATATCGTTGTACACGTTGGCACTAATGACATTGAGTAAGAGATCTGCGGACTTACTTAACAAGTACAGGTCAACGTTGAAAAAAAGTCGCGAGTTAGAGACTTTTTTTTTTCAACATTGACACGTTTATATGGTGACATGGCAGAAAGTGTCAAAATTGACAATTGAAAATGTCAACATTCACATGTTGACATGACAGACAGTGTCTGCAATTCTGCCCAGACATAATAGCAAGGAGCCTTGTTGATCAATTCGGCCCTGGAGAGATTGTGCAAGGCTCATAGGGTAGAATTTTTTCAGCATGGTCTGTGCATGTTAACAGGAGAGATTGTTTCTACAGTGATGGGATACACTTAAGTAGAAAGGGTGCAAGAATATTTGCTCAGGTTATTGAGGCAGTGTTAGGTGGGTCAGAAAACTACTAGCTTGGGCGGAGGGATTCACAAACTATTAGCATTAGCAGAGGCATACAATGCAAGAAATCAAGCTTATGCAGCATCAGCCAAAAAAAAAAAACCCGCTCCCATTTCACCCCTCCATTTGTTCCAAATACCTGTCCAGCTCAGCCTTAAATTTATTAGGCTATCAACTTCCACAAAAAAAGATGGAAGTCTGTTCCACCAATCAACTACCCGCTGGCTAAAGACACATCCTAAAACTGTCTTTCCTCAATTTGAATTTATGCCCTCTCAGGTGATTATTCTGAGCAAGAGGAAGAATTCCATCAGCATTGAGCATGCTCAAACCATTCACGGCTTTATACACCTCTATCAGATTGCCTCGCAGGTGCCTAGTCTCCAGACACTGTGATCTGCAAAACTTAAGCCTTTCTTCGTAAGAGCAACCCTTCATTCCATTCACTGATCTTGTTGCCCTTCTCTGTACTCCTTCCAACAGCTCTACATCCTTCTTAAAATGATGCCTCCAGACCTGTATATAATACTCAAGGTGTGGCCTGACCATTGCCTTATACAAGGGAATAATCACCTTCTTATCCATACTAGAAAAATTCCTGTATATCATTGAAAAGACACCATGAGCTACTCTTGCAGACCATCTGCACTGCTCAGAAAACTTCATATCTACCTGCACAATTACCCCCAGGTCCTTTTCATTCTCTCTACCACTGTCAGTGCAGTACCACAGAGTTAATACGTTACTCTGGGGTTACTGCTTCCCATATGTAGTACTTTACATTTCCTGAAAAAGGCCTCTGAGGTTGGGCAAATTCAAGTTTCCGCTTCTAGTTCAGACCATGTGCCGACTGCACCACGTGTATAAGTACCGTGAGCCTGTTATATATGCGTGCTGCAGGAAGTTTTGTTACTGCTGAGGAAGGAAGCCGATGCTTCCGAAAGCTCCAGAGATTTTATCTTTTTTATTGCTTTTAATCCAGTTTATTTTAGTGTATTTTATCGCAAGGATTTTATCACAGTTTTAATGTGTTTTTCACATGTACATAATTTAATTTAATATAACAGCACTTTTTGTAAATATTTATTTTATTTTATTTTAATTTGTAAATATTTTAGTTACAGTAAAATACTTATTCTTATGGTTGGTGTATGTGCTGATTTATTGCAAAAATACTTTACATTTGTCAATGTTAAACTTCAATTGCCACCTCTCAGCCCATCTGCTCAACTTTTCTAGATCCTGTTGCAGCAGCAAACTGTCATTAGTGTCCTTAACTACCCTGCCTACCGTCATATCGTCTGCAAACTTGGACATTAAGCCTGATATACCATCATTAATACCATTTATAAATACAGAAAACAATGGACCCAACACTGAACCCTGAGGGACTCCACTAATAACATTACTCCATGAAGAGCAGTGTCCATTGATTACAACTCTGTCTTCTCCCACTCAACCATCCCTTTATCCATAGTACCAATTTGCCTCCAATGCTACACTGCTCCAATTTGTGCAGCAGCCTTCCCTGTGCAACAGTGTCAAAAGCCTTTCTAAGATCCAAGTATATAATATCAAAGTTATTTCCTGCATCCAGTTCTTTTGTGACTGCATCATAGTATCCAATCAAATTGGTCAGGCAAGACTTCCCCTTAACAAAACCATGCTGTGTCCGACCTATAACTGAAGTCTTGTCTAGATGATCCTACAGCGCTTCTTTAACCAGGGCCTCTATTGATTTTAATTTTCCTGGAACAGAAGTTAAACTAACAGGTCTATTACTTGTGTTGCCCTTTGATCCTTCTCTGTGAATTGGTGTCACATTTACACATCCCCAGTCCATGGGTACCTCCCCTGAGTCCCATGAAGCTCTCATAATTATGGCTAAGGGTTTGCTTACTTCCTTTGCTGCCTCATTTAATATAACTGGATAGATCCCATCCGTCCCAGGTGCCTTTTTTATGTTTATCTTCAACAATTTCCCTTCCACTTTCCTCTGAATTATTACAAAATCATCTAGCTCACTGCCAGAGTTTGATTTACCTCTGGCATTCCCCTTCCCAATAACTCCTCATGTGTGAATGTAGAGGCAAAATACTCATTTAGTTTGTTAGCTACCTGAGCAGGATCATCAACAGTTGAACCATCAATATCCAGTAGACCAATCTGATTCATCCCTTTCCTTTTAGAGTTTACATAGGTAAAGAACTCTTTGCTGTTTTTCTTTGCATCCTTTGCCAAAGATTTCTCATAATCTGCCTTTGCCTGCCTAATCTCCTTTGTGACTTGGTTACAGACCAGCTTATATCTATCATAGGCTTCCATGTCACCCATTAATTTATATGTATCCCGTGCATTTTTCTTCTCTGCCACATTGTATCATTAGTTCATCTGACATCCATTTAGGCCTAAACCTTGAACAATATTTCTTAGTTGGTATGTAAAGCCTAGTAGCTTCCAAGATTAATTCTTTGAATTCCTCCCATTTTGAATTTGCCGTTGGTAACATCAGTTGGTCCCACCGTATAGAATTTAAATACTGTGTCAGACCATGGTAGTCGCCTTTACGGAAGCAAAAACCCTTCCTCTTTACCCCTGATGATACTTACCTCTTTGAGTAAATCCCACTTCAGCACACTGTGATCACTGCCACCTAGTGGTTCCTTTATCTGCAGATTCTTAATGCATGGAGAATCACTACTGATTATCAGATCAAGAGTATTACTTCCTTAGTTGCCTCCCGAACATGCTGATGTAGAAAACAGTCATCCAATAAATCCACAAAAGCCTTGCTAGTGTGTGAGTGACCAACCCACAAATTCCAGTCAATATCTGGGAAATTAAAATCTTCCATTATAAGACTCTCTGATTTACTGGTCCACTCTATTTCTCTGTACAGTTTTTTATTATACTCACCACAGTCATTAGACTCTGGTGAGTATAATAAAAAACCTGTAACACACTCCAGCAAAGTCGACTGGCTGCACTTCCTTGGATTTTATGTGTTTCTTAACTAATAGCATAACTCCTCCTCCCTTCCTATCCTGTCTATCCTTCCTGTACACATTGTGCTCCCCAGATTCCAGTTCTGCATTCCTTATATCTGTGTGACACCACGTCTCTGATATCCCAACAATATTTGTCTTTGATGTTTGGACAAATACCTCAAATTCATCAAATTTATTTACCCAACTCCTAGCATTAGTGTACACATAAGTATACATGCATCTGTTCCTATTCTTAGCTACCCTAACACAACCCATGTGTTTACTTGTACCCCAATGACTCTCAGCAGTCTCTGAAATACTCTGCATTTCCAGGCTGTTGCTCATTTAATATTAGTCGTGTATCTCCTCAAACTAGCAGTTTTCCGACCCACCTAACACTGTCTCGATAGCATCAGCAAATATTCTTGCACCCTTTCTATTTAAGTGTATCCCATCCCTGTAGAAGCAGTATCTCCTGTTAACAAGCACAGACCAGGCTGAAAAAAATTCTACCCCTTGAGCCTTGCACAGTCTTTCCAGGGCCAAATTGATCGACAAGGCTCTCATCATATACTCCCTTCTATCGTGTCTGGGCAGAATTGCAGATACTTTCAAATTCAACCCTAATTCATGGCTTTTTTTCAACAGTGACCTGTACTTGTTACGTAATTCTGCTGGTCTCCTACTCTTAATATGTGTACAACAATATCACCTTTTGTGCCCTTAATAGATGAACAGTAGCCACAGGCAGAGGTGAAAGTGATTCTTGCACTGCTTCTATTGGAATGAGCAGCAGCCTGCAAATCAAGGTACTGGGGATATCAGGGACTGGTGGGGAGTCATCACGGAACAAGTAAATACATGGGCTACGTTAGGGTAAAGAGTAAGAATAGGTGCGTGTACTTGTGTGTACACCAATGCTAGGAGTATAGTAAATAAATTTTATTAATGTGAGGTGCTGGTCAAGACATCAAAGGCAGATATTGTTGGGATATCAGAGACGTGGTGTTGCAAAGATATAAGGAATGCCAAATTGGAATTTGGGGTCTATCCTTTCTCTATAATGTGTACAGATAATATAGAAAGGGAGGATATTGCTGTGGTGGTTGCCTACCTCCATTAGGAGATGGCACATGGAGAAGAGATATAATAAATGTAATGAAGTGACTTTGTGTTAACAAAAAAAAAAAAGAAAAAACAGTTCAGATGAACTGTTTGTAGCATCTCGGGTGACTGAGTCGATTGTCAGTGAGTAGTGCTTTAGAGATTAGTTGTTTTCTTGCAAAATAACGTTGCAGTTAGACCCAAAGACTATGGAGATGAGATAAGGGAGATGGTCCTTACTTTTTCTTTTAGTATATGGGGATTAGCCAACTCATATACAAGCATAGGTTTGATGAAACAGTCTCCAGTCGTTTTTCTGCAAAAATGAAGAGTCAATCTGTCCTTAGAATCCTGGAGCAGATATCTCATTCTTCGAAATAAAAGGGCATCCACTTCCAAATAAACCAGTGTCACTTCCTTTAAAAACTTTCTCTGTTATATAATCCCTTCTCCTGAATCATATTCAGGTTGAGAAGTTTGGCAGTGGTGTTATAATTTTATGATGTGCCTTTTAAATTTTCAAACTAGCCCTTATTTGGCTTAAAATTTAAGTATATCTTTTGCACTTGCACTCTCCTTTAAAGTCTCAGTAAATGACTTGTGTAATCGCTTGGCCTTCTCAGTTATAAAAATGCTTCTTAAGGGCATATTTTTATGAGCCTAGTCTTCTGTCCGTATATTTAGGGTTTTTTCCATCTTCTTGAAATTATGGTTGTTGGGGGCATATAGACATTTAGAACTTTTAGACATTCTGCATGCAACACTTACCCTTATAGCAGCTCATTTTTCTTGATGATTCCATTATTATATGTCAATTCATTCACTTTTGAAAGGTCCCTATTGATAATGCAGTCTGTCCATGTGCAAGTTATCAAGCTCTTTTTCTTTTTTGTTTTAGTCTTTCAACTTCCTCTCTTTTTTTCACACAGCCACTTATGCAGTTATTCAACTTATAGAGGACCTTATAAAAATTATAATAAATGCTAATGAATAACAAACAAGGCAATCCTCAAAGTGCTACTGAAAACTGGCCCACAAAATGTCTGGGGGAGGGAGGGGAACCACAATTGTATAGAGAGGCAGTGAGGTCTGCACATGTAACACTGTATGTATACAGCACTGTATGTATGTATATCGCTTTAGTGACAAACTTGATATAATCCAAACTATGACCTTCGGTTTACCTGGAAAGTGAATTAATCTACCCATGTGTGTATTGTGTCTGTAAAATATATGTATGTTCTCTGGTAGATTTGCCTGTTTTGCTGGATGAAAACCCCAGTATCTGGGGGGGGGGGACACTTTGCTATCTACCACTGAGAAAGTCTAACTCAGCAACGGAGTGAAAAAAGCCCATAAAAGTTCCTTGCATCATCGACAGGATTCGAACCCAGGCATTTTCCACTTGGTGTGAGGAGGATGGTGATGATACCACCTGTTGCTACCTGTACTAGAACAGGGCAAAGCAGGAGTGTATTAATGATGGAATATAACATTGGATCGTCAACGTGTTTGTTTTTTGTGTGCAGTTAATTAAATTGCATTCTTAATCTCTCTATTTCTTATTTAACCTCATTATTTCTGCATTAAATATATTAAAAATAAAACTTTCTAGATAACGGGAAAATCAAAATAACAGTACCTTGAATCCCTGAAGGTGCCATTATTCTGAAAATCTGCTATGCATATATAAATAAAGTGTGTGTGTGTGTGTGTGTGTGTGTGTGTGTGTGTGTGTGTGTGTGTGTGTGTGTGTGTGTGTGTGTGTGTGTGTGTGTGTGTGAATTATGTCAAATGACATTTAGATTTAAATTTAGACATTTAGATTTAAATATTAAATGGCATAAATATTAGCTCCAGAGTTAATGCTATTGTCTGTGGACAGTTAGACATTATACGTGCATGGGTTGTGTATGTACTTAACTTATTTATACATTATTATTTTTAAATTATGGTACTACTTGGGAGTATCAAGTTTGTAGTGACCCCAACCAACCCACTAGTTATATATAAATCTAGCCATGGTATGGATAGCTTTATATATAAAATTATAAGATACATATATAAAAACAACAAAATTAATGAAATTTTAAAGAAAGCTGGAGAAATTAGCAAAAGTTGGTGAAAATTAACATTCTTCCTCATGGCCATACCTCTGCTACTTCCTCAGGGCTTTGAGCAGACATATAGCCATACTAGAGGAATGTATTATACATACCCGTTTCTGTAATCTCTATACCAGTTTTGCTAGGTTAATTACTTGGTCGATAATTTGGAATTATAAGAGTAATCTTATTGAATATATGTACTTAATTTTAAATAAACGGTGGTTTATTTAAAATCTGTTACATGCCCTACGGGTACGTAACAGATTGAAATACCATAGTATCTCACCTCCATGTCCTGCGGTGATCAGTCCGAAAATGTTCAAATTTCCTGCCAATTTCAGATTTTGTGTGTGGTACTGTTTATTGCACAGACTTACCAGGTTTTATCCGTGGCGTGATAGTTAACCATGCCACAGGCAAACTCTCACGTTTTGCATTCCTGAGTGAGGGCTGGTGTTGATTGTAATTTAAAGCTTGGTGTATTATTGTGGGAAGCAGATACAATATGATATAAAATCAGGCTAAAAATGATAGAAATAAATGGTAATAATTGACATGGTGGTTATTAAAATAGAATTGGAAATGATGGAATGATAGATATTAAATTAAAATTAAACGTGTTATCGGTAGGGTATCGACTGGCAACGCTTTTCTAAGGCAAAAACCCATTCTTCTCATTCTTAGTGATTCCTTTCAACTTCTCTCTCTCTCTCTCTCTCTGAGAGTAACTCAGAAATTTTGTTTTGGCCATTGCAGCATAAGCCTCCTTGCACCATATGGCTAATAATAATGATGACAGCCCTGTATGTGCCCTTAGGGATAACTATTTACAAATATATATACAGCCTCTTTCATTTTAAATATTAACCCTGTGGTTCCGTGCTTGTTAATAAATCTCGATCTAGTGGAAATGCAATATACCTGTATGATGTTGATGACCTGTGTATTTACATTTGTGGTGTTAAAAACTCTGCTAGTGGGGAATTTTGTTTTTGGACATCCAGGTACCGTGCGGATAGGTGTTGAGCCACACCTATGCGCAGTTAACCTGGGGTTTAAAGGGGGGGGGCAAATTATAGCTCTAATTAGAGCTGTGGAAAAGATTTTTTCCATGATACTATTAGGACTAATGTTAGCTGGTTGCTGTTATGAGTTTAGCTTGTGCGGCTGCGTTTATATGGTGTCTGATGTAATTGTCAGGTATATTGTTTTTGATGAGGGAATTTTTCAGTTTTATTAAAGCTGTTATAATGCTTTCTGGGCTATCGCATATGTGTATAATTCTGTTTGTTTGGTTTCTGATAACGTTTCCATGTATATTTTTGGCTAATTTAGTTTCCCAGATAGTTTAATTGCTGGGAAGCCAAACCGGTCTTCTGTATCGTAGTGTTTGATGTATACAAAGTCATTTGTTATTGTGATTTGGCTATCCAGGTCGGTGGCTCGCAGGCCGCTTTCTGTTGGTTCTATCTATAGATAGATAGAACCAACACAGAGAGTTAGATAGAACCAACACTTGTTAACAGTAGACTGCTTCTACAGGGATGGGATACACTTAAATAGAAAGGGTGCAAGAATATTTGCTGATGCTTTCGAGGCAGTGTTAGGTGGGTTGGAAAACTGCTAGCTTGGGGGGATACAAGGACTAATAGATTAACAGTAGCCACTGACAGAGGTGAAAGTGATTCTTGCACTGCTTCTGTTGGAATGAGGAGCAGCCTGGAAAACAAGATGCATGATATTTCACCTCAGCCAGTTGGTTGTGTTAGGGTAGCTAAGAATAGGAACAGGCGCATGTATACTTGCGTATACACCAATGGCAGGAGTTTGGTAAATAAATTTGATGAATTTGAGGAGGTATTGCTCAAAACATCAAAGGCAGATATTGTTGGGATATCAGCAACGCGGTGTCAAACAGATATAAGGAATGCAGAACTGGAATTTGGGGAGCACAATGTGTACAGGAACGATAGACAGGATAGGAAGGGAGGAAGGTTATGCTATTAGTTAAGAAACACATAAAATCCAAGGAAGTGAAGCCAGTAGACATTGCTGGACAGTGCAGTGTTGAGTCAGTTTAGTGTGACATAAGCATTGGAAGATCTAAATTGAGAGTAGGAGTGTGTTATAGGCCTAATGACTCTGATGAGTATAATAAGAAACTGTACAGAGAAATAGAGTGGGCCAGTAAATCAGAGAGTCTTATAATGGGGAATTTTAATTTCCCAGATATTGACTGGAATTTGTGGGCTGATCACACACACTAGCAAGGCTTTTGTGGATCTATTGGATGATTGTTTTCTACATCAGCATGTTCGGGAGGCAACTAGATGGAGTAATACTCTTGATCTGATTATCAGTAGTGATTGTTCATGCATTAAGAATCTGCAGATAAAGCAACGACTAGGTGGCAATGATCACAATGTGCTGAAGTGGGATTTACTCAAAAAGGTAACTACCATTAGGGATAAAGGGAAGGGTTTTTGCTTTCATAAAGGTGACTACGGTGGTCTAAGACAGTATTTAAATTCTATACGGTGGGAACAACTGATGATGTTACCGACAGCAAATTCAAAATGGGAAGCATTTAAAGAATTTATCTTGGAAGCTACTAGGCTTTACATACCAACTAAGAAATATTGTTCAAGGTTTAGGCCTAAATGGATGGCAGATGAACTAATGAGACATATGGCAGAGAAGAAAAATGCATGGGATACATATAAATTAATGGGTGACTTGTGGATGCCTATGATACATATAAGCTGGTCTGTAACCAAGTCACAAAGGAGATTAGGTAGGCAAAGACAGATTATGAGAAACCTTTGTCAAAGGATGCAAAGAAAAACAGCAAAGAGTTCTTTAACTATGTAATCTCTAGAAGGAAAAAAGGATGAATCAGATTGATCCACTGGATATTGATTATTTCAACTGTTGTTGATTCTGCTCAGGTGGCTAACAAACTAAATGAGTATTTTGCATCTACATTCACACATGAGGAGTTATTCAGGGAGGGGAATGCGAGAGGTGAATTAAACTCTGGCAGTGAGCTAGATGATTTTGTAATAACTGAGAGGAAATTGTTGAAGATAAACATAAAAAAGGCACCCGGGGTGGATGCGATTTATCCAGTTATATTAGAAGAGGCAGCAAAGAAAATAAGCAAACCCTTAGCCATAATTATGAGAGCTTCTTTGGACTCAGGTACCCATGGAATGGAAATTTGCAAATGTTACCTCAATTCACAAAGGAGGATCAAAGGGCAACACAAGTAATAGACCTGTTAGTTTAACTTCTGTTCCAGGAAAATTAAAATTAATAGAGGCCCTGGTTAAAGAAGCACTGCAGGATCATCTAGACAAGACTTCAGTTATAGGTCGGACACAGCATGGTTTTGTTAAGGGGAAGTCTTGTCTGACCAATTTGATTGGATACTATGGTGTGGTCACAAAGGAACTGGATGCAGGGAATAACTTTGATATCATATATTTGGATATCAGAAAGGGTTTTGATATGGTTGCATATGGAAGACTGCTGAACAAATTGGAGCAGTGTGGCATTGGAGGCAAATTGCTGCAATGGATAAAGGAATGGTTGAGTGTGAGAAGACAGAGAGTGGTAATCAATGGACACTGCTCATCGTGGACTAATGTTATTAGTGGAGTCCCTCAGGGTCCATTGTTGTTTTCTGTATTTATAAATGATATTGATGATGGTATATCAAGCTTAATGTCCAAGTTTGCAGATGATACAAAGGTTGGCAGGGTTGTTAAGGACACTAATGAGAGTACGCTACTGCAACTGGATCTAGAAAAGTTGAGCAGATGATGAAGAGGTGGGAAATGAAGTTTAACATTGACAAATGTTAAGTACTACATACAGGAAGCAGTAATCCCAGAGTAACGTATCAACTCTGTGGTACTACACTGACAGCCATAGAGAACGAAAAGGACCTGGGGGTAATTGTGCAGGCAGATATGAAGTTTTTTGAGTAGTGCAGATGGTCTGCAAGAGTAGCTCATGGTGTCTTGTCAATGATATACAGAAACGTTTCTAGCAGGGATAAGGAGGTGATTATCCCCTTGTATAAGGCAAAGGTCAGGCCACACCTTGAGTACTGTATACAGGTCTGGAGGCCTCATTTTAAGAAGGATGTAGAGCTGTTGGAAGGAGTACAGAGAAGGGCAACAAGATTAGTGAATGGAACAAAGGGTTGCTCTTACGAAGAAAGGCTTAAGTTCTGCAAATGGCAGTGGCTGGAGACTAGGCACCTGCGCGGTGATCTAATTGAGGTGTATAAGGCCTTGAATGGGTTGAGCATGCCGAATTCTGATGGGATCCTTCCACTTGTTCAGATTACGAACCTAAAGGGGCATAAATTCAAATTAAGAAAGGATAGATGTGTGTGCGGGAATTTGCCTTTAGCCAGCAGGTGGTTAATTGCTGGAACAAACTTCCATCTGTAGTTGTGGAAGTTGATAGGTTGAATAAATTTAAGGAGGAACTGGACAGGCGTTTGGAGGGAATGGTGTGAGTTTTTTTTTTTTTTTTTTTTTGGCTGATTTGGCTGATATGCAGCTCAAGTGTATGAGCTGCATAAGCTCATACACTTGCTTTCTTGCATCACATGCCACTACTACTACTTTCTGTCCAGGGCCAAATTGATTGACAAGGCTCTCAACATGTATTCCATCCTATAATGTTTAGGCAGAACTGCAGACACTTTTAAATTCAATCCTAACTCACAATGTTTTTCACAATATTACCCTGTACTTGTTAAGTAAGTTTTCAGCTCTCCCACTCTTAATATCATTAGTGCCAATGTGTACAACAATATCTCCTTTTTTGCCCTTAAAAGAAGATATCTGCTCTACAATGTCATCTCTTTTTGCCACTGGCAGATGTACACTGGTTCTATTCCACCTCTCTTTCTCGCACAACATATTTCCTGTTTCTCTGACAATAATCACCTCCTTTGGGTCCAGTGCATTCTGCCTTGGAGATTGCTGCTGCTGTGTTGCCCGATGCACAAGTATGAGCTTTGGCATTGAGTCGGGCAGCTGGGAGCTTGATGGGCCCCATTTTAATTCTTCTGGGGGAATATACCCTACTCTTCAAACTCTCATTCACATGTGAAAAAATTAATTGGCACCTAATTTCTTCACATTCTCTGCACCTAGCACAAACAAAGGCATCCCCTTTGGTTGGATCATGTCCTGCTCCAGAAAGTTCTGCAAACATTTCATAAGTTGCACATTTTGTTAGGCTGTGATACATTGGAGAATAATTGCCCCCTTCTGTTCTCCTCCAAGCTGCAGCATTTCCAATACTTTGTGCCCCGTGATTGGCTACTCTATTCTTGGGCATGATTTCTGCTTAAATATGATTTAATTGATTAACAATGAAAATTAATAGAATTAATAAATTTAATTGACAATACTGCACTAAGCTAATAAGCTAATAGATTCCTAAATGCAGCGACACATATTACAGTATCAAGTTTTAAGTTATACCTTATACTATCAAGTTCAAGATATACATTATACTATATCGTTTATGATCGCAGTGTTAAATTAGTTATATCCTTAACTAAAAAGACATTTAATAAATATATTCCTCTTACCTATAAACGCGAGTCACTCCGATAAAATTTCTCCCCATAGAGCCTTGTAGATTCCTTCAAGTTTGAGATAATCCACAACTTCAGATCAGCAAAAGCTCTTTTTGCACTCTGGCTGCTTTTGATAAGAAGCATAATACCACCATCCCTTTTATCTTCTCTGTTTTTCCTAAATATATTATACATACCCTAGTGGAATTCATCATCCCCAGTTTTCTGCTTTTCTGCTGTCACCATGTTTCTGTTAGCCCTGTTATATCAGCGTTAGTTGTCCTAACCAGGAGTTCAAATTCAGCCATTTTATTCAACTGTGTCTACAGTAATGTCAGCCACTCCTGACATTACTGTAGACACAGTTAAGAATTATTCTTCTATAGTTTACTACCCTGACACATCCCTTGAAGTTATTTTGTCTTTTTCCCTGTCTTTATCATCCCACTCATTTTAAACTTTGCTACCCTCGGAACATCTTGCCTACATTAGCTGTTGTGGCAACAAACAAGGATTCTTGAGATGAATACCAGTATTACTTTGACCTATACTGTCAGATAAATGTAGATCTATATAATCCTGCTTCCCCCTAACTACCAGTTTCCCTGACCCCTAAAGGTGTCCTCATTGACACTGGCAAAAATCCTTGCACCACATTTGTTCAAATGAATATCATCTCTACAAAATGGATTCTTTCTACATACAAGCACAGGCCATGCTGATAAAAATTTATTCCCTAGAGTTTTGAAGATCCCCTGAAGTCTTGAGTTAATCTACAAGGCTTTGAGCATATAATGCTGCAGAAGAATCTGCAGATAAATGAACCACTTGGTGGCAGTGATCACAGTGTGCTGAAGTGGGAGTTACTCAAAGAGGTAACTACCATTAGGGGTAAAGGGAAGGGGTATTGCTTTCGTAAAGGTGACTACAATGGACTGAGACAGTATTTAAATTCTATACAGTGGGATCAACTGATGATATTGCCAACAGCAAATTCAAAATGGGAAGCATTCAAAGAACTTATCGTGGAAGCTACTAGGCTTTACATACCAACTAAGAAATATTGTTCAAGGTTTAGGCCTAAATGGTTGTCAGATGAACTAATGAGGCATATGGCAGAGAAGAAAAATGCATGGGATACATACAAATTAACACGTGACACGGACGCCTATGATAGATACAAGTTGATCTGTAACCAAGTTACAAAGGAGGTTAGGCAGGCGAAGGCAGATTACGAGAGATCCTTGGCAAGGGATGCGAAGAAAAACAGCAAAGAGTTCTTTACTTATGTAAACTCTAGAAGGAAGGGGATGAATCAGATTGGTCCAATTGATATCGATGGGTCAACTGTTGATGACCCTGCTCGGGTAGCTAACAAACTAAATGAATATTTTGCATCGACATTCACACATGAGGAGTTATTCAGCGAGGGGAATGCCAGAGGTGTATTCAACTCTAGCAGTAAGCTAGAGAATCTTGTAATAACTGAGAGCAAAGTGGAGGAGAAATTGTTGAAGATAAACACAAGAAAGGCACCTGGGGTGGATGGGATCTATCCAGTTATATTAAAGGAGGCAGCAAAGGAGGTAAGCAAACCCTTAGCCATAATTATGAGAGCTTCCTTGGACTCAGGGGAGGTACCCATTGACTGGAGATGTGCAAATGTGACCCCAATTCACAAAGGGGGATCAAAGGCTGACACAAGTAATTATAGACCTGTGAGTTTAACTTCTGTTCCCGGAAAATTAATGGAGGCACTGGTGAAAGAAGCACTGCAGGATCATCTAGACAAGACTTCAGTTATAGCTAGGACACAGCATGGTTTTGTTAAGGGGAAGTCTTGCCTGACCAATTTGATTGGATACTATGATGCAGTCACAAAAGAACTGGATGCAGGGAATAACTTTGATATTATATACTTGGATCTTAGAAAGGCTTTTGATACTGTTGCACATGGAAGACTGCTGCACAAATTGGAGCAGTGTGGCATTGGAGGCAAGTTGCTGCTATGGATAAAGGGGTGGTTGAGGGGGAGAAGACAGAGAGTGGTAATCAATGGACACTGCTCATCGTGGACTAATGTTATTAGTGGAGTCCCTCAGGGTTCAGTATTGGGGCCCTTATTGTTTTCTGTATTTATAAATGATATTGATGATGGTATATCAGGCTTAATGTCCAAGTTTGCAGACGATACGAAGGTTGGCATGGTTGTCAAGGACACTACTGACACTATGCTGCTGCAACAGGATTTGGAAAGGTTGAGCAGATGGGCTTCGAGGTGGCAAATGAAGTTTAACATTGACAAATGTAAAGTACTACATATGGGAAACAGCAACCCCAGAGCAACGTATCAACTCTGTGGTACTACACTGACAGTGGTAGAGAATGAAAGGGACCTGGGGGTGGTGGTGCAGGCAGATATGAAGTTCTCTGAGCAGTGCAGACGAGCTGCAAGAGTAGCTCATGGTGTATTGTCAATGATATATAGGAATTTTTCTAGCAGGGATAAGGAGGTGATTATTCCCTTGTATAAGGCAATGGTCAGGCCACACCTAGAGTACTGTATACAGGCCTGGAGGCCTCATTTCAGGAAGGATGTAGAGCTGCTGGAACGAGTACAGAGAAGGGCAACTAGATTGGTGAATGGGACAAAGGGGTTCTCTTACGAAGAAAGGCTTAAGTTTTGCAAATTACAGTGTCTGGAAACTAGGCACCAGCGGGGTGATCTGATAGAGGTGTACAAAGCCTTGAATGGTTTGAGCATGCTCAATGCTGATGGGATTCTTCCTCTAGCTCAGAAAAATCACCTGAGAGGGCATAAATTCAAATTGAGGAAAGTCAGATGTAGGATAGATGTGCGGAAATTTGCCTTTAGCCAGCGGGTGGTTGGTGGGTGGAACAGACTTCCATCCCTTGTCGTGGAAGTTGATAGCCTAAATAAGTTTAAGGCTCAGCTGGACAGGTATTTCGAACGAACAGAGGGGTGAAGTGGAAGTGGTTATTTTTATTTATTTATGTTACTTTTTTTTTTTTTTTTTTTTTTTTTTTTTGGCTGATGCTGCATAAGCTTGCTTTCTTGCATCAAATGCCTCTACTAATGCTAATTCTGCCTATTGTGTCTGGATAGAATTGCAGACACATATATATTCTGGCTTAACTTGTGGCATTTTTTTCAGCATGATCCTATATTTATCTAACAAGGGTTAGTTTGTGTTCATTTAATATCGTTAGTCCCCACATGAATAATAATGCTCTTTACCCCCCCCCCCCCCAAATCTGACAGTCTGTTGGTAACATCATCAATTGTTGCTCCCAGAAAACACACCCTGATTCTGATCCACTTATTCTTATTACAGAAAATTATTGATTATTGAAAATTATTGATTTCCTACAATTGATTTTAGGTCCTCGATGTGGAATGACCTATGATCATGTAGTACGCAGTGTTCTGGCTGCTATCTTGAGAAAGGAAACTAATTTTATGGAGGCACTGGAAAGCTATACCAAAGACTTAAGATTTTCGTATTGATCATATTTATGGCAATTTGAAAATTTTTACATGCTGTTTTCAGACTGCAAAACTGGCATTGCAAATGTGATGATTACTTGCATAAATATGATACTATATTTATTTCTGTTTATTCTAATGTAATTTCAGCAGGAATAAAGGCCTATATTTGTTGCAATAACAAAATTATCAGCAGATTTTTGAAATCTTTATTTTAGATAATGTTATATGAGTTGTAATATGTATGATGTTTTTTTCTCCCAGCAATTTGAAAAGAGATGTCACTGTGGTGGTTAGTAGCAAAGACTTCTATAGAACTGGTATAATGTGTGATATTGTACAGGTGAGTGGTTCATTAAATGTATGGAAGGCACATTTTTGTTATGTAGATAATACGAATATGATAGTAGTAATGATGGCAAATGATGCAAGAAAGCAAGCTTATATAGCATTAGTAAAAAGAAAAAATGCCTACATAGTTCACCCATCCTCACCCTCCAAGAATTTGTCTAGTTCTTCCTTGAATTTATTCAACCCATCCACTTCCACAACAACAGATGGAAGCCTGTTCCAACAATCAACCACCTGCTGCATGAAGGCAAACTTCTGCACACCTATCCTGCAACCATCCTTCCTCAACTTGAATTTATGCCCCCTTGTGTTTAGTCTGAGCAAATGGAAGAATGCAATTAACATTAAATTAAATTAGCTTACTCTATCCATTCAAAGCTTTAAACACCTCAATCAGATCTCCCTGCAGGTGCCTAGTCTCGCTGCGACTTGCAGAACTGAAGTCTTTCTAAGAACACCCAGTGTGGTTGCCCTTCACTACAACCTTATTTGAAACATCCTTCCTAAAGCGAAGCCTCCAGACCTGTATACGGTACTCAAGGTGTAGCCCAACCATGGTCTTATACAAAAGGGTGATCACCTCCATGTACCTGTTTCTGTATATCATTGACAAAACCCCATGAGCTGTCCTGGCAGCATGTATACACTGCTCAGAGAATTTCATGCCTGACTGCACAATTACTCCCTCCAGGTCTTTCATTCTCCACTACCTTGAGTGTAGTATCACACAGTCGATAAGTACTCTGGGGTTACTGCTATCCATATGCAATACCTTGCATTTGTCAGTGTTAAACTTCAACTGATGCCTCCGTAGCCAGGTGAGCAGGAGCAGCAGTGCCTAGCACACGCTTCTTGATTAGACCGGGATTCGAGCCCGTGACCACCAAATACGGAGGATGCGGAAAGGTCAGGGAATGACCACCGCATATCCCCGGAGCAATATGGCCTTAGTTGCTAATGCTCCTAAAAACCAAATAACAAACAAAACAACAAACAAACTTCAACTGCCATTTCTCAGTCCATCAACCCATTTTTCCTAGATCTTGTTGCGGTAACTCACCCTGATGACTGTCGATAATCGCCCTGCTAACCTTTGTATTATCTGCAAACTTAGACATGAGATATCCATATGACATTATTCACATTGTACTTTGTGTTATTGATATTTGACTTAACTCATATTGCAGCCTAGTTTTATGAACTTCTTCAGCATGTCACTCATGGTTGCTCATAATCTGGGTGTTAATTGTTATCCAAAAATATTTTGCACTACATTTTTAAAGCCAGTCCAAGTGTCTCCTTCATTTTTGTCTGTGGATTTTTAAAATGCAGTTTGGCAACAGCTTGTTAGACTTTGAGGTCCAACAAAAATTTCTTCTTTTAATTTTTCATATGTAAGTGATGGGAATTTTGTGCAAAAATACTTGAAAAAATTTCTTTCTTTATTCAGAACTCAGACACTGTTTCATTAAAGCTATGTTTGTAACAATACAAACTTTGTTTTGATCTACTAGTAGATCGTCTTTATTGTTCTTTGAACCTTGTGTCAGAGACTGTCTTGATTGTCACATTTTGCTTTGTCATTGTTCACTTCTTCATCCAACCTAATCACACAGAAGGAAAGGCATTTTTGTGTAAACAATTTGTTTGCCAAGTAGCAGATCAATAGCTAAAATTTCCACACACTAGCCAACCTTTTACTGAATTTTTCCAAAGAAGCTTAACATTTTCATAGTTTTCTTTTGAGTATGTCGAATGGGCTACAGGAATGTTTCCATTATGACGCACTCCTTTGTGGCTTTGCTTCAGTTAGTCAGTAATTAGCTTCAACTCTGTTGGTTGATAGAAATTTCCAAAAAATTTCATAACCACAGGAATGTTGTTGCAATGTATCATTAAGCCATTTTTGGGAAAAAATGGGAACCATTTTTTTTCCCCCCCCATGATGTCTATACCATGAAAAGACTGTTTCTGGAGCCAGCAGATTCTTAGATTTTGGCCTTAACCCTAAAAGCACAGCAGACATTTCAGTAGATTTAAATCTCTCATGAGATCATCGAGTTCACTTTGTGTAAACATCCATGGTCCAGAGTTGTGAATTTCTTTGTCACGATAGTGTATATAATCTTCTAGATCACAGATGTCATGAAATCAGATGGTATATGTCTATGAACAACTGGAAGAGGTGGAAGAGGTAGTTCAGGTCCATAGGCTACTAGCCATACAGCTGAAGTGACATTGTTTGGGATACATAGTGCTCTTATTTTTATTTCCATTTAATCTGCTACATTTACTTAAAAAAAATTAGCAGTCATTGATACGATTCCGAGGTTCCCTGAGGAATGGCAAATGTCATGGTTTTCTTTTCACTTCATTTCCACAATTGCAAGTCTAGCATGCTTTACGGGGGTCCAACTTTTATCTTGGTCACATCATTTAATTCCAAAATATGTGGCATACTCGTGTTTTCACAATGAGTTGCATCCTTTGTTTCACCACAACCTACTTTCTGCAAGTGTAGCAAGTACAGTGGATTCTGATTATTTGGGCCACCAGTTAATTGGGCAACCGTTTATTTGGGACAAATCTTAAAAAACAGAACCCAATCGATAAAAATAGCCAGGGTTTACTTTGCTTAATTGGGACAACATACAGTTTAATCGGGGCAGGAAACTGCACACTGGAGATTACCCTACGATTGTCTCCGACCATACCACGTGTTCGTTCGAATTTCTGGAGGTCACAACCATAAAACAATAAAAACAATTAGCAGTCACCTGTTTATTTGGCTTTTCTGTTAGTGCAATCTATCATAAACCGATAGTAAACTCGATCTTATTGAATTTTTGATAATACAGACAGCTGGAATTCTGTGGGTTATTATGGTGAAATGTGTTTACACTTCCATGGAATCTTCAATCATAATTTTCAATTAATTTTCAGAATCTTCTCTTCATTCCTATTTTTAAAGCTTCGTAACTTGTTACTCCGTTCTCACTTGCACATATTGTGTTCCTTGCAATCTGTGTGTGTTGTGTTCTTTGTTATTGATTGCTTATCTTTTTACTGTTTTAAATTTTAACCCCCATCCACAAATGTCAGTGAACAGAAATGTCAACTAGTTAGTATGTACATATTACAGTACATTAATTATTCCGATTTTCACTTATCATTTAATTTTTTAATTGGTAAGGTAATCAAGGGTAAATTTGTGCTTAATATATCTTTACTTTTATAGCCTGTGGATAATATTCCTCCTATTTTTGCTAATTAGAATTGCTGTTTAATAGAATTACAATTCAATTCACAAACATGATCACAATGACCGGCGCTTACTACACATCGTATAGCAAATGGTACTTTACTATGGTGAGTCCATCGTAATGTGGTTTGATTGTACAGTGAATCAATTGCAAAGCAGGGTTCCATTGTATTTTTAACTATTTATGTGAAACTTCGGATAATTGGGGCAGCCGCTTAATCAGGCCAAAATGCACTAGTCCCGATGTGTCCTAAATAACCGGACTCGACTATATTTGGATTTGGATATTTGGGTTTTTCGGGCATCACAAGTTGCCATTGTCGAAGACATAGAATGTGGAAATCATGTTAGAAGCATATACTAGTTAGCATGCATGCACCAAAAAACAACTGAGTGTGGTAGAAACACTTGGCAGGATTATTTATACAGCTATCTAACTTACAGGTCTCAACACATCTAAACATGTCTATTCCTGTCAGTCACAAAGGGACACTAGTACCCACATTGTTTATATATCGAATGTGTATCTAAGAAAACAATTCTTACTGTCTGTAAAAAAAAAAAAATTGTACATGATAGGTTAAAACAGTTTGGAGTTTTAGAATTAGCACTAAAAATAAACACACAGAAGCACCATAAATTTTGAAAACATCAAAATATATGCAGATGAATGTAATCTGCCCTCACATTGATTTTATCTTACAAATTACATGTTAGCACAAATTATTTTTCAGAATCTATTCAATAAGGAAATTTTAATTAACTTATTCACAACTTATATATATATATTTTTTAAGGAATTTAAATAAAAGTGAATATTTTATTTTCAGCATGCCATGTTATTGCCTGTCTTAGTTTGTCACTTGCGTTTTCACCAGTCTCTGGATCTTCTTGAAACACAAATTTCTCATCAATTTTGTGATCGCTATCTGTTACAAGTGAGTATTATACACTGATATAATTTTGTATTTTTCTTTGTGATCAGGATATGGAAAATTATGAATTGAAATAATCTTTTCAGATTAACATCAAATCATGTTTTCTTGAAATATAAGGGAAGATTGAAAATCTGTTATTAGTGTGTCACTACTTTTATAATGAGCTTTCTAAATCATTGTGTGTTAAAGGTAGAGCAGTTTGTATGTAGATTGATGTTGGTTTGTAATACATTTTATTTTCTTTAAATTTCTCTATCTAAATCTCAAGGATGTCTATAAATTTCTGACATTCACTGAATTTTTTTTAGTTTCCCAATTCTTTTAACTTGGGAAATTTGAAGAATCTTTTCTGATGGATGGGATCAAAATGATCCTCAAATATTTGAGTTTATCGGCAAGTGTTATTAGATCAAGGTGAAGATTAGTACATTAGAACTTAGATACTTGTTAACAGGTGCTCCGTATTTCTTGCCTTGTGGTAGCTTTTTCACAATGTTATACTGTTCAGTTGGTGACCAGAAATGGGTAACAACCTCTGTGGAATAAAGAATTTTAAGATAAATTTGATGAGTGTATAGTAACATCATTTTATTTCACTTTCTGTTTTAGCAAATAATTTTCATAACTCTGAAATGCTTACTTTTAATTACAGTTTAATTAAATTTTAAAAACGAATTAAAGTTTAATTATAGTTTAATTACATTTAAAAGTGTGCATATAGCAGTCAGAGATTTAATTTCTTAGTTAATTTCCTTGTTAGAATACTGATGAGACTTTTTTTTTTTTTTTTCTGATGACACTACTTTCTTATGACTGCCTTTTTTGTATTCACTGATATTTTGATTGTTTATTGAAATTTGTTTCATCATCTGCATTTTAGTGTAATAAAATGCAGATGATGAAACATCAGAAGAATCAGTTTAGTAGCACTAGTTTCCCTTATCACTGTTTAGTTCTCTTTTTGCAATTTATATGTTTATCTGCAGCCGTATCCTTGTGCTGTTAATTCTTAAGCCTAACTGCTTGTGTTTGATGCTAAGTTTTCAAGGTGTGGCAATAAAGTTACTGGATGGATGCAATAAAAAGAACACAAAGTGAAAGCTCAAAAATGATTTTATTTTTATTCAAAGTAATCACCACCTGACTGAATGCACTTATTACCTTATTCTAAAAGAGTCAGCAAAGACATTCAAAGAGATGATGTTCAGTTAAGTTTTTATTTATGTTCTCAAGGTCCTAAAATCTCTTTGTGGGCAGGTTTCACCTTTGGAAAGAGGAAGTCCGCTGGTGTTAGATTGGGAGAGTAGGGTGGATGGGTGATCTGTCCACAATCTGTCCAATGCCATGTTTCATTAGCAATGTCTTCACAACAAGTGCAGAATGGGCAGGGCATCCAGCTGCCTTCCTTTTTGAAATTGCAGCCTTACATGGGAAATGCACTTTAGTAGTCTTTGAAGCACTTGTATGTAGAATACAACATTGACCCACTCCCCTTCAGCTAAAATTACTTGTGAATCATAGCCTGGTTGTTCGAAAACATAATCAGCATCTTGATCCTGCACTTCTGTAAACAAAACATTTTAGCCTTGGTGTTGATTTTGGAGTCTACTGCAAGCTCTGATGCTTTGTCTCTGGGTCATTGAAACACTCAACACTAATCTCTGGTGACAATACAGTCAAGGAAATTAGGATTGTCTTGATAAGTCTAGATGAAATCTTTGCATGATGACACTCTTCATTGCTTTTGCTGATCTGCAAGGCTGTGCAGCACATATTTTGCACATACCTTCTTTTTTCCCTAAATCTTCAAGAAAAGTTTGACAAATCATCACCTTATTCATATCCAACTCATCAGCCATCATTCTGAGTGTCAAACGTAACAAACAATTTCCCAAACTTTTGCAGCTTTGTCCTCATTTCGAGAGGTTGACGGATTCCTATATCTTGGGTCATTGAAATTTTCATCCAGAGTTACACCCTCACATTCATCTTTGAACTGCTTATACCATTCAAGCACAGTGGCATGGCTTAACATTTCATCACCATAAACAATTTTTAACATTTCATATGTTTCTGTTTTTGTTGCTGATTTTCCTAGTTTAAAGCAAAATTTGATATTCATTTGTTTCCCCATACAAAATCGTGACACAGAACATTAGTTACTAATGAAACTGGTTATTGCCTGCAACCTGTGAGTGTTACTGTACAATCTTTGTACTGCCATCTTTTGAAGGAAGTTTGAACTACAAAATACCACTTCCTTTTTAATCCTATTATTTTCAATCTCGTTGAATATAGCCATAACAGCACCATTTTGGGAACTTTATTGCCACACCTTGTATGTTATAGTTCATTTCTGAAGTATTGTTAGATTTCATTTGATTTTCATTTCTTCTATATCCACCATCCCAGAAGTAGTGTGTGCGTGTGTGCGCGCACACACACACACACACACACACACACACCATTCTTAATATAGTCACCCAGAGTTACATCTTATTGTGTGGTCAGTGCTTTCTCTCCCTGGTGTTTCTTCTCTGTAGCCAGGTGCACAGGTGAGGCTTCTAGCTTTGAGTTGGTCTCCTGAGTGCCTGATGAGGCCTTCCACTTGATTTAATTTCTTCCAAGACATTATTGATTTTCTTCAGGCAGTCAATCCCAGTTTATTTTCACTTAATTGTCTTTCTCTCTCTGCACCTAGGATACACAAAAAAATTTCCAATGGCATTATTGTGACCTGAATACAATTTTGAAAATGTGACGCAGTTGATTTAACAAACAACTCACAGGAGAGCTATCTGCAACAATTCCCCGATTAGTCATGCTTGGCAAATCTAGTTTTATTATAATTACAGCTAAATTCCTAATTACAAATACAGGTAACCCTCGTATAACATAGTAGTTAGGTTCCTATAAAATCTCGTGTAGTACGAAACCATGTTATATGAGACTAAGAACCAATACAAAAAGTACAAAAAGGGGGTTGCGTTCCAAAAGCTAAAAATTTACGCCATTTTTTAATATCAGAAACTTAATTTTTATTAAAAATAGTAATAACTGAACAAACTTCTTACAAACTGTGATGCATATATGTCAGATAATGTACGTTCATTTAATTTTCTTCCTCTTCATCTCTGCTAAGCACAACCAAACAAGAACGTTTTCTCTGTTTTAGAATATCTTTACCTTCTGAACTTTCTTCTGCAGCATCTAGATTTCGCATATCTTCTGCTCTGTTTAAAAAAAATCAGTAAACTGGGATTGTTTGCTTTTGCTTGATAGATCTTTGTAAATTTCATGGTATGGAGCTAAGCAGTTTTATAGCTCCCATTTTGAACTTTGTGCTCCTTTTAGTCGAAGGATCTGCATTCAAAAAATAAGATTCTAATTGCTCAGCTAAGTTTATGCCTTCCTGTATGCTTTTTTTTAGTGTAAAATTTGGTACTTCAGAATTTTCATCTGCTCTATCATCCTCTGAATTGATTTTGTGTACCTTCGATGCCATTTCCATCAAATCCGCTTTGCCAGCCTCTTTTTCTACCAGTAATTCTTGAATGTCTCCAGTAGTCATATCATCAAAATCTTCCCTTCCTACTGACTTAGCAAGTTTTACTATTGCACCGATTCCGTTCGGTTTGACCATATTTCCTGAATGACCTAACTGGTCATACATTTTTCCAACACACATTTAATGTTGACAGTTTTACTTCTTTGAGAGATAAAGCTATGATTCTGATACATTCCACAATTGAAAAATGTTTCCATGCCTCCATCACTTCAATAGATTCGGAATTGATATTTTCCCAAAATCCATTGTAATGATTTTCTGATGTAATGAGTTTTAAAGGTAGATATAATGGCTGGCCGAATTAAAAAAAGGTGTATTTTGAAAAATTGCATCCAGCTTAATAGCAGAGCTCCCCCCCCCCCCACAAAAGTGCAAAAATACCATGTTATGCAAGGTTTTCCGCAATTCTCTAACTGTGTTAGAGCGAAACCGTGTTGTGTGAGGATTGCTGCAATTTATCAATCGTGTTAGAGTGAAACCGTGTTGTAGAAGTACCATGTTATATAGGAGTTGCCTGTAATTAAAATTGCAAGTAGGCCTGATGTAGCCAAGTGGTTGGGAGCGAGAGTGCAGTAGCATGCACTCTTTGAGTGGACCGGGGTTCAAGCCATGACTGCTAAATACAATTAACATTATAATTGTATTGATGATTTATTGTAAACTCCACTGACCTGGTGGTTGTGCCCAAGTATAAACAACAACTTTTTTTTTTTAATTATAATATACAATATTACACTGGCCTTCATAGCCGAGTAGTCAGGTGAGGGAATGCAGTATGAAGCAGTTTGAAAGTTGTATTAATCCATACCTTTTTCTTGGCAAAAACACAATTTCAAGTTTTAAAAACAGGTACACCTTCCACACATGTCCATTCACAATGATATCCATGCACTGACCAAGATGGGGACAATAGAACTGAACATGTCTGGTATTTATTAATAAAAGTGTCACTGCTTTGGCATGTGCAATCTGGTAATCATTTGAGTAAAGTATGCTCTTGTGCAATTCCTGTAAAAGAGAATTGTTCCCACAAGATCCTTCCTCATACACACATGGATTTATTTCTACCTCTTATCTATCATACAAATAAGAGACAGGAATAAATTCTTTGAATAGTGTATGTTCAAAGCTGCCTTTGAATACACTGTTTACATTACATTTTGGCTGTAAACCTAAAGCACAAACCTTGTAACCTGTGTTTCCTTTGTGATTATTCCAAACCAAGAAACAAATTTCAGGAGAACAAGTTGGAATTTGTAAGAGAGTATAATGAGCCTTAGTGGGCCTCTTTCTCCTTCTCAGTGACTTGCTTATTTTGAATTCTTCCTGTGGAGATGACATTTTCTGAACATGACTACATTAAGAAGTGTTTTTTATATTATTATTTTCAATAAGGAATCCTAAAGAAGCTTTCACAGCATAGAAGGTTGCACATGTTGATGGTAACTGTTCTTGGAGAAAGAAGTATCTGTGGTAAAATTAGTAAGGCATGACATAGGTGAAATGAGTGTTTCTTTTTGAATGTGATGCAAAATTAGTATGGCATGCTTTGTCTTGACTACTGGAGACTAGGATTTATAAAAGCAGAAAAAATAAATAAATAAAATAAAACAGTAAATTTAATATTATCTAAAGTATTCATAAGTGCTATGTATAATGTTTAGTACTGTACAAAACATTGAAGTTATTTATTAATTTATTTTTTGTTAATTCAATTTATAGTTAGCTCTCACCCATCCTTCCTACAGAGAAAATTTTGGCACTAATCCAGACCATGCACGAAACTCATTAACGAACTGTGGTATTCGGCAGCCAGAATATGGTGATAGGCGTATTCATTATCTAAATACCCGAAAGCGTGGTATGTACTCATTTATTGAAATTATCAAATCAATCACTACTTTTAGAAATTTTTGTATTTTTTGCTTGTTCAAAATTGGCAAATTTATTTAAATTCTATAGTTTTGTAATTCTAATTAAAATTAAGTTGATAACAGCTTTTTATCTTATTTAAATTTTCTTTATGAGATAGTTTATGGGTATTGGGATCATTGGTGTGATCCCAATTACATAAATGTATGACTATCTATCTGTGTTAAATTTATGTACTGCTAAAATTCACCATTTTGTATTATTTTTAGGGAAAATGGCCATTCACCATTTTATTTTATACAGTTAAACTCAGGAATTTGGACTGATAGGAAAAAGGTGTAGTTAAAATTATAGAATATAATTATATATAATTACTTTCAAATCATAATTCATAAAAACAAGGACATTTATTTACAGTCCAGTAAATATGTTTAAGTTAAATTAGATGGACTGTAAATAAATCATCCAATTTTCTTTTGAACCTTTTGAACCTTTGAACCTTTTGTAAAGGTTCAAAAGATTCAAATCAAAGAGAACACAAATAATTTGATTTTTTATGAACATTAAGCTTTAATTAATGTGTCAAATGTTGATAACGAAAATTTAATCTGTTGTATACAGTCCTTTCCAAATCATATTCTATCCCTTGAGCCTTGCACAATCTTTCCAGGGCCGGATTGATTGACAAGTCTTTCATCATATCGTATCTGGGCAGAATTGCAGACACTGTCAAATTCAACCCTAATTCTCGGCTTTTGTTCAACAGTGACCTGTACTTGTTAAGTAATTCTGCCAGTCTCCTACTCTTAATATCATTAGTGCCAACGTGTACAACTATATCACCTTTTGTGCCCTTAAAAGTTGATATCCGCTCTACAACGTCATCAACCTTTGCCCCTGGCAGACATACCCTGGTCCTGTTCCACCTATCCTTTTTACAAAGCATGTTTCCCATTTCCCTGACAATAGAGTCACCAACAACTACTAGTTCCTGTGGGACCAGCGTATTCTGCCTTGGGGGTTGCCGCTGTGTTGCGTGATGACCAAGTGTAAGCTCTGGCATTGATGTGGGCAGCTGAGAGCCTGATGGGCCCCTCAATTTAGATCTTTCGAGGGCATCCACCCTGTCCTTCAAACTCTCATATAGGCCCATCACAACGCTGAGTTGTCGCCTGATTTTCTTACATCGCGTGCACACACAAAGACATCCCCATAGCAATATCATGTTCCGTTCCAGAGAGTTCGGCAAACATTTCAGAAGTTGCAAATTTTTTTAGGCTGCGATGCGTTGGAGAATCGCCCCCCCCCCAGTTCTCCCCCGAGTCACAGCACTCCTGCCACTTTGTGCCCGTTGCTTTGCTGCTCTAGTTTGGGGCATGATACTTTAAATTAATAAGATCAATAAATTAAATTAATTAAATGTCAATACTACGCTATCTAATAGAAACAGTGAAGCATATTACTCTATATAATTATACATTAGAGCTACCTAGCTATCTCAATTAAAAATTTGAATTCCCTACCACTATATACAAAATCAATGACTGCACGATTTGAATAAAATAACGGTTTTACCTATATTAAGTAGTAATCCACAAAAACTCTTTATATAAATTAAAATAAAAATAACCAGCGTAACTATAACTATAAGACTACGTATTAAGTACAATATAAAATAACAATTATGTAAATAAAAAGGCAAACACTTATCGTTTTTTCGAAGCCTATAACTCACAGCTGTAATTTTTAAAGAGAGTCAGCGCCCTCTCTAATATACAATATACGGTGTCATCTTAAGTTCCCCAAATTATATCCATTCGCTGCTATTCTGCAGCACATTTTGACACTCTTCATCTCTGATTCCATCACAATCAAAACTTTTTCTAATCACTTACTATTAAGTGCATGGAAAAAATGTTACCATGTTAGAATGAAGTAGAGCAGAGTGCTATTGTACTCTAATTCTGCTTTATTCCAACTTTCAGCCCAGTTGCAAATAACAATTTTTATGAAATAATTTATAATCTTCACCATTATCCTTTCTCCTTCTGCATTCCACTCACTGTCAGAATTACAAAAAAAAAAAAAAATCCAGATACTCAATATTTCCTTCAAGGGCTGTAATACTGGAGGTAAGAAAATTCACTTGATATTGCATTCATTTCATAATAAAATTTTAGTAGCAGGCTGTGAGATACATTGTCTAACAGTAACAATGCCTTAATGTTTTTATTTCTATTTAATTTTTCCTTTTGAATGATTGTACTTCTGTTCTGATGCTATTACTTGTGCTACAGCATAATGTCACAATAAATTGATGTTAGTTGATTGATTCTTTTGAAAAGTGGTTATATCTAGAGTAGGAAATCTGCAGACTTATTTAACAAGTACAGATCAATTCTGAAAAAACTTGCAAGTTATGGTTAAATTAGAAGGTGTCTGCAGTTCTGCCCAGACACAATAGGATGGATTATTATGATTAGAGCCTTTTCAAACAGTTCGGCCCTGGAGAGACTGTGTAAGGGGTAGAATTTTTCTGTGTGGTCTGTGCTTGTTAACGGGGGGTGGGGGGAGAGAGAGAGAGAGAGAGAGAGAGAGAGAGAGAGAGATAGAGAGAGAGAGAGACTGCTTCTACAGGGATTGGATACAATTAAATAGAAAAGGTGCAAGAATATTTGTTGATGCTATCGAGGGAGTGTTAAGTGGGTCAGAAAACTGCTGGCTTGGTGGGGGGGGGAATTCCCAGACTAACAGATCAAAAGTAGCCAAAGGCAGGGGTGAAAGTGATTCTTGCATTACATCTATTGGAATGAGCAACAGCTTTGAAAGCAAGTTGCTGAGGGTTTCAAGAACTACTGGGTGAAGTAGCATGTGGTGGGATGAAACGGTATTCCATATACTGATTTGATCTTCTTTCTAGTGCTTTCTCTGCCACAAAAATTGAATTGTGGATCTCCATTCTGCACTATGAAAGCCCCCTCAGATAACTATAATTACACTTAATAGGCTTGCACTTTTAAGATGCAAGGTGGTTATTTTAACTGCCACAATGCATGATTTGGGCAGGTATAGAGATTTTGAATATTACTGGAGGCTTGATTGAAAATGGCAGCCAATTACAACATAGCACAGCACTGCACTTTGGCATATCAGTTAACAGGAATAAGTCTTAGCCAATTCTATGTACTGATGCTGAAGCAGTTGGTCATCTTCTGGCATTTATATAAGGTGTTTCAAAAATGATGGTCAATAATTTCCATGCTTGTCCTAATCGTGCATTGTGGTAGTTAAAATAACCACCTTGCATCTTAAAAGTGCAAGCCTCTAAGTGTAATTATGGTTATCTGAGGGGCTTCCATAGTGCAGAATGGAGATCCACAATTCAATTTTTGTGGCAGAGAAAGAACTAGAAAGAAGATCAGATCAGTATATGGAATACCGTTTCATCCCACCACATGCTACTTCACCCAGTAATTCTTGAAACCCTCAGCAACTTGCTTTGAAGGTGAAAAGTACAAACTAAAATAAGCAAAAAAGTCCCAGTGAACATCGGGCCGCAAATGAACTGTTTTCGAAATAATGCACATTTTCTGTTAAGATCTGCCACTGACTATGGGAGCACTAGTTTAGCAAAAAGCTGTGAAGCTTTTGCTAAGGGTGGTTTTATTAAGCATAAGATAATACATTTTTAATTTTTGGTTTCAACACCACAAGATTTTACAGATGTTACATGTTACAGGATGTTCTTTCTAACACCCTTTACTCAACGTCAGGTGTTATGCTTCTGGGCCTACCTGCTCATACTCCATGTGCAAAGCGCACATGTTCTCTAAGGTGTTGATCTACCCTGATGAATGTGTGCCCATTGAGCTGCCTTCAGCTTGCAAATGCTTCTTGGTACAAACGTGCAGCCTCAAGTGCACTGCCGTTGGCTTTACCATAAATGAAGTGTATGTCTGCATACTTTTCGTTGCTGTAACCTCTTTCCATGTTGACTATCCTTTGACAAGTACTAGTGTACCTGCTATGTCACAGAGCATTGAGAGAGGGGGAAACGGAGAGAATAAGCATAACCTAACCTAAACAAACAAGTCAGTGGTGGAGCCCAACTAGAAATGTGCAATATCTCTAAAACAATTTACTTAAGGACCCATGTTTACTAGGCTTTTTTTGCATATTGTAGTCTGTACAGTTCACCTTTAAATTATTGACTATCACTTTTGAAACATACATGAATATGAATGTTTGAAACATACATGAATATGTAAGTATATGAATGTGCTTTAAACATATTAAACATAATGCAGCAGAGACATGGATTCCAACAAAGAAAGACAAAAAGAGACTTGAGGCCTTCGAGATGTGGTGCTGGCACCGGATGGAAAAAGCTAAATGGACTGAAAAAGTGTCAAATGGGGAAGTATTAAGATGTCCAAGAACAAAGGAAAATTTTAGCTAGAATAAGATCAACTAGACTGAAATGGGTTGGCCGTGTGATTCGACATTGTGGTTTACTTCTGGATACAATAAATGGGACTCTGGAGGGAAAACGCCCTAGGGGCAGACCAAAAAAAGACCTTCATCAGGACATTGCTGGATGAAGCAGGACTTTAATTTTGAGGAACTAAAACATATGGCACAGGAGAGACAAAGATGGTGACAGCTCATCAGAAGGCCGACTGGGCTAGCCGGATGGATAAAGTGCCTGCCTGGCAACCCAAAGGTCGCGGATTCGAATCCCGCCTCAGGCTTGGATCAAAGTACTGCAAAAACCTTGGGAGGTGCATTATGGCCACAGAAGCCGATGCGCCAACAACTACCAAAAAAAAAAAAAAAAGCTCATCAGAAGAACTGACCAGTCACAAGACTGAATTACTGATGATGATGATGCTTTAAACTAGCTAGTCTGGAAAACTAGCTAATATAACATATGTTGAAAGACACCAAATGCTTCACTATCAATGTAATAGAAAATTGGTCAGGTCTTATTCCAGATGACTGATATTCCAGTGGACTGTGATGTAATTTGGTGCTACCTTCAACTCCAATGACAGAGATAACTGTAGTTCAGGATAATCAATCTTGTGCACTGGCAGCATAAGCTGCCAATGGTCTGCAAACCTGTCAGGCCAGACAAACAAAACCCAATGACTAATCCCCTCTGGAACCTAATTATATCTTTCTCTTTACCATCTTATATTTTGTATACATCTGTAGAACAAGGAATTCTGTGTTTCTCAAACAGATATGCCTATCTGCAAAATGGCATAATCCTCTGCTCCCATTTTACCTATAACATTGAAATGCATCTTGTAATTGAAGTTTCGGAATATGTGCAATGACTTCTTTTTGAAAATTCTCATCATTTTATTATTTGTAAAATAATAAGAGAAGTTTACCTCAATATAGTACGTAGAACACTTCTGTATGATACTCTCCAGAAATTAAAACGGAAAAATCGAAAAACTTACATTAGAGTAACAAATAATTAAAAATCAATTTAACACAATTAAAAATAAGATAATTAATTAAAAGAATTTAATGAAAAAAATTGCAAAACGATTTTGGTGTTACCTTCAGCAACTCTGATGACCGAGATTGTTGTTGTTGTTATTTGGATTTTAGGAGCATTAGCAACTAAGGCCATATTGCTCCGGGGATATGCGGTGGTCATGGGCTCAAACCCCGGTCTAATCAAGAAGCGTGTGCTACACACTGCTGCTCCTGGCTACGGAGGCACCGATGACCAAGATAACCATAGTTCAGGATAATCAACCTTGTGCACTGGCACAAGGTTGATTGGCACCTCCGTAGCCAGGTGGGCAGGAGCAGCAGTGCATAGCACATGCTTCTTGATTAGACCGGGGTTCGAGCCCGTGAGCCACCAAATACGGAGGATGTGGAAAGGTCAGGGAATGACCACCGCATATCCCCGGAGCAATATGGCCTTAGTTGCTAATGTTCCTAAAAACCAAATAACAACAACATGGTTGATTAACAAATCAAAAAATTATTTATTAAAAAAAAAAAAAAAAAAAGTTTGAGATCAAATTTTTTTCGTTAAATTCTTTTAATTAATTTTCTTATTTTTAATTGCGTTAAATTGAGTTTTAATTAAATTTTAAATTATTTGTTACTGTAATGTAAGTTTTTCGATTTTTTCGTTTAAATTTCTGGAGAGTATCATACGGAAGTGTTCTATGTACTATACTTCTCTTATTATTTTACAAATATTGATATCAACGTAGAACGAATTGAGCATTACAGCTCTGGTTCATACTATCCATTTTATTATTTGAAATCAAAAAACAGAGAAATGAAATATGGTCTCCACAAAAAAAAAAAAAAAAAAAATCACATTTATTCCTTTGATGTATACTAAAAAAACTTAAGTTTATTGACATCATCATCATCAGCCATTTTCAATCCACTGCAGGATGAAGGCCTCTTCAGCAACTTTCCAGTTCCTTCTGTTTTGAGAGGCGCCTCTGTAGCCAGGTGGGAAGGAGTAGCAGTGCATAGCACACGCTTCTTGATTAGACTGGGGTTCGAGCCCGTCACCACCAAATACGGAGGATGCGGAAAGGTTAGGGAATGACTACCGCATATCTCGGAGCAATATGGCCTTAGTTGCTAATGCTCTTAAAAAAAAAAAAAAAACCTTTGTTTTGAGCTGTGGCTATCCATTTACTACCCACAAACTCATGAATTTCATCTATCCATCTCCGCTTTTGTCTTCCAGGTTTTCTTCTAGCTCCTCTTGGATACCATTCTGTTATTTTCTTAGTCTATCTGTCATCATGTATTCGAGCTACGTGTCCTGCCCAAGACCATTTTAGTTCTTTAGTTTTGATAAGAATGTCCTTTACTTGAGTTTGCTGCCTAATCCATGTGTTTCTCTTCTTATCTAACAGTCTGATTCCCAATATAATTTGTTCCATTCTTCGCTGTGTAGTTCTCAGCTTCTCTTCCATTCTTTTGGTGAGTGCCCAAGTTTCACTACCATAACTCATGGTGGGAAGTATACATTGGTTCATTATTTTACTTTTCAGACAAATTGGGATATTGCTCCTCAGTATGTGACTATATTTCCTGAATGCTATCCATCCAAAATTTATTCTTCTCTTGACTTCCAGCCATTTATCATTATTACAGCTAATAACTTGTTCCAGATAAGTGTATGACTCCACCTTTTCAATTAATGCTCCTTCAGTCATTATTTCCCTTTCTGTGGCATACTTGTTCATCATTACTTTTGTTTTAGCCATATTCATCTTTAGTCCAAAATCCTTACTAACCATGCATAACTGATTAAGATTTTCCTGCAATTCTTTGGGATCGTGGCTTATGACCACAATGTCATCTGCAAATCGTAAATGGTTTAGGTACTCTCCATTCACATTGACTCCTTTCTGCGACAGGTCTAATCTTCGGAAAGCTTCCTCAAGGGCAGCAGTAAACAGCTTCGGAGATATTGTGTCTCCTTGTCGAACTCCTTTCTCAATTTTAAATTTCCTACTGTCTTTGTCTAGTCTAATAAAGGATGTAGCACTCTCATATATTTTCTTCAAAATCATAATATATGGGGTATCTATGCCTTGTCTTTCCAGTGCCTGAAACATTGCCTTATGCTGTATGGAGTCAAATGCCTCTTCATAATCCACAAATGCCAGGCATAATGGTGTTTTATATTCATTTGCTTTCTCCATTAGCTGTGATATTACGTGAAGGTGATCCATAGTTGAGAATCCTATCCTAAAGCCAGCTTGCTCTTTCAGTTGATTCTCATCAAGTATTCTTTCTAATCTGTTATGACCGTTGTGAACAACTTGTAGATGTGGGATAACAAGCTAATTGGTCTATAATTTCCAATTTCTGATTTATCTCCTTTCTTATGCAGCAAAACTATGATTGCTTTATTCCACTCCTTAGGCATCACACCTTTTCTAATGCACTTTGTGAAGAGCCTTGCCAGTTTTTGTGTTATGTCTCTTTCTCCCAATTTTAACAACTCTACAGTAACTTCATCTTCCCCCGGGCTTTCTGATTCTTCATTTTCTTCAATGCATGTTCTACCTCATCAGGAAGAATATCGGGTATGTTGTATGTGTTGCTACTTTGCAATCCATCTTCCCCACTGCTGGCATCATTCCCCTGCTCCTTGTATAATTCTCTATAGTAGTCTTCTGCTATTTGAATTATGCCTTCTCTGCTGTTTATAAGTACACCATCGCTATTCTTCTATTTCAGTATCATTTGTCTTTCTGTAGCATTAGCATTAGTAGAGGCATTTGATGCAAGAAAGCAAGCTTATGCAGCATCAGCCAAAAAAATTAAAGTAAAATAAATAAATAAAAAATAACCACTTCCACTTCACCCCTCTGTTCGTTCGAAATACCTGTCCAGCCGAGCCTTAAACTTATTTAGGCTATCAACTTCCATGACAAGGGATGGAAGTCTGTTCCACCTACCAACCACCCGCTGGCTAAAGGCAAATTTCCGCACATCTATCCTACATCTGTCTTTCCTCAATTTGAATTTACGCCCTCTCAGGTGATTATTCTGAGCAAGAGGAAGAATCCCATCAGCATTGAGCATGCTCAAACCATTCAAGGCTTTGTACACCTCTATCAGATCACCTCGCTGCTGCCTAGTCTCCAGACACTGTAATTCGCAAAACTTAAGCCTTTCTTCGTAAGAGCACCACTTTGTTCCATTCACTAATCTTGTTGCCTTTCTCTGTACTCGTTCCAGCAGCTCTACAACCTTCTTGAAATGAAGTCTCCAGGCCTGTATACAGTATTCTAGGTGTGGCCTGACCATTGCCTTATACAAGGGAATAATCACCTCCTTATCCCTGCTAGAAAAATTCCTATATATCATTGACAATACACCATGAGCTACTCTTGCAGCCCGTCTGCACTGCTCAGAGAACTTCATATCTGCCTGCACAACCACCCCCAGGTCCCTTTCATTCTCTACCACTGTCAGTGTAGTACCACAGAGTTGATACGTTGCTCTGGGGTTGCTGTTTCCCATATGTAGTACTTTACATTTGTCAATGTTAAACTTCATTTGCCACCTCTCAGCCCATCTACTCAACCTTTCCAGATCCTGTTGCAGCAGCATATTGTCAGTAGTGTCCTTGACAACCCTGCCAACCTTCGTATCGTCTGCAAACTTGGACATTAAGCTTGATATACCATCATCAATATCATTTATAAATACAGAAAACAATAAAGGACCCAACACTGAACCCTGAGGGACTCCACTAATAACATTAGTCCACGATGAGCAGTGTCCATTGATTACCACTCTCTGTCTTCTCCCCCTCAACCACCCCTTTATCCATAGCAGCAATTTGCCTCCAATGCCACACTGCTCCAATTTGTGCAGCCGTCTTCCATGTGCAACAGTATCAAAAGCCTTTCTAAGATCCAAGTATATAATATCAAAGTTATTCCCTGCATCCAGTTCTTTTGTGACTGCATCATAGTATCCAATCAAATTGGTCAGGCAAGACTTCCCCTTAACAAAACCATGCTGTGTCTGAGCTATAACTGAAGTCTTGTGTAGATGATCCTGCAGTGCTTCTTTAACCAGTGCCTCCATTAATTTTCCGGGAACAGAAGTTAAACTCGCAGGTCTATAATTACTTGTGTCAGCCTTTGATCCTCCTTTGTGAATTGGGGTCACATTTGCACATCTCCAGTCCATGGGTACCTCCCCTGAGTCCAAGGAAGCTCTCATAATTATGGCTAAGGGTTTGCTTACTTCCATTGCTGCCTCCTTAAATATAACTGGATAGATTCCATCCACCGCAGGTGCCTTTCTTGTGTTGATCTTCAACAATTTCTCCTCCACTTTACTCTCAGTTATTACAAGATTCTCTAGCTTACTGCCAGAGTTGAATACACCTCTGGCATTCCCCTCGCTGAATAACTCCTCATGTATGAATGTCGATGCAAAATATTCATTTAGTTTGTTAGCTACCTGAGCAGGATCATCAACAGTTGACCCATCGATATCAATTGGACCAATCTGATTCATCCCCTTCCTTCTAGAGTTTACATAAGTAAAGAACTCTTTGCTGTTTTTCTTCTCATCCTTTGCCAAGGATTTCTCGTAATCTGCCTTCCCTGCCTAACCTCCTTCGTAACTTGGTTACAGATCAACTTGTATCTATCATAGGCTTCTGTGTCACGTGTTAATTTGTATGTATTCCATTCATTTTTCTTCTCTGCCATATGCCTCATTAGTTCATCTGACATTCATTTAGGCCTAAGCCTTGAACAATATTTCTTAGCTGGTATGTAAAGCCTAGTAGCTTCCAAGATAAGTTCTTTGAATGCTTCCCATTTTGAATTTGCTGTTGGTAACATCATCAGTTGATCCCACTGTATAGAATTTAAATACTGTCTCAGTCCACCGTAGTCGCCTTTACGAAAGCAATACCCCTTCCCTTTACCCCTAATGGTAATTACCTCTTTGAGTAAATCCCACTTCAGAACACTGTGATCACTGCCACCTAGTGGTTCATTTATCTGCAGATTCTTAATGCATGAAGAATCACTACTGATAATCAAATCAAGAGTATTACTCCCTCTAGTTGCCTCCCAAACATGCTGATGTAGAAAACAATCATCCAATAAATCCACAAAAGCCTTGCTAGTGTGTGAGTGACCAGCCCCCAAATTCCAGTCAATATCTGGGAAATTAAAATCCCCTATAATAAGACTCTCTGATTTACTGGCCCACTCTATTTCTCTGTACAGTTTCTTATTATACTCATCAGAGTCATTAGGCCTATAGCACACTCCTACTCTTAATTTTGATATCCCAATGCTTATGTCACACCAAACTGACTCAACACTGCACTGGCCAGTGATGTCGACTGGCTTCACTTCCTTGGATTTTATGTGTTTCTTAACTAATAGCATAACCCCTCCTCCCTTCCTATCCTGTCTATCCTTTCTGTAGACATTGTACTCCTCAAATTCCAGTTCTGCATTCCTTATATCTGTGTGACACCACGTCTCTGAAATCCCAACAATATCTGCCTTTGATGTTTTGAGCAATACCTCAAATTCATCAAATTTATTTACTAGACTCCTAGCATTGGTGTACATGCAAGTATACATGCACCTGCTCTTCCTCTTAGCCACCCTAACACAACCCATGTGTTTACTTGTACCCCAATGATTCCCAGCAGTCTCTGAAATATCCTGCATCTTATTTTCCAGGCTGCTGCTCATTCCAATAGAAGCAGTGCAAGAATCACTTTCTCCTCTGCCAGTGGCTACTGTTAATCTATTAGTCCTTGTATCCCCCCAATCTAGCAGTTTTCCGACCCTCCTAACACTGCCTCGATAGCATCAGCAAACATTCTTGCACCCTTTCTATTTAAGTGTATCCCATCCCTGTAGAAGCAGTCTCTCCTGTTAACAAGTACAGACCAGGCTGAAAAAAATTCTACCCCTTGAGCTCTGCACAATCTTTCCAGAGCCGAATTGATCGACACAGCTCTCATCATACACTCCCTCCTATCGTGTCTGGGCAGAATTGCAGACACTTTCAAATTCAACCCTAATTCAAGGCTTTTTTTTCATCAGTGACCTGTACTTGTTAAGTAATTCCGCCGGTCTCCTACCCTTGTTCTACTCTTCTTAATGCTTGTTCTACTTTTCTTGTGTTAAATCTTCTTATGTCATCTCTGAGTCTCTTTCTAATGGCTTTGCATAACTCAGTATAACTCAGAAAGTTGTAATATTCCTCGTCGATATCTTGGTCCTGAGCACTCTGCAGAAGCCTCAAACTTGTTAAGTTCCAGCACATACTGCTTTTTCTCCTCTTCTGTTATCTCAAAGACCTTTGTATTATTTACTCGAGTCAGTTTTTTCCTTTCCTACATCTATATCAAGTGTACATCTTACCATTCTGTGATCACTTCCAACATTTACCTTATTCAGGACGGTAACATCATTCACAATATATCTTCTGTTAGTGAGGATGAAGTCGATTTCATTAGTAGTTAATCCCTTTGGACTCTTCCATGTCCACTTTCTGTTCACCCTTTTCTTGAAAAAAGTGTTCATTACTGACAGTCCTTGAAATTCTGTAAATTCCACAAGTCTTTCACCTCTTTCATTTCTTTCACCAATTCCAAAATTTCCTATAGTTCCCCTTTCTGCGCTGTTTTGTCTTTTTCCAACCTTAGCATTGAAGTCCCCCATAATAATAGTGTAGTGGGTTTTCTGCTCATCTAGAAGACTTTCAATTTCAGTGTACATTTCTTCAACCTCTTCATCATCATGGCTCGATGTTGGTGCATAAATCATTATAATCTTTAGCTTGTACCTCTTAGAAATCTTGAGTATTAGTCTTGACACCCTTGGTGATGTACTTTTGAATTCCAAAATGTTGTTTTTAAAATCTTTATGGACCAGAAACCCAACTCCACCTTCACTCCTTTCACTGTTTCCATTGGTGTATAGCAGATTTCCACTTGATAAACTTATAAGTGATTCATTTCTTCTTCTTGTTTCAGCCAAACCGGTGATATTCCAATTCACATTTTCTAATTCCTTTTCCAGCTCTAATATCCTGTCTTCATTGATGAGTGATCTTACGTTATAACAGGCCAAGTTCAGTTTCTGTGCATGGCAGCCTGGTCGTACCCAGAGATTCTTAGCACCCTCTGCTTCCTCTCTGATCCTCTCGCTGCTGAGAGAGGGAGAGTGAGTTATTGACATGAATGATTCAAAACTTACAGAATAAGGTTATTATAACTAACTATGGTAAGTGAAAGCACGGGCAGTATTCATATATGTGTAAATTCAATCCTGTAGATTTTTCAAAATCTTGCAGTTTCTGGGGGGGGGAATTATATATTAAAAAAAAAAAAAAAAAAAAAAACTTACATTAGAGTAAGGATCATATTTTATTTTTAGATCTCGTTTATGAGATCTAAAAATAAAATTTCTACCTATAAGCTAACTGGATTAGGCTACTATTTAGAAAAGGTCTATTTTCCCAAAAGTGTCAGAAGTTAACCAGCCATTATCTAACCAGACAGCCAAAATCTAATAGCTAATTTACTCTGAAAATCAAATTTTTACTTGTTCCTTCCCTTCTTGGAGCTTGTGCATCTGAAATCTATGGGGTTTATTTTTTTCAAACCTCTTCTGCTCCCATTTTGAGATCTTGCAGCATCTTATATAATATTCTCATTTGACAGTAATAATGAAATGCAATTAAAAAATATGATACAATAATAGGGAATTCAACATCACATAATGATTACCTATAAAAAATGTATTTCACCAGTAGTTGTGAAAATGGCTAAGATATATACCACATATAAAAAGGGAGTGCCTCCATTGCATTGCATTACAGATAATGCAATGGGCAAATGAAGAGATCTGTGAGAATAGAATGCTTGTAAGTGCCTGGAAGGCACTTGCCAGAATTTCTGCAATGGCTGAAATACTGAATATTTTGGGAATTGTGGGTATGCAAAGGTATATGAAGCCTAAATAACTGAATAGTCAAGTGCAAGGGTACAAAAGTGTAGCTCTGAGTGACCTTGGTATAAGCTGCATGACTGCTAAATATATAGTGTAAGGTCCTTGTATTCTCCATCTTGTAAACTCCTCTGATGTTATATGATTTTTCTGTAATATAAACAGAGAAAAATAAAATAAATTATGCATGAATTGTTCTGCAAGTTGAAAACAATAATTGACACTTCGGAAGAGTGGAGAACTTCCAGGATCAGTAATAAAAAGTTTTCAAATAAAAAGTAGTTTTTATATTTATAAAAGGTGTATGGCAGTAAGATGTAGCTACGAATTTATATGGCAGTAAGATGTAGCTACGAATTTATATGGCGTAAGATGTAGCTACGAATGTACCTATGTCAAACATGGGACCCTTTTTGCCTTTCGCTCATATTCAGCTTTGGGTGCATCCATTTTCACCATCCAACAATAATTGGCTAACACGGCAGCACTCCATTTGCTTTTGTATCTTTGTTCCATCACTGCGATCTCTTGATGGAAATGCTCACCATGTTCATTGCTCATGGCACCACAGTTTGGGAGGAAGAAATCACTGACATATTTCACCCCAGTTTTTTGTAAGAAATAATAACTTCTAAAAGCTTCCAGTGTTAAAACATTTCCTAAAAAACCAGTCAAAACATTTCGAAAGGCTTTCCACTTGATTTGTCGCTGTTACTGAGGGCACATTTGAACTGTTCATCTTTGAAAAGTTGCTTTATTTGTATACCAATGGAAACGCCTGCCTTAATCTTCTCTGTACTAAGTCTTGTGAATTTCTCTTGCAAGTATGTGAATGCAGGACCGTTCACTTCCAAGAATTCGCAAAATTTTTCACGAGCTCCAGTTTGATGTGGAGTGGTGGAAGCAAAACTTTATTTGGATCTACCAGATGTTCAAATGCTAAGTTCTTCATTCCAGGTGTTTAATGATTTTCATGGAGGCCAACTCCTCTTCTTGCAGTGCATATCCTTGGCATGATCCCACTTGCAGAGAAAGAAACAATACTTAGTGTAACCCTTTTGTCGCCCTAATAAAATGGCAATTACCTTTAAATCACCACATATCTGGCACTCATACTTCTGATAGTATACACCTAAGAGGATGTTCTCCATATTTGCATTTTGTGGATGGCATATGCAAGAGCACACAGCCTTAAGGCTAACCTTAGAAGCATCTATAAATAGTCAGCATTCTTAGGAATGTGCCTCATGTTCATTGCTGCCATTAAACTATCAACATCCTTACAAACAGTGAGTTTCATAGAATTTATCAAAGTCTTTATTTCGAGTACAAAATGTTGTCACTTTCACAGAATGATCTAGAAGAGTCCATTGTTGTAGCCTCTAGGCCAACAGCTCTGCCTTATTCTTCAGCAGTTCAAGATCCTTCATGAGGTCATTTAGCTCCCTTTCTGTGATCTTATATGGTTCAGAACAATAAAGGTTTTGACAAAATGGTGATCCCTTGATGTAAACGCTGCTTCCCAATTGCTCTGGAAAGCTGCTTGTGCAGGATCCAGGAAAGTATCGTCATTGCCTGCCTCCTTAATAACTTCCCTTCCCAGAACGTAGCGGTGCTTCCAAAGGAACTGGTCGTTGCTTGATAACCTAATAAGACTGGAAATGTCTATTCAAGATGCTCTTTTCAAACTTCTTTCTTCTTCTTCTTTTAAGAAGTCATGGGCAATTTTTTATTAAAAATTTTTTGTCAAACCACTCATTCCAAGCTCATGTGGTGTCTATTCTTTCTCTCTTTCATCAGCCTTTTTGCCAAGTAGAGGGTGTTCCCCAAGGATCAGTTTTAAGTGTTGCACTTTTTTGCTATCAAAGCTAAGTTTTACTAACAACTTCCTCCAACTGTGAAAAGTGCCTCTTTGTCGATGACTTTAATATTTTCTTTCATTCATGTAATATGGGGAATTATTGAAAGGCAATTGCAGCAAGTCATTATCTACCTTATATCCTGAGCAGTGGCTAATGGTTTCAGGTTCTTGTCTTAGAAGACTATTTGTATACACTTTTTGTGCAAATGGAACCTTCATACTGAACCAGAACTAAAGCTCAAACAAAATATCATTTGAGTAGCACCCAAGACAAAATTCTTGAGGGTTGCATTTGATAATTAGTGAAATTCCTACATCGTATCTGTCAATTACCGATAAAGTGCTTGAGGGATCTGACCTTTCCCACATGTCATTTCATCTAATAATTGGGGAGCAGATTGTCTCTGTCAACAATATTTTGCATGCAAATAACTATGAAGAGACACAATTTGGCCTCAGTAGTCCTTTTTGAGTTTAATGACAACTCAGTATTGAGTTGTCATTAAACTCAATACCAGCAATGACAACAATACCAACAACAATTGCCTCTGTCATGCAGTTTTCTGATGTAAATTGGATTATGGGTTCGAAGTATACATTGCTAAAAATAGCATACTTTGATGGCTAGGCCCACTCTGCCATCAGGCTATCTGCATTGCTACTAGAACATTTAGAACATCTTCTCTTTGGAGTTTATATTTTGAAGCCACGTTGCTTCTGTTGCTTTGACAAAAGTAATTGTCACTAAAATATACTTTTAAACTAAAATACCTGCCAGACTTCTCTATGTGGACATTTGTGTTCAAGCTATAATGGAAAAATTTCTATAATATCAATGCGGACCAATTGCTCCTTTTGGTATTTGGTTCAGATCTCAAAGGGCTGCTTGGAGAGCTCAACATCGTGGTAGACAAATGTTGCTCAGTCACCAAGGCAACCCCTTCCACCCTGGCATGCAACATTTTCATTAATAACAGGGAAAAGGACAGCGCTTCAATGCCGACCGGGCTAGCCGGGTGGGTAAAGTGCCTGCCTGGCGACCCAAAGGTTGCAGGTTCGAATCCCGCCTCGGGCTTGGATCAGAGTAGTGCAAAAACCTTGGGAAGTGCATTATGGCCACAGATGCCGATGCGCCAACAACTAACAAAAAAAAAAAAAAAGCGCTTCAACTTCTGTCTACCTTCAACTGTATGCTACCAATTTAGCTGCTTATTCAGATTTTGTGTCTTTCTTCACTGTTAAGTTAAAGCATCATCTGTGGAATCTGCTGCAAATTCCCAGATATGTATCTGAAAAGATTCTCACAAGTTATTACATACACAGAAGAGTTCTAGGTTACAGAGATAACGTTAGACCATGTTAAAACTAATAATTATCATAGGTGTTCATATACACAGATTGTTTAACCCAGTCACTGTGACTTGACATGTACATGTTGAAGAGGTTTTTAATCCAGTCTAGATTTTGAACAGGCTAAAAATCGAAAACTTGCTTCTTGTCCCAGTGGTAGTCAAGCATTTTGGACTCTTTCCAAAGCTATTAACTGCAATGTTTTCTCATCTCTACTCCCACCATCTGTTAAAACCCGATGGTTTTATTGTCACCTCAGCTAAAAATAAAGCTGACTTGCTAGCATCCTGCTATTCTTCTGACTGTTGTATTGATGATCTTGGTATAACGTCTACCATTTCCAGTACACTCCTGTGGTCTTCTGTCAAAAGGATGTCAGAAGAATTTTGAACAGCGTTGTTGCCAAGAAAGTGCCAAGTCCTGATGGCATTTCTCCACTTGTTCTCAAAACTAGTGCTCCTGAGCCTACTCCTGTTCCATGTTACCTTTTTACACTTTCTTATTCGACTGGTGTTTTTCCCTTCTGCTTGGCAATTTCTTACATCCTGCCAATTCCTAAAAAGGGTGATAAGTCCCTCCCATCCAATTATCATTCCACTACACTTACTTCTACTCTTTCTAAAGTAATGGAGAAATACATTAACTGCCAACTCCTAAACTATCTGGAAACTTTCCATCTGATTAATGATCGCCAGTATGGATTCAGTCAGTGTTGATGCACTGGTGAAATAGTGGCTTATGTTAAACATCTATGGACAAGTTTGGTGAAACTCAAGCAGTTGCTCTTGACATTTCAAAAGCTTTTGGTCATGTTTGATGATATAAAGATCATCTAAATAAGCGTCTATCTTTGTCAACTGTTTTTTGTAATTGGGTGTCCAGTTTTCTCTCTGACCACTCACTGCAGGTGATGGTAGATTGTTCTCTGTCTTCTAGCTTCTCCACTAATGCTGGTGTTTCCCAGGGTTCAGTTCCTTTCTCCCACTCTTTTCCCTTGTATGTTAACGAAATTCTTTCATTGACAGGAAATCCTATCCATAGTTTTGCTGATGATAGCATTCTTGCTTTCTTAAACTGGTCAGGATCCTTTTACTGTCCAAATCAAACTCACAAAACCAACTTTTCCTCTTTCTCATTTATTGCTTCAAGTTTCGTTTTCTGGAACAACCTCCCTTCATATATATTTCCTTAAAATATAATGTATAGAAATTCACGTCTAATGTCAACAAATACTTTCTTTAATCTTCTCAACCTTCAGCCCATGCTTGGTACTAAGTACTCTAAGGTTCTAATACCTTTTTTGTTTTGGGGTTTTCATAAAAAGGATAAATTAGGTAAGAAAAGGAGGGTTACCTCTTATGATATCTTGTAGAACACTTCGGTGCTGATACTCTATTGTTGAAACAGCTACACAAATAGTTTACATGTATTCCACATCCCCGTAGAAAAAAATCAATGAACCAATGCACCACAGAATCAGGAGCCCACAAACCCCAAGCTTGACCCCAAAATACATTGAATCATCAAACCTAATCTTTGAGCGAGAGAATACAACCCTTCCGTGTTTTAAAAAATTAATTGTTTTGAAACCAAATAAATAATGAATCCATACAAACATTAAAACATAAAAACATTAACAGTTCTCTGAAACATTAAGAAACTATGGAATTTTGTTACTTCCCTGAAGCGGATGGGGCTTTTCAATCAGGGTCATGATCACAGGAAAGTGAAACCACGGGTATTGCGAGGGAATTTTATACGATGGGGATTAGTTGCAATCTTGGTGCATGCATGTGAAGGACCATAAATCTGAGATAGAGCAGGAGTGACATACATTGACTGAATTTTGATGTAATTTAATTTCAAGCATTTCCGAGATTAATAGTTTGGTGTAATCATGTCGGATGCTGAGAATTTTTGCTTCATTGAAAAGAAATGTGTGGCTTTCACTGATTGCATGGAATGCAGGTTCCGAAGCCAAGGAGTGGGATGAAAGGATGGAAGTTGAATGTTGCTTCATTCTCATATTGAGTATATGAGTAGATCCCTAGTATGAGGAGTTGCAATCCTTGCAAGATACATTGTAGACTAAATCATTTAATTGGAATGTGGAAGAGGATTGAACTTCGTGGTTTTTAAAGGCCACATGTAGTTTCGTTGTGGGTTTGGCTATGATTTTGAATCGTGTGTCTTTGAAAATACTATTTAGCTGTTAGATCCACTGTTCAATATACAATAAAGCAATAAAATATTTTTTTATGTTATTATTGTTGATAACTGGGGTGGTATCATATAATCTGTTTTGTACTTCTAACCTTATTTCATTTACAATAGGTGGGGGGATAACCTCTATTTTGAATTCTGTTTCTTAGTGTTTATATTCCTGTGCTTAGGGCTGATTCAGATGTTGAGTATTTGTAGGCATTGAGAAATTGATTTAGGATAATGGATCTTTTATAGGTAGTAGCTATTGTAATGAAGGAGCATTGCAGTGTTGGTGGCCTTTCTGTATATGCTAAATTGAATTTTGTTCATAACACGTGCGAGAGTGAAATTTAAAATTTGTAACGATTTTATTTCAGTATTTTCAGATTATAGTGAAAAGTTTATTCTTGCATGGAAATTATTCATGTTCTATAGAATGTCCTGTATGGGCCCGCATCAGTGATGCAGAGTTTATCGTCTAGGTATCTACCATAGTAGGTGACCCGCGGAAGAAAGGGTGTTATGTGTATTATTTCAATAGTGTAAGGTATTTCTGCTATGAAACCACTTAGATTTAACCCCATGGGTAGACCATAAAACTGTTTGAAAACTTTATCTTGGAATGTAATATAATTGGCTTCCATTAAAAGTATTATCAGATCAAAAAAAGCTGCAATCGGGAGTTTATATGGTTACAAAATCATTACATTTTTTAAATTTCATTCTTGCACGGGTTATGAACAAAATTCAATTTAGTATATACAGAGAGGCCCACCAACACTGGAATGCTCCTTCATTAATTATTTAACAAGTGCAGATCACTGTTGAAAAAAAAGCCATCAATTAGGGGTGAGTATACAATGAGAGCCTTGTCGATCAGTTTGGCCCTGGAGAGATTGTGCAAGGCTCGAGGGGTAGAATTTTTCTCAGCCTGGTGTGTGCTTGTTAACAGGAGAGACTGCACTTAAATAGAAAGGGTGCGAGAATATTTGCTGATGCTATCGAGGCAGTGTTAGGTGGGTCGAAAAACTGCTAGCTTGGGGGGATACAAGGACTAATAGATTAACAGTAGCCACTGGCAGAGGAGAAAATGATTCTTGCACTGCTTCTATTGGAATGAGTAGCAGCCTGGAAAACAAGATGCAGGGGATTTCAGAGACTGCTGGGAGTCATTGCAGTACAAATAAACACATGGGTTGTGTTAGGGTAGCTAAGAATAGGAACAAGTGCATGTATACTTGCGTGTACACCAATGCTAGGAGTTTGGTAAATAAATTTCGGTGTTGGTCAAAACATCGAAGGCAGATATTGTTGGATATCAGAGACATGGTGTCACACAGATATAAGGAATGCAGAACTGGAATTTGGGGAGAACAATGTGTACAGGAAGGATAGATAGGAAGGGAGGAGGGGTTATGCTATTAGTTAAGAAACGCATAAAATCCAAGGAAGTGAAGCCAGTCAACATCACTGGACAGTGCAGTGTCGAGTCAGTTTGGTGTGACATAAGCATCGGGAGATCAAAATTGAGGGTAGGAGTGTGCTATAGGCCTAATGACTCTGATGAGTATAATAAAAAACTGTACAGGGAAATAGGGTGGGCCAGTAAATCAGAGAGTCTTATAATGGGGGATTTTAATTTCCCAGATATTGACTGGAATTTGTGGGTTGGTCACTCACACACTAGCAAGGCTTTTGTGGATTTATTGGATGATTGTTTTCTACATCAGCATGTTCGGGAGGCAACTAGAGGGAGTAATACTCTTGATCTGATTATCAGTAGCGATTCTTCATTTATGCATTAAGAATCTGTAGATAAAAGAACCACTAGATGGCTGTGATCACAGTATGCTCAAGTGGGATTTACTCAAAGAGGTAACTATCATCAGGGATAAAGGAAAGGGTTTTTGCTTTCATAAAGGTGACTACGGAGGTCAGAGACAGTATTAAAATTCTATATGGTGGGACCAACTGATGATGCTACCAACAACAAATTCAAAATGGGAAATACTCAAAGAATTCATCTTGGAAGCTACTAGGCTTTATATACCAACTAAGAAATATTGGTTTAGGCCAAAGTGGATGTCAGATGAACTAATGAGACATATGGCAGAGATGAAAAATGCATGGGATACATATAAATTAATGAGTAACGTGGAAGCCTATGATAGATATAAGCTGGTCTAAAACCAAGTCACAAAGGAGATTAGGCAGGCAAAGGCAGGTTATGAGAAACCTTGGCAAAGGATGCAAAGAAAAACAGCGAAGAGTTCTTTACCTATGTAAATTCTAGAAGGAAAGAGATGAATCAGATTGGTCCACTGGATGTTGATTGTTCAACTGTTGATGATCCTGCTCATGTGACTAACAAACTAAATGAGTATTTTGCATCTACATTCACACATGAGGAGTTATTCGGGGAGGGGAAAGCCAGAGGTAAATTAAACTCTGGCAGTGAGCTAGAAGATTTTGTAATAACTTAGAGGAAAGTGGAGGAGAAATTGTTGAAGATAAACATAAAAAAGGCACCCGGGGTGGACTGGATCTATCCAGTTATATTAAAGAGGGCAGCAAAGGAAGTAAGCAAACCTTTAGCCATAATTATGAGAGCTTCTTTAGACTCAGGGGGAGGTAACCATGGACTGGAGATGTGCAGATGTGACCCCAATTTCGCCGACCGGGCTAGAAGACCCCAATTCACAAAGGAGGATCAAAGGGTGACACAAGTAATAGATTTGTTAGTTTAACTTCTGTTCCAGGGAAATTAATAGAGGCACTGGTTAAAGAAGCGCTGCAGGATCATCTACACAAGACTTCAGTTATAGCTTGGACACAGCATGGTTTTGTTAAGGGGAGGTCTTGTCTGACCAATTTGATTAGATACTATGATGTGGTCACAAAGGAACTGGATGCAGGGAATAACTTTGATATCATATATTTGGATATTAGAAAGGCTTTTGATACTGTTGCACATGGAAGACTGCTGCACAGATTGGAGCAGTTTGGCATTGGAAACAAATTGCTGCTATGGATGGTTGAGTGGAAGAAGACAGAGAGTGGTAATCAATGGACACTGCTCATTGTGGACTAATGTTATTAGTGGAGTCCCTCAGGGTTCAGTGTTGGGTTCATTGTTGTTTTCTTTATTTATAAATGATATTTAAGATGGTATAACAGGCTTAATTTCTAAGTTTGCAGATGATACGAAAGTTGGCAGGGTTATTAATGACACTAATGACAGTACTCTGCTGCAACAGAAACTAGAAAAATTGAGCAGATGGGCTGAGTGGTGGCAAATGAAGTTAACATTGACAAATGTAAAGTACTACATATGGCAAGCAGTAACCCCAGAGTAATGTATCAACTCTGTGGTACCACACTGATAGTAGTAGAGAATGAAAAGGACCTAGGGGTAATTATGCAGGCAGATATGAAGTTTTTTGAGCAGTGCAGATGGTCTGCAAGAGTAGCTCATGGTGTCTTGTCAATGATATACAGGAATTTTTCTAGCAGGGATAAGGAAGTGATTATCCCCTTGTACAAGGCAATGGTCAGACCACACCTCGAGTACTGTATACAGCTCTGGAGGCCTAATTTAAAAAAGATGTAGAGCTGGTGGAACGAATACAGAGAAGGGCAACAAGATTAGTGAATGGAACAAAGGGTTGCTCTTACGAAGAAAGGCTTAAGTTTTCCAAATTACAGTGTCTGGAGACTAGGCACCTGCGAGGTGATCTGATTGAGGTGTATTAAGCCTTGAATGGTTTGAGTATGCTCAATGCTGATGGGATTCTACCTCTTGCTCAGAATAATCACATGAGAGGGCATAAATTCAAATTGAGGAAAGAAGGTTGTAGGATAGGTGTGCAGAAGTTTGCCTTTAGCCAGCGGGTGGTTGAGTGCTGGAACAAACTTCCATCTGTTGTTGTAGAAGTTGATAGCTTAAATAGATTCAAGGCAGAACTTGACAAACATTTGGAGCGAGTAGATGAGTGAAATAAGGGGGAAGGGGGGGTTTGGCTGATGCTATATAAGCTTGCTTTCTTGCATCATGTGCCTTTTCTAATGCTAATGCTATTCTTTTAATGTTCATATGCATTCATATTATATTTCTTTTTGTGCATGAATATCATTTCTAGTGTTTCATTTGATATGTTGGTAGATCCTCTTTTTTGTGCAAGAGCCTGTGCTACATATTTAAGAATTTCACTTGAAATCATTGATCATCTTTGCAGAAATAAATTCTAATACTTTGGAATTTATGCAGAATATTTTGCTGAAGTTAACTTATTTCTTACAATACTCTTTGAAGTCTCTTTATTTCAAATATTTGCAGAACTTAATTCTCAATAGTTCTCTATGAAATTTAGTTATTTCCTTATTATCAGACATCATATTGTGAAATTATCAAGCAGCATATTAGTGACAAACTTTTGTTAATGTAAACTGTCTTAAGAGGTTGATTTTTAAGTGTGTGGCAAAATATTTGCCACACATTTTAAACATGTTTTAAATGGTTGACCATGTAAATTCAACCCTTTAATTTGACCATATAGGTGGGATTTGGGTTAATAATAAGAGCATAAATACCTGAAACTAGTAAATTATTCAATTCAGTATCTTCATTGGTGAAGCACTACCTACACTTCTGTAATGACAATAAATCCATACTATGTGAAAATGGCAATAAGTTGTTGCTTTTAAATAATTACAGGAAACCCTTAATTAGTGCGGTTAATGAATCCTTGAAATATACCGCACATATTAAAACCGCACTAATCAAACTTAAGAAACAATGGGAATAATTATAATGAATCCTTGAAAATTATGAAATTGTAAAAACATATTTTTTCTTACTCAATACGTACCTATAATGCACTGCATAATTCTTAAATTATTAAGGAATACATTTTAAAAAAAGATAGTATGATTTAAATTTTATTTTTTGCAAAAAAACTTATCTAACGTCAATTGAACAGTGGTAGCTTTCTTCTTTTCCTCCATGATTTTGCAATAACAATCAATTTGCTTATCTAACCCTCGACGAACATTCATGCTTCTCTCTGCATCTGGATCAATCTCTAGTATGAGTTCTTTTGCTGCCAACCGGGCTAGCCAGGTGGGTAAAGTGCCTGCCTGGAAACCCAAAGGTCGCGGGTTCGAATCCCGCCTTGGGCTTAGATCAAAGTACTGCAAAAACCTTGGGAGGTGCGCTATGGCCACAGAAGCCGATGCGCCAACAACTACCAAAAAAAAGTTCTTTTGCTTTTTAAAGTGTATTAAATAGTTCAAGGTTTTTGAATGATATTTCTTTGGGAGCAAATTGCTTTTCTTCTGCTTCATTTTCGTCTTCTTCCTCGTATGCATGTTGATGCTCAATTTCAAGAAGATCGTCGTTACTTAAGTCTTTTGAATGCAATTCCAATAATTCTCTAACGTTTTCTGAATCTACTTCCTCAAAGCCGAGGTCTTTTCCAATTGTAGTAATTTCATCAATAACTTTGTTGACAGGATTAATGAAACCGCAAAAATCATTTGGGCATTCAGGCAAAAGATTCTGCCAGACTGCTCTCATGCAGCTGTTCGTCATTTCTTCCCACGATTTGTGTACGTTCTCAACTGCTTCTTTAATATCGTAATATTAAAGAAGTTTAGCATTAGCATTAGTAGAGGCATATGATGCAAGAAAGCAAGCTTATTCAGCATCAGCCAAAAAAAAAAAAAAAAAAAAAAAAAAACACACACACCACTCCCATTTCACCCCTCCGTTCGTTCGAAATACCTGTCCAGTTGAACTTTAAATTTGTTTAGGCTATCAACTTCAACAACAAGTGATGGAAGTCGGTTCCACCAACCAACCACCCGCTGGCCAAAGGCAAATTTACGCACATCTATCCGACATCCGTCCTTCCTCAATTTGAATTTATGCCCTCTGAGGTGATTATTCTGAGCAAGATGAAGAATCCCATTGGCATTGAGCATGCTCAAACCATTCAAAGCCTTATACACCTCTATCAGATCACCTTGCCAGTGCCTAGTCTCCAGACTCTGTAATTTGCAAAACTTAAGCCTTTCTTCGTAAGAGCAACCCTTTGTTCCATTCACTAATCTTGTTGCCCTTCTCTGTACCCGTTCCAGCAGCTCTACATCCTTCTTGAAATGAGGCCTCCAGACCTGTATACAGTACTCAAGATATGGCCTAATCATTGCCTTATACAAGGGAATAATCACCTCCTTATCCCTGCTAGAAAAATTCCTGTATATCATTGACAAGACACCATGAGCTACTCTTGCAGCTCATCTGCACTGCTCAGAGAACTTCATATCTGCCTGCACAATTACCCCCAGGTCCTTTTCATTCTCCACCACTGTCAGTGTAGTACCGCAGAGTTGATACGTTGCTCTGGGGTTACTGTTTCCCATATGTAGTACTTTACATTTGTCAATGTTAAACTTCATTTGCCACTTCTCAGCCCATCTGTTCAACCTTTCCAGATCCTGTTGCAGCAGCATAGGTGTCAGTAGTGTCCTTGACAACCCTGCCAACCTTTGTATCATCTGCAAACTTGGACATTAAACTTGATATCCCATCATCAATATCATTCATAAACACCGAAAACAACAACGGACCCAACACTGAACCCTGA